>NC_092357.1:5028506-5369173 GCF_963676685.1 Mytilus edulis | reverse complement strand
AAAAAAAACAACAAAAACAAACGAAATCTTTTATATAATTTGTACAATTTGTACAGATGCTCCGAACAATTATTTCTACTTTATACATGTATAGCAGACGAATATTTAAGTCACAATACCTATCATGTTTAATAGTAAACACGTACCATAGTTTCTTTTCAAATTACAGTGAATCGTATACTAAGAATAAATGTTCTATGCATTTTAACATTATTTTTTCTGTTTTTAAAGTTTCTCTTACTAACATATCTTGCTTTAATTTGTTTTCTCTTATTCTGTGGAAATTTATCCCTTTCCGAACCCATTGTATAAAAAAATTAATTAACGTGTGGTTCGTTTGATGTCAGTTTTTCATTGGTTATAATCCGATTATGACGTCGAATTTTCTTGTTTTTCTCTGAATTTTCTTTAGTGACGGCACGAAAAAAAGGCGACCATGCCTGATGACGTCGCATAGAAAGAACACATCTTTTTGCAGATCAGTCGCAAAGAAGGAATATGTTTGCCTGCGTATTGTTTGAAAATCATTAGAGAAACAGATTCCACCACCAAATCTCGTGTAATACAATATTTATCCAGTCTCGACAGTTAAATTTAAAATTTGAAAATTTAACTGTCTCGAGTGGATAAATATCGTATCACGCTCGATGCAGTGGTAAAATCTATATTTATATGTTTCCGTAGCTCTAAATGCAAAATAGAATATATATATATATAATCTCAGCAAATATTAAAAGATTTAAATAAAACTGACTGACAAAGTTGGGACTCCAGTTTATAAGTATTATAGTAGTTGATATGGACCGTTGCACTTTTGAGAATATCATGGAGAGGAAAACCTGTTTAAGAGACCACTAAAGGGACACGGCACAAAAGTGGTCTCATAATTAAGACAGGTGGTTTTTCAACACGGGCTCTATCTAAATATGAAATGTACTACACAGGAACCTTAAGTTCTTATAGGACAGGGTTTAACAATTTGCTTAATACAGGTGGCCTCTTTTAAGCAGATTTGGCTGTATATTTAAAATCTCTCGATTTAAAATATGTCGGCTCCGGATTATTTGAAAGAGTACAGAAACCCGGCAGTATAAATGTAACTATTAAAGTATATATGCTAGATCTTTTTTGGAAAGATACTTTTTGGTTGTCTCCCCTCTTTTCATACATTGTACCACAATAAACGTATTAAGTTGTATAGTATTCAAGTATGCACTCTTACCACATCTTCTTATATCTATAGTTAAAAAAAACTACGCGTTCTTAAGCATTACCTGTATTGAGGCTTGTTTAGGGGGGGTATCAATATCCCATATCCCATTAAGTTTTTATCCCAATATCCCGTATCCCTATAATGTTTACCCCTAATATCCCAATAAATATTTTTTATAAATATCCCATATCCCTAAAACTATTTTGAAATATCCCAAAAAATCATTATAAATTCATTCCCAAGCCCATTTTTTCCCTCATCATCACAACGTCAACAATTTTGACCGGGAAAACAAACTGTGTTAAAGGAAATTTACAGTGCATACTTCCAGTGTTAGATAAGAATATATATGTCCAAAAGATGAAGTGTTCCATCGTAGAGCCTTGTATAACAATCTCTTTTTATGTGATCTTAAACGATAAATTTAGTGTAAGGGGTCTAATTTCAGACTTTTTTTTAATTGTTCAAACTGTGATGCATATGACTGTAAAATTTCATTTTGATAGCATTCTTCTTTCATTGATAAGAAACTACCTCCTACACGTTAACCTATGTTAGAAAGAACAGAAGGACTCAATCCTGTCTCTTGTCTGAGATTGCTCTGACATCCAACGGCTGTTTTGCCAGACAAGCTGAGACTGTGGGACGTCAGAGCACGTCCATATCAAACAAAAAGTGGATATTTAGCATACAAGTTCAATAACTCAAAATTTAACACAGGAAAGCTTTCTGCTAATGTACCTACATTACACTTTAACTGTTGCAATATTTTTACAGCAGGCAAAATTTGCACAGCCCTTGCTTTGCAAAGAAACAACACAACATTTGAGACCTCTGAAGATCCTCGCCACGTACAAAACAAGAGGTAAAACACTAGAAAATATCCTGAAATCATATAAAGCATCAAAACAAATAAAAACATTGACAACAATAAGGCTTAACTCATCAGATGGATACATCTAACAAAAATCTATGATTATTTCAAGAAAATTATCAATGCATATGAGCATATACATTAATATAAAAAAAAAAAAAGATGTGGTATGATTGCCAATTGCCAAGAGACCATGTGACACAGAAATTAACAACTATAGGTCACCGTACGACCTTCAACAATGAACAAAGCTCATACCGCATAGTTAGCTATAAAAGGTCCTGAAATGACAAATGTAGAACAATTCAAACGAGAAAACTAACGGCCTAATTTATGTATAAAAAAATGAACAAAAAACAAATATGTAACGCAGCAACAAACGACAACCACTGAATTAAAGACTCCTGACTTTGGACAGGCACATACATACAGAATGTGGCGAAGTTAAACATGATAGCGGAATCCCAACCATCCCCTTAACCTGGGACAGTGGTTTAACAGTACAACATAAGAACGAACTATACAAATCAGTTGAAAAAGGCTTAACTCATCAGATGGATACAAATAGAAATACATCTAACAAAAACAGAGTGGACGTGACCGAGTACTTGTACATCCCATAAAAAAAAAGACACTCAGTACAGATCTGAGAGTACTCGCAGTTACTGACAGCTAGTTCCAAGCCAATTACAACTAATAAAAAGTAATGCATCTGAGACTAAATTATCAATCATTACACATCCAGCATCCAATGGCACGGTAAACAACATCTCCGTAAAAATGAGGATGTGCTATCCCGTTGGAAATAAGTTTTCTACAGGTAGAACCAAACATCAAAACCAAATCTAGAATTTAGTAAAGATTTTAAGTGATTTGTGGTAACGAAATCCCTGACTTAATAATTTACCAGTAATACATATATTTCGTTCATTAAAATCCAAAACGTTACAACAAACACGGGCAAAGCGGAGAAGTTGTGATATACAAACACCGTAAGATAGTGCCAAAGGAACATCACCATCTAAAAAAGGAAAATTAACAATAAGGAACGAGGTATGGAAAGCTAAACAAATACTTTTAAAATTATCAGTACACATGAGCATATAAATATCGAAAATAGATCAATACTTTTCGCTTGGGTTTGGATGACTTTTAAATAAAACGACCATAAACTCAATTAAAATCAACAAAGCACTAAAATGACATTTTATATTAAACTTTTTTGGGCAATTTTATCAAGGACTATCAAGTGAGATGTAAATATTTCTGTACTTGACTTTCAAATTCCACATATTTTTTTTCATGTTAAAAGTTCAATATCCTTATTTATGCATCAATATCCCATATCCCATTTACTTTTAGGACAAATATCCCATATCCCTAAAATTAAAATGGCAAATATCCCGTATCCCAATATACCCTATACAAGCCTCTGTATTGAGTGCTACATAGGGCTACGTAGATGTTTGACTACTGAACGTGTAGCTAGCCTAGCTGCTATTTAATATTTTGCAGATAGGATAGCTACACCTTCAATTGTAAAAAAAAACTTTGTATAGCGGAATGTAACCCGGATAAAAATGAAATATGTTGAATAGTCAACTCTGATGTCATAGTGTGCATGATTTGTCCAAAGGAAGGTTTGGATGATAATAAAATAAGGTCTTTAATGGACGTCAATAACGGTGAAATATAAGGAGACTTTAATGGATGCCAATGAAGGTGAAAATTATGTCTCCAGCTAATTTAATAATATACGGAGAGTGTTTCCTATGAGACCGATAACGTCTCGCTGTTCCATTATATGTATGCTATATTTGACGCTGTCTTTATCCGGTCAATATATTGGAAATAACGTTAATATTTATTTTTATTTAGATTGCAGAAAAGTTGCTGCTTTTCACCTTCCGGTCGTTTGCGATTTCTAGCTTGTTATGAGCCAAAAACATACAATGTTAATACATTATATACAAAAAAGTATGCAGGTAGTACCGGTTTTACATCCGTCGTTAGTATTGGAATAATCGAAATTGCAACTAAACAGATATACAATTAAAACCATTTTTTTTTCTCACCCTTTCCAAATTAACGGAATACAACGCCTATCTTACAACGTTTATAATGAACCAAAATATTAATGACCGGTTCGATACCTTTGCTGGTGTGTTGTTAGCCCCCGACTGTATCACTATAGCTCAGTAGTTGGTATTTCGGTACCGGTATGACAATACAGCTATTTTGTCACTATAATGTGCTATAACAAAATTTGAATAATATATCCAATCAAGGAATGTGCCTCCATCATGCAAAGCGTTAATGCATTGCTCGAATTTGAGTATTTTTCTCCTCCTTTTTTGTAAGTTTTGTTTTTATATTTTTGCCTCGGGCATGACTGAAAAGACATGTATTGTAAAAATACGCATCTGTTTCAGAAAAAAATGGTACCATTCATGTTGTTACTGAAGCACAGGCGTTTTCATGGACAGAGACTATGTTATCCGTCTTTTTTTTCTTGCAATCTTCTCGCACAAGGATATGGGATAGTTAAGTTAAAACATTCCGCGATTCACTTTTTCCATTAAGATAAAGTCCCTTGTGATTTTAAAACTACTATAGGAATGAACTTCAAGGAATGTTTCAGAATTGTAGATTAGAGTTTGTCATTTAGATAAAGCATTTAGTAAATTGCTCTTTGTGTTTTCAGAGTTAATTTCTTACTCATCAAAGATAAAATGGTAATCAGGAACTATTTGTGATGGCTTTCCCATGTTGCTTTGAAATGGGAGGTCTCGAAGGGCGTGCACAAAAATGGCTGTCATTTAAATTTGAATAACGAGGTACTTATCTATGATCATACGAAAAGAGGGTCAAATGGAGTTTTTGTTTGCATTACCGAAGGCAGTTCTTGGTTTCTATCAGTGGCGGATCCTGAACTTTTAATAAAAGGGGGGGGGATGACTGACCTTAGGTGGAGGTGCTTCGGTCATGCTTAAGTTATTCCCTGTATAATAAACCAAACTACGAAAAGAGGGTCAAATGAGGTTTTATTTTTTCATTATAGGATAAGTTTAGTCTTCTTTTTTTAATATTGGCTGAAATTAATATTCCACCTTAATGTGTACAGGAATAAGATTTATACAAATACTTTAATAATACATGCTCGTATTAATGTGTACAGGATTAGAATTATATTACAAATCATAAAATACCTTCATAATATATTATGGTCGTATTAATGTGTACAGTAATAGAATTATATTGCAAATCATAAAAGACCTCAATAATGTATGCTCGTATCAAATTCTAAATTTACAGCATATATACAGCTCGTGTACGCCTTAGTCCCGTTATTAAATGTGGGAAAACAACTATAATTGGTTCTTCTGATCATGGACAATAAAAGATTTATAAATATTGCATATAATATGGTTCTGAGTCTTATAGCAATCTCCAGACTATTCATAAAAGAAAATCAACAAAAGGTTACAAAGTTTGAATAAAGTTATTTATATGTTTACGACATATTCCCTAGATATTACTGATGGTCTATATTGGGTTTATAGAAATGAGATTGGAAAGTAAGTATAGGAATAAATGGCTTAAAATTAAAAATACAGAAATATAAGGCAAAAACATGAAAGAATAGAGAATTCCGGTTACAATAGAGAAAAAGTAGAGACAATGGTCTAAAAAGTAAAAAAAAACAAAAATACTGAACTCCGAGGAAAATTCAAAACCAAAAGTCCCCAATCAAATGTCAAAATCAAAAGATAAAACACACCAAACGAATGGACAACAACTGTCATATTTCTGAATTGATACAGGCATTTTCTAATGTAGAAAATGATGGATTGAACCTGGTTTTATAGCTACGTGTATACATGTAGCTAAACCGCTCACTTGTATGACAGTCTAAAATGGTCTTAAATTACAGAATATAGATAAAAAGACTAACATTTGGACCCTCATTACTAGACATATTGATAATCTGAACACGTATCTCTGCATTTTATTTTACCGCATTTTAATAACCGCGGTATATTTAATATAATCCTACACGATTCATATCTATAGATCGATGCGTTATTTATCTTATATTTTATGGATGTTTTTGAATACAAATTTCTATATCAAATTTAATAATTAAGTGTTTCTGAACGAAATGACAGTTTATATCTATCGGGAATATCACGGACATGAGACTGTGTAACTCGATTATAGGATTCTTTTGTCCATCAACAAATTTGATTGTAATTCCATTCTGCAATGTACGGAAATCAGACGTGACTTTTTTTCTAGATTATCCTACTGTAGTGGCCCCTCAGATTTTAAGATTATAATTTTTTCTGTTTTGTTTTTAGTAGATATTTATCGCTTTTTTGTAATAAACAGAAATCACATACGAAATAAAATCAACCCTGTCGTGGTGGCCCATCAGATTAGTGAACGTTGAATTCCTTGTCTTGTAAATCAACCCTGTCGTGGTGGCCCATCAGATTAGTGAACGTTGAATTCCTTGTCTTGTAAATCAACCCTGTCGTGGTGACCCATCAGATTAGTGAACGTTGACTTCCTTGTCTTGTTGATCTATGGTAGATGTTTGTGTAATTTTTCACTTTTCGGCGTTGCATCATATATATAGGAGTTAGATATGAAAAAAAGTCAATAAAAATTACAACCCTGTCGTGGTGGCCCTTCGGATTAGTGAAAGATTCACTGATTCCTTGTTTTATTGGTTTTCGGTAGATGTATAGTTGCATAGGAGTTAGATTATAGAAAATGATTTTTTTTATTTACAACCCTGCCGTGGAGGTCCTTCAGATTTGAAACCGTCCAATTCCTTAGTCTGTTGGTCTTTGGTATATTCGTGTCATTATGTTTCTGCAATGTACATGATATTTACATAAGATAAAATGAATATTCACAACCCTGCGGTGACGTTTACCATATATATTTATTCATATAATTTATAAGACAACAAAAAGTACTTTCAAAGTATACTGCGCGGTATGGGCTTTGCTCATTGTTGAATGCTGTACGGTGACCTCTAGTTGTTAATTTCTGTGTCATTTGGTTTCTTGCGGAGATTTGTCTCATTGGCAATCAAACCATATTTTCCTTTTTATTGTTAAGTCATCTAAAAACTATAAGATTTTATATGGAACTTGCAGAGTACGTGAAGAGTTGCGTGACAAAAACTCATTTTAAAACCCAATACGGCCATATTGATACATTTTGTTACATAACAACTTACATAATTGCAGTAAATATCTATTATTCATAGCGCTGATGGGACATGTTGTATTGCTAAAATATAATTTCCAGGGAAATTGAAAGATCTTGTATGGGTTATAAACAATATTCTGTTATAGTGATTTTATCTTTATTGGTAAAAAGAGCACTGATTTATAATCGTAGAATTTTTAAAAACGCCAACATAGTACATTTGGTGCTCCAAAAAACAATCGAAAAGAATTACACGGTAAAACGTTATATAATATATATATATGCTTTAATATTAAAATTAAAAAAAAAAGTGGCTTTTTTATGAGTTCAAAATGGCTGCATGGTCTTAAAAGTTCTATGTTTCTATGATATTGAGATCTTTGATAGCCTCTATGTTAAAGCTCTGCACAACGTGTGTAAACTCTAAGCTGTTTGAAACTTGACATAATATTCAGACACTTGCCAATCAGTTAAGACTCTGCATGTAGACGTCTTTTTTGCTACATGCATGTTTGTTGATTTCTCTTTTGTTTATGAGTACTCCACAGACATATACCCTGAGTTGTGTTTGACAAATCTTTAGGAATAGGTGGTCATTTATGTTCTTCAACTGCGTACTGTTTATGACCTTTTATTTGTTTTTTTATTTTTTTTCATTTGAGCTTCACTTATGAGTCTTTGGTGTACAAAAGAATAAACCTATAAAAAGATGATGTGGTATAATTGCCAATGAGACAATTCTACACAAGAGACCAAATGACACAGACATTAACAACTATAGGTCACCGTACAATCTTCATCAATGAACAAATCCCACACCGCATCGTCAGCTATAAAAGTATATTTTATGAGTTATCGTTCATACATAATCCTACGTTGATTACGTACGTTTTGTACGTTTAAATTCTGTGAAGATTACACGACATTTCTGCTCTCTAGCATTTATACACTAATGAAAAAGAATAACTTATTAAGGTGGTACCTAACACTACAGGGAGATAACTCTGTAAAGTCAGCTAAACGTTTTAATTACGTGAAAGGAATATTAAGCTTCATAATGATCAAAAAACGGTTGGTTCAAATTATTTGAAATTTTTATATTTTTGTAAAAGGGACAAATTATATACTTTGTCAAAATTTTATGAAATTTAAACGAGCCAAATTAATTTTAGTGAAAGTGTTGGGTACCACCTTAAATTCTGTGAAGATTACACGACATTTCTGCTCTCTAGCATTTATACACTAATAAATAGGAATACCTAATTAATCAATGCTATAAACAACATCCGGGTAATTCATAAGAAATTCAGTCTTAATGAAATATGTTTCTTCAGAACATCATTAATTTCCTTTTGAAATGAAACAAAATGTATTTCCAGATTATAACCTAATTCAATGTTACGCAGTATTAGCTTTATTGAAAACAACTAAATAATCCGCGTATCTGTGCGTGGCAGGATCTAAGAACATTGTATTTCAGAATTTCTTTATTTTATAAAAAAATATGTAATTGTTTCTTAAGGGAAAATATCATGTGACAGATTGTGGTTATATCTTTTTCAATGTTGTAACTTTTAATTCGATATAGTAAAAATAATCATGTATAAGGATATATAAGGACCGAAATCGTTGAAGAGCTATACAAACCAAGAAGTACCTAAATATTAAAAGTTGTAGTAACGAGAGTATAATGATGTCTGAATTTAGCCTTTTTTTTGTCAGATCTTTTATCTATACTGACGAAAATTTTACTCTTGTCGTATTGGTATAGATATATATACTAAAGATAAAAGTAACGCATCATTAGTATACAGGATGGAGACCGATTCTGAGGGAAGGGGGCCAAATTTGGGAGAACTCAATTTTCGGCTCTCCCTTGACACCATCTGCGAGTACGGTCTTGATGAAACGATGATAGTCCGTCGGAAGGGGACGATAAATGGCTGACCCGTGTTAAGAGAGAGCCATATCTCTTGAACGTTAAAGACACCCTTGTAGATTTAGAAAAAAGAGTAGGCCAATGCCGCTACAAAGCAGCACTCGCACCCGCAAAGTGGAATGGGATTAATATAAGTTGTAAAACTTGTTTCCCAATCCACTATAAATAAATATGTTCAAACTAAATTTGGGAGAATAGGTCTCTGTTCTACGCCAACCTTGAATCCGCTACTGATATATTCGAATATTATACATACATTTTTAGAGCCTGTTTGAGATATCCTCTTATCGGATATATTTATATCAAAGATACAGTCAGCATTTCTAGAACGAGATAATTTGATCGTGTTATTGTGTATAATCAATTTAATTTAAGAGCACTCTGGTATTTTGAATAAAAAACACCAGCTTTAGTCTGTATAATTTTTTTAATGCAGTTTGATTGTAAGCAATTAGTAGGATTTTTATTCTCCGAGGACAAGATGCTACTTTAAGCTACTTTAAAGGCATTATAGAAAACATTGGTATATAAAATACATGTGATCTTTAAATGTAATGCGGGCTATAAGTACACAATTGGTAGAGATTGGAAGTTTAAATATTGTCGGAAAATTTATTTTGGCATGACTGAAGATATTTGAATTGTTAAGGAAATTGTGTTGGCCAACAGAGTTGAGCGATGAATAAAATTCTACACGGATATTCATTAAAAAGCCTTATAATTTTGGGGGGTGGTTAGGGTTGGGGTACTCGCAAAATTATTTTTCAATCTGTTTTTTATTTTTATTATTTTTATTTGCGAATACATTTTACTTTCTTTGCAATTCGCCGTTTCAAAATAGGTTAACTAATAAGAATCAAAAGCTTACACATAAACGTTGTGGTTGGTTAAAAACATTAATATCAATGGGAATTCGTGTACGAACAATGATATTACCCATAATCCTTTACATTATGAAAATGCGAATCATAAAGTAAGTGTGATAGTAAGTAACAGTTTCTGTTTTTATTCTGTGGAGAACAGAATGCGGCTATAAATACCGTCTAGGGTGATAATTGTATAGTTAACGGTGATAATGGCTATAATTATCAATATAATTATCAATATAATAACGTACAAAATATACATTTATTTACGAAAGAAGATATATTATCAGTAATTGTATATAATCAAAGCGTCATAATACGTGCTGATTTATAGGTATATTCACCTTACATAGGAACTGGCTATAACTGTATAACAAACAGTATAGGGCTTTAAGCTACATCTATAATAGCTATACCATGAACCTATTGCCTTTAACACACACTTATTCTAACAAGTAGAACATATCATTTCAGATAGGTCAAATGCAAGGAATTAAAAAAAAATAAAATAAAATATAGAAAATTGTAAAGAAGTCCGAGACAAAATCTAATAAAACAAGACAGGGGAAAAACTTCACAGAATCGTGTAGGTATAAATCGAACTAATTGAGGACAATCGGAGTCCTTACAAAACCGAAAGTGGTTTGAAATCTTATGTTTTTTTTAACAAACTTGAAAGTATACTGTGGTGGCAAATTAAGGTATGTGTAGGCAAAAACATACATTTCGTATAACAATGATAAACCTATTTGTTTCAGGGTAACGTTGAAAATTTAAAAGACGGCGACATGATCTTTTTATTTTGTTATGTTCACCCGACGCGAATATCGGTAGTTTGTTCCGACCTAATCTGACATGATCACAGTCTATCTCATCATATTAAATATAACTGGTAACCTTTGCAACATAGATGATAGTTTATTAAAATATGATTAATTATATCTGACATGATGAGCGTATCCCTTGACAGTATAAATTGGCACATCGTTACTGAATATACCACGTGTTTATCCAAAACTTGCTGCCATATTGGATTTTTGGCGGGAATTCAATTATAGGTCTAGATGTTGACATTCCATGATATAATTCGATTATACGTCTAGATAGTGACATGTTAGGGCTCTTCTATAGTTATAAATGATATTTATTGCATTAACGGGACTGTTTAATCATCCGCTGAGATTACTAAGTGGTCAAGGGGGTATTTTAAGGGTACTCACTATGCAATGTTGATGTATTTATTTCTCGTCTTTCTTTCAAGCTTAAAATCAGTGGCGGATCCAGGGGGGGGGGGGGGGGGTTCCGGGGGTTGGAACCCCCCTTTTTTTGGCCGATCAATGCATTTGAATGGGAGCATATAGTTGGACCCCCCCCCCCCCCCCCTTTTTGAAATGGCTGGATCCGCCACTGAAAATAATACACGTTAAATGTTTATCTGAAGCAATTTTTCCATGCATCATGTGTAATTCATTTCACAATGTTGGGTTGAAAATAACGCTAAATCAGTATTTATCATAACTTTTTTCATCTTCGTAATGTCTATCTTTCAAAATTGTTCAAATCCACATGTACCATTTTAAACCTATTTAAAACGAGAAAGTAAGATAAGGATTCAATTTGTTTTGTGACAAGGAAAATTTAATTGACTTTTTTGTAAAACATATATATATTTGAATATAGACGATATAAGGACTTCCGTTGTCGCCATTTTCTCAAGAGACTGTCTTTTATACGATAAAACACTATTGCATGTGGGCATTTTAATGTTATTGTTGAAAGATTTTCTGATTTTTGTATTTTTTGCTAAAATTGTGTAGTTTCATCTTAATTTTTAAAGTCAACCGAGGCTGACTTTTGTACGGTAAAACACTAAATTAAATGCAAGTGTACACATCCTAATGTTGCTGTTGAAATATTTCCTTCTTTTTGTTCTTTGTTGAAAAAGTAGTTTCATCTTATCTTAATTTTTAAATTCAATCGGTAAGATATCAATATCGTTAACTCCACAAAAATAACTTTGATGACATTATAACAGCGTAATAGAAGCATATAACAATAAAGATTCATACCCAAGGCTGATTAAATACGAGATCATAAATATCTTCTTGATCTTTGATAGAAAGTTACCTTGTTTAATTTCATCCTGTCACAAGAGTTAGCTAATAATAAAACCACAAACGTGATAAAAATATTTCCATGGAAACATATGCTATTATTTTGCAAATTGTCAGAAAAATAATGTAATTAGAGATACATGTACATACGCATGTAGAGTATACATTTGTAGTTTAGGACCAAGTGACAATTATATTCAGTATCAATTACATTGAGATTGGTCAATACTAACTGAGTAGCAAGCAAAAGTTATGTTTATAAACGTTGTCATTATACTCAGCAACCGGAGTGTAGCCAGAGACATATATATCCACAGAGATTGGCAACTCCGTGAAATCCCGTTAAAAAATACGACCCTGAATGAGATTCTCGTCGATAATTACTACAACAGGTATGAATATTAACCTGGAAAGCTAACCAAGAAAAGCAATAGGAAAATTATTTCAGATCATGTTTCTTGAAAAAAAGCTACTTGAAATCGTTATATTTATTTTTGTGTATATATGTCTCTGGTACAGCATATATATTTTGAACGGAAAATAGAAAGAAAGAAAATAAAGAACATCTAATATTGTTTCATATGAACATGGACATTTAAGTATTCGTACATTATTCTAAAAGTTCTCTTAGATAGAATGGATGGAAAACGATGAATTGAAGAGGATATACAAATAATAAGAAAAAATGATTGAGTGCCTTGCAGGCAGAATTAGTCTACACAACAGGTATACAGATCAAATGAACTGAAAAATTCAAATTGCTTAAACTTTTGACCGAATATTAACTTTTTAATACAGTTGATGGGCGACATGCAATAGACAAATCACTTTAAAAACATTTTATTGTCGTTATTTATAACTGCATTATCTACAGGAGTCGGGTATAGTTTATTTTCTGTCACACACACAATCATCACATTTGTGTGAAAACTAAGCAGCGCATCTCCTAATTTGCTTTTGGGAATTTGTGGGGAGAAGGGGATGGTATTTCAAGTTTCAAAATGACCGTTTCAGAGTCTAAATGACTTATAATTTTCATAGGTGGAACCCGTTACCAAAAATAACGTCAATGTTTATGACGTTGTTAGCAAGTCGCAAAAACTTGAGTGTATGTCTTTTTTAAAATTTAACCAAGAATGCAATACATGAAACGGCAAATTATATTTTGTTCACCTGATATAATTTGCGTATTATGTGTGTTGCTGAGTATACATTAAAGTATATTAAGTGATGTGTATTGGTTAAACCACCTGGCGTTTTTATGAAAGGATGGATAGAAAGGCAATATGATATTTTGTCAATATTTATAATAGAAATATCCGGCTTAAGATAAAAATCAGAAATGCTAGTTAGAGATTAGAAAGAAATCAATTAATTAAGAATTGGAACTGTAATCTACTTTGGATTAGGATGTCTTCATGAAAAAGAGAATAGTGATTTTATTTTTATTTCTGATGTATCTCTTGTCTTACAAAGTTTTGAGATATTGATACAGGAGTTCTTGCTGTGCTGTGACATTTTAACAGGGAAAAGTTAAACTTTTTTCTTGATGATTATATCGTTTTCATGGTTGTACCATATTTATTGGAAACATCAAAAGGATTAAAAAATTTCATGACTTAAAAATTGGATCTTTCAGTACATTGGATGTTTGAAGCTATATATTGTGATAAGAAACTAAATTGACTTTGTATACATATTTTGTGTTAGATTCTGTACTAATTACAGGAGTTTCAATTGTATATAATTTTCAAAGAAAAATAACATGGAATAATTTGTTTGATTTGGAAAATACTGTTTGTAATAATCGAATAAGTTTTGAACTTTTTTGTAAAGAACAATTGTGGTGAGTTGAAGTCATGCATTAAAAAGAGAGTTTTTATTTGAAAATATGCATGAAAATGAATTTTAAAAAGATGGCCAGTGGAAATCATGGACGTTTACAGATGTTTCAGTTGGGAAATTGTAAAGAAATATTCTTTATTTTCGTTTATTGAAAACAATACTTTGAATTCATAACGCAACAATAAATTGGAATAAGAAAAATGATCAGCTGCATGCAAACCATTTAGACCAAAATAAAATTATAATGCGTCTTAAAATAGATAACCTATATATTCAGCCATGTTTAATACCGTTAACCTTTACATGGAAGATGAATCCATACAACATATGTTACAAAAAACTGTGGAAAAATGAAATAAAATCCATAGTATTGTTTAGTATTCTTTAAATGGAGATATATTAGTTTGATGTTTTGAAACATTATTGTGCATCCATCTGCAATGTTCTATGATATATATGTGTGATAGGCTTTGAGAACTGTGTTGGTTAAGGTGTTCATGACAAAATGCGTGAACTAAGTAAAGATTCGAAATAGATTTTTCTAAAATAAGTAAAGGATTTCAAATTGATTGAAATTTGACTTAAGGATTTAATAAAAACCAAAAAAAAGAACAGGAGTGAGCATAACTTAAAAAGCGCCCTCTAGTGGAGACGATGACAGGAGGGCACTATCATCATCATCATGGATCTGGTGTAATAGGAAAATACTCTGTGTAAGTATAAATGTCATAAAATCCCGGACACACCAAGGTCAAACAAGCAAGGCAAATAGATTGTATTATTATTAATTTTTTATTCAAAACGATGTGATCGTTGCCTGAAAGTAAATCTTTCAAAAAGGTGAAGGTCATATCGAAAAAAGGTTCATGGCAGGGCAAAGTTCAAAGGTCACTCATTATGATTTGAAATCGTTAATATTAGATAAAATATTAAGAGAGATGATAAAAATAATGACATGCATGATGATACAGTCTGGCCTAGGGGTCGTGGTTGTGTGGAAATGAAGAAAAGGGAAGAAATGAAATCCGTTAGAAATACAATGTTGCTAACGACCATCGAAGTTCGCTTCTCTAACACAAATAAATTTTGAAAGAGCAATACTTCTCAGGCTTTGGTCAGCAAAGTGTTTATTGTACTTAAAGTACTAATATTTCATTTTTTCTTTTAAAGAATTAACGTTACAACAATGTATTCTTTAACTATCACAAAAAGGATTGTACTTATACATTTGAAATGAAAAAAACTAAGAAATATTAAAACGAGAAGAACAACTTGAACAGCTGATCCTAACGAACATTCTGGTCGCTGTTGGTCCGTCTACATCTTGAGACTGTAACATGCTGATGTTATATAACCTTCACACCTGCTTCTCCACTCTTACCGAGTTCATAGCGTGTTTACGCCGTCATTGTCTCTGGAACTTCCATAGTCACTTCCGTAGTTTTATTGAATTCCATGCGTCAATATCAGTCATAATTTAATCAGCTTTGTTTAGACCAGCGGTTAATTAATTTGTGCGGAAATTGTGTCAGTGTTTTAGTTCTATTTCAGAAACTTGAGTTTTGAAACTGTCTAGGGAATTTTATCAATATTGTTGAACCGTTTATTATTTTAACCATTTCTTTTTATTTGATTTGTTTGATTCTGTATTGTCGAGTGATACAAGAACTTTGGTTTGTTTCTTGAGTCAGTTTGTATTAAGGAATAATATTAGCCAAGTTTACTTTAGCATTAAGTTATTACATTGTATTCATTGTTGAACTACTGACTCAATCCAAACAATATAGTGACTCATTATCTTTATTTGACTATGCCTCTGATTCAAAGCAAATATGAAATATGGAAAGTCACAAATCTTATCAATTTTTTTGTTCTTTTTATATTCTCTTATGAAATATAGGCGAAAGATACATGAACCAAAGAGACATTCAAACGTATAAGACGAAAAACAAACTGACAACGTCATGCCAAAATAAACTGACAACGTCATGCCAAAATAAACTGACAACGTCATGCCAAAATTACAAAGAGCCAAAAAGACATACATAAAGCTCTATAGCATCTCTGTAAGTCTATGGTGAATTTGTTATTCATTTTCCTTACATTTCCTTTACAGAACGATGTGCTCTGTATGACCTTTTAAATTGAAATTGGATAAGCAAAACAAAATCGATTAGCCAGGTCTAAATTATTATACGAACGTGGACATAAGCGGGTGCATTTTGTCGTCTGAAAGTAACTTTATATTAGATCTCCATATTGATTAACCGTTCTATACGAAAGATTTTTCTGCAAGCCATGCAGCTTAACATCCGTCGAAGTATCCAAACACATTTGCAATTCTAAATGTGACCTCTAACAAAGTTTCACCAGATCTCTGGGATGCACTATAATAATTTACAAAACCAATTTTAAATTATAATTTGAACGAAAAATTAATTTGATTATTTATTAAGTTGTTACTATATTTGAAAATATCTATTTATTTTTACCACAGAATTTTAATATATTAAGTTAATAACAAATTAATATCGCTTACCCAATTTTGTAACAGCATGGAGCAGTTGATTTAGAAGCAGCACTGAGTGGGTTTTTAACTAAAATTTTATATACGAAATTAATATTAAATCGAGCGTTATTTTGGTTTTGATATGAATAGTATCGGGGCTTCAGCTGAATTATATAGTTATATTTTTTGTTCAGAAATAAATGGCTGTGTTCTGTCTGTTTGTCTGTTACTAGTAGTCGGTCTGCCTTGTGCGCTTGGCATTTCATGTGAATCGCGTATCATGATATTATATAAGATTTATATAAGAATGATTTGGATATGGTTTTGATATCGATATTATTTCTACCGTCGCATACCATTATAGTATCTTTTTTTGTCTTTACATTTTATTATTGCGATTGTTCAATACCTGTGATACATGTTCTTTGACATATTTGGCTTTTTATTTATTTTTTCAAAAATAAAGTTGATCGAAGAAAACTGAACCACTAGCAACATTGATATAAACGTTATATTTAGCTGCATTTTTAAAAAGAGGAGATAACAAAACCCATTAAACAATGTTAAACATACTTGGGTTATAAATTGCTAGACGTGCGTTACATCTACTCTTCGTCGCACCAGTGGAACTTGCACAAAGGCATTTTGGTATTTAAAACAAAACACAAATTCTAAAAGTTGTACCAAAATTGGATAAAGACATACTGCTAATATGCATAGTACATCTTAGCATATCAAATGGTTTTAAAAGAGTTATAAATAAGCATTTAACCCTCGAAACTAATAAAAGGTGGCTAAATTTTTAGAACTAGGGCATACTGGCAGAAACAAAAACAAAAAAACAAAAAGCTGAGGTTCCAGTCAAAGTTCAAAACAACAAATACCCCAAAATATGTTATGCAGTTTATTTTCTCAACAAAAAACCTATCCATCTACAAGTGAATATTTTAACACAGATTTGAATCGTTAATGCGAGCAGCATATGGATGTACAAGGTAAAAAAGCATGTAACGTTATTACTGTTCAAAGCATAAATGTTTTAGTAAATTTATGGGAAGTTAATTACAAAATCAATATTTCTATATGAATCAAACAGAAAAAAATATTAGTTTAGACATAGTAATGGTTTATGTGAAATAATAAAGAAATTTGTGTGTAATTACAAAACAACGAATACACACAAATATATAGAAAATCTTTAGAAAAGAGGGAATGCACTTTTGTTTTAATGCAGATATTTGAGTTTTATGATTTGCTGATTCAAACCTTGCAAACAATTTTTTTAAATGCATATTTGAAATTCGAATTTTTATGGTTTGCTGATCCAAACCTTGCAAATATGTCAATGTATCTACTGTGGATATCTATCATAAGTAAGCCATGGAGTAAATGACTACAGCCTGTATCACTTATGATTCGATGAAAGCCGTTGTATAATATTCTACAATAATACTAACTCAAACAATTTATTCCAAGCCCGATGTATATCAATCAAACAAATCAGAGCTCTGTTAAAATGCACGAAGAATTATACTATCTTATACTTATACAATGCAGTATGATTTTAAAATATTTTAATATTTCATGATAAAACTAACACATTTTTTCGTTCGCTTTTTGTACATAAATTAGGCCGTTAGTTTTCTCGTTTGAATTGTTTTCATTTGACATTTCGTGGTCTTGTATAGCTGACTGTGCGGTATTGGCTTTGGTCATTGTTGAAGGCCGTATGGTGACCTCCAGTTGTTAATTTCTGTGTCATGTCTGTTGCCTCATTGGCAATCATGTCACATCTTCGTTTTATTCAAACAATTATTCCAAGCCCGGTGTATATGTGCCTAGGAAATTACATTATTAAAGGTTTAGAAATAAAATCCAGATGTAAACAAAATATATGAAATAATATAATATTTTATTGTTATAACATTTAATATAATAGTTATATAAAACACATGTTGTGTTAGGCTCTGATCCTGTCCATAACGTTATAGTATGGTATTTGTTTTCTGTTTTGGTTTTTCCAATCATATTGTGTTGTAAAATGATGCCCTTTATGGGTTCTTGATTAGATTGATAAAATTCTTATCTTATCTTATATCAAAAGTAAATCAAATAAATGATCGAGCTCTGATAAAATGCAGGAAGAATAATAAACTTAGAAGATTAGAAATTTATAATAAACATCAATGCAGTATAATTTCAAAACTAAATACAGTACCAAGGTTGTTCTGCTAGAGAAACAGCTAGCACGAAATATCCAAGAGGAATTTTAGTAATTTGACTGCAATAAGGCAATTGATTAAGACAAAGAACCAACACTCCACCTTAAATTACTTGATTATCTAAGTGCAAATATATTAGTTGATAAATACCCATTATAGTGCTTGACTTTGTTAAATACATTGGATTTTCATTTGAAGCTTATTTACGAGAAATGTTTGCACTTGGTTTACATACAATTTAACTATCTACTTGGAATTCTTTAAGCTTGTTTCACTGTTAATTACATCTTCCCAACAAATGTCTCGAAAGTTGTTACTCTTTTCGGTGTTGTTTGTCGGATTTTTTTCGTTCCCCCCGTTTTTTTTTTAAAGATTTAAACTTCACTGTCATAAGTGGATTCAAAGGGTGCGGGAAGGGTGATGGAATAACAGTTTATATATGGCTTATGCAAAGACTTGTCAAAAAGTTCCACTCCTATAACATTTCCTGATCTTGCCTGCATGGTTAGTCACTCTATATTTTTATTTATCTAAATCCCTGAATCTGCTTCTGTTTTTTGAGTTCTTTCAAACAAAAAGAGCAATATTTTCTGTTTGCAATACAAGCTTTCAATTGTATGTACATTTTCATCTTTGTTAACCCATAGATGTAATACCCATTATTGGGTATAACATCTATGGTTAACCGTTCTATGATGACCGAACCAAACCCCACCCGGCTCATGACTTTACAGATCCTCTGTTTTGTGAGTTATCGTGTTTTGATCCCTCATGTCTGTTTTCATTTATGCAGACTATATAATGTTTCATCTTTCATGAACTTGCAATTATCAGATAATTTTCTCCTTGAAAAAAAACGAATCTCTGTTGCATCATAGATCTCTTATCAGGAAGGTGAGAAAGGTATTCGAACACCCACTGGCAGCCATGATGCAATCAGAGGATTACATGCAAGGAGCTCTAATCAAATACCGAAAAGCAGATAAATATGAATAAACATAACGTACATAGTATGATCTAATTATTGTACGGACAGCTGTTGTAACGTTGAATCAACATGTATATTATGGGATGGTTTATTCTTAGTTTATGTTTAGTCTGAGTATGAATAACTTTTGTTTAGAACTTGTTTGGAGAAAGCTGGACAATTCTTCACTATTTAATTGTGGTGAGTGGACATATTGCTTGGATAATGCTTATGCTGTATGAGTTTGTTTTATTTTAGTATAAATTATAAGAGTTCTGCATAAAAAGTATTTTTTACACTTCCTATATATCTCTTAACATTATAATTTGTAAACATGTCTTAGGATAATCTAACTTTACTTTATGTACAATGTCCACACAATCAAATAACTTAATGAATGTTATGTGGTTGTCAAAGTTTTGGGTATCATAAATTTATGTTTAATAGAAAATATCTTTCAAAACCCTGTCTTGAAATGTATCTAAAAAGAACCAATTGATTTATATAAAAACGAAGATGTGGTATGATTGCCAATGAAACAGCTGTCCACAAGAGACTAAAATGATACAGAAATTAACAACTATAGGTCATCGTACGGACTTCAATAATCAAAGCTCATACCGCATAGTCAGCTATAAAAGGCCCCGAAATGACAATGTTAAACAATTCAAACGAGAAAACTAACGGCCTTATTTATATTAAAAAATGAAATTATAATAAGTTCATTTGTATACAGTAAAATGGTCTTCTCTTTATACAGTTAAATGTACGTTTGACAAAGTCAATGGGTCTACAACCCAACAATTTGACTCATTAAAGCAAGGCGTCTCGAGGTCAATATCTGGTATACAACAACCGAGTCTATAAAAGTTCCAAAAAAATTGTATTACCAAAAACTGATATTATTATAAATTTCGAAAACAAAACAAACTTTTTAGTCCCAAATAATAGTGACGACAACATAGAAGACAGGGGCGGATCCAGCCATTTTAAAAAGGGGGGGGGTTCCTAACCCAGGACAAAGGGGGGGGGGGGGGTTCCAATCACATGTTCCCATTCAAATACATTGATCGTCCAAAAAAGGGGGGTTCCAACCCCCGGAACCCCCCCCCCTTCTGGATCCGCGCCTGGAAGAAACAACACATGTACAAGTAGAATATATTATACAACATGACACCATAATATTGTTTTCTCGATTATATTACATGATATGATGATGCATGTGCAACACATGTTTTTATGTTTAATTAAAGGGGGAAATCATTGTATTATGGATGTAAAATATGATAGTACATCTGATAACTTCTGTTGTTGAATTATAACTTTTTTGCTCATTAGAATTTCCTACTGTTTTATTAAGAAAAAAAAGTTTTATAAGTTTAAATTTTCATCTTTTTTTTTTATTGTTTCATCATACACATTCCATATATGTAATAAGCGTTGTAGAACGTTCTAAATTCTCAGCATTTCTAAAACACAGTGGTTGAGTCATCTTGGCAGTACTATGTGTAGAATTAGATATAATTAACCTAGTGTTACGAGGAAGAGTACTTTGAAGTTGTTTACCTTGTTTTGTATTTAGTGTCTACTAAATGACTTACTTCTGACATGCATGTGCATTCTCATTGTGCATTCTCATTGATAGTAAGTGAACACAGCGATGGCGTTATAACCTTTGAATTCGTATAGTAATAAACTTAGTGTTACATATAAACTGAAACGAAAGACTTGAAAAGGGTACAAAGGGTGAAGGTAAAATAATGTTTAATTCAACTTTTATACCAGACCTTATAGATTCAGTGTTTTTTAAAAGAAAATATGACGGTTGAAATATAAGAAAAGTAGAAGAAAAATGTTGTCAATGTTGATTTTTATTTGGTGCCGGTGTCATGGCTCAAGCAACTAACTTGGTGTCAGAAATGATCACAAATTTTGAGATAGTCTTTATGTGTAATTCATTTTGTGGACCTAGACAGTAAACATCATTATTCAGTGGTCAGCTAAAGATTTTCCGTTGCGCTGTAGAAGCATTCGTGTCCTTGGGCTGTATTTTCCTCTTTGATCTGGTTGTTGTCTCTTTGTGACATCCCGCATTTTTATTCTCTAATCTATTAATTCATAGTAAAAATTGGACTCTGAATGACTGGTCCTAAATTATTGATTAATGACAAAATCCAAAATAGCTTTAGGTTTTGAAGCTTCAGGGGCGGATCCAGCCATTTTAAAAGGGGGGGGGGTCCTAACCCAGGACAAAGGGGGGGTTCCAATTACGTGTCCCCATTCAAATGCATTGATCGTCCAAAAAAATGGGGGGTTCCAACCCCCGGAACCCCCCCTCTGGATCCGCGCCTGAGCTTGCTTCCAAATATTGTTCGCCGAACGCGCGAGTCAACACAAGATTGACAATATTTTGATAAAGGTGCGTCCGATTGCCTCCATCTCTAAATAATTATCTACGGAATACCTGAACGAAGTAATGCATTATAAAAAGTGTTTCTGGTCAATCAATTACCATGCCTTAATAATTATACCATTAATAAGAAATATACGGTACCACATGCGCATTGTTTACATAATCTTATGGTTTGTTTATGTCTTAGATGTACCGACACATTCGGACAGGTCTAGTTACGCGTACTTATGTGTTATACATGTATTGTCTCTGACAGAAGTTTGGATGAAGGCAAGGAATATTGAATAGCTCATATAATAATGTAGTGTTAAGATTTTTCAACAACATGTAAGCTTTGTTATTTTTTATTTTGGATATTTTGAAAAGGTACTTAAACACTTAAGTTTTAGATAGGTAAAATATGTTTAAATTAGTTAAGCAGTTAGACCTCTACCCCCTTTTCCCTTTGAAATGTCCCCTGTTTTAATAATATTGTAATTTTGACAAAAGTTTCGATGAAAACATGGAATATTGAATATACAAATGTAGTGTCAGAATTCTGAACAACATGTAAGCTTTGTTATAATTTATTTTGGATATTTTGGATATTTTGAAAAAGGTGCTTTAACACAGAAAGGTAAAATCTTAGATCCTGTTTAATTGATTTAGCAGTTAACCCCTCCTTTTATCCCAGTAATGTCTCCTGTTTTTATGTGGTAATTTTGCCTATCAATGAAACCGTTTTGTATTATCCTGTATATTTTTAATCACTTATTGCACAAATCCTGGGTAATATTTTCAAAAGCGTATACCAAAGCGTTTTGATTGGTTTAAAACGTTATAAACAATGGAAATTCAACCAATGACGTAACGTTATTTTCACTTTGGGGTAAGAACAATGAAATTACCCATGATGCTTTAGATTCTGAAACGGCCTATTCACTTATTGCACAATCAGGAATGTTACTAAGCTCAATGATATGACTCAGATAAACTGATTATTGAATAGTGAATCTGGAAAAAGATACATCCATACATTGTACATAGTGAATTTAGTTTTATAATATTATATCCATAGAGAATAAAAAAAGAAAAGGAAAATAAGAACAGTGAACATGCGCTGTTAGTGTTACAGAACTTGAACTCAATCCATTTTAAATACACACTTTTTTTGAAGGCCGTACAATGTTTTACTTTTTAAATTGTTATTTGGATGAATAATGGTCTCATTAGCACTCACACCACATCTTCCTATATCTTTATTTTGATGAGAAAAATAATTCGCTGACTCAATACACGACCTGTGTTTGATACTTTTAAAGAATGTTTCGTTATCATATTTATTAAATGTTCTATATTTTTTTAGGATGGACAGTATTATTGGGTCGGGGTGGAGATTCTTTAGATTATCATATTTATCAAATGTTTTTATTTTTATTTTTCAGGATGGACAGTATTATTGGGTCGGTTGGGAGAGTTGCCAACGTTAAAGTACGTAACGATGATGACATTGTTGATAGACTAAATCATTTCTATACCACTGGAATATTGATTATATTTACTGTAGTTGTATCCGCTAGGCAATATGTCGGCGATCCCATTAGGTGCTGGTGCCCTGCAGAATTTCCTGGTACCCATGTCGATTATACAAACAATCTATGTTGGATAAAAGACACTTATTATATTCCAATGGAATCTCAAGTTCCCTCACTGGAGCATATGCATCTCCGAAAAGAAAAGGAAATTAACTATTACCAGTGGGTACCCGTTATGCTCCTCATTCAAGCCTTATTATTTTATTTACCTTGTATCATTTGGCGGATTTTGAATGGACATTCTGGTATAAATGTGGATAGGATAGTAAGCTTGGCAAGCGATGCCATGATGGAAAGCCCAGAAAACAGAGCCAGGAGTCTCAAATATCTGGTCAGACATTTGGATCGTTGTCTTGACAATCAACGAGAAACGAGACATGCGTGTTGTGTCAAATTAAGACACATCCTGTCTGCAAATTTAAATTTGCTTTGCGGAAGAAAATATGGAAATTTTCTTGTAGCTGTGTACTTTCTGATGAAAATTTTGTATATCATAAATGCAATTGGACAACTTTTTCTATTGAATGAATTTTTAGGATCTAATTACAAGGTTTATGGATTCGAAGTGCTACAAGAACTAACGGAAGGAAAGGAATGGTCTGGTTCACATAGGTTTCCCAAAGTAACAATGTGTGACTTCCGGATCCGGCAAATTACAAATCTGCAGCACTACAGTGTTCAATGCGTTCTTCCGATCAATATTTTCAATGAGAAAATTTATATATTTATGTGGTTTTGGTTAGTATTTGTATCTATATGCACGTGTGTTAATTTTGTTATGTGGTTCTGGTACATGCTTTTTCCATCGACAAGAATTCATTTTGTTAAAAAGTTTTTAAAACTTATGGAACGGATCACAACTGGTCCTGAAAGAAAACTTGTAGGTAGATTTGTGTTAGATTATTTACGACATGACGGTGTCTTTACATTGCGACTCATTGGAAAAAATTCTAGTGAGATAGTAGTAGCTGAAATAGTCGCTGGCTTATGGGATATTTATCGCAGCAAAAAATCAATACAGATCCGAACTAACATAACTGGACATGATCTAAATGTTATAGAAGGGGAAGATGTGTGACTAGGCCGAAATGGCACCGGAACTGAAAGTATGCGCAAGGATATTCTTGACACAGAGATAGCAGAGGAAGTATGTGCATCAACGGTATAAATCCGTATTTGGAAATATAGTTCCAAATTTTGATAGCACAAATTCGGTGTCATCGAAAGCTAAATAATGTGGGGTTGTGGAAAAGAAAAGAAAACTAAGAATCATTCCAGTTAACAGAATGTTGATGAATTTCCGAAAATCAAAAACACAAGATATCGTTAACTTTCATGAATACGTTTCAAATGCATAATATATTCTATTCACAATAGAAAGTTATCCTGATATGGAAGGTCTTAGAAATATTGTTAGTATATTATTAAGGCCATTGCAGGTCATAGAAACGAAAACTATTGATGGGTATTTAAATAAGGGATAACTTATCGTATTAGTTGAAATACTGGGCTTTTTTATGAGGAGGTCTACATGACTTAATTTGAATTGTAATTATAAATTCTATAATCTCTACATTGCTTCATTCTGACAGACACAAAATATAACAGTGTAATGATGACTCTTTAAAAAAAATAATATGGAAATTAATAGAATATGAAACAGTAGTCTGCAATCTCTTGTAATTTCATGAAAGGTAACAATACAGTTGGGGGATCAACCATTTAACTTCAAAAGGGGGGATGTTATTTGTTTCCCTCAAAATGGGAATCAGAATGTTTGGTTGGGTTTTTTTTTTTTAGGAAAAAACAGGTTACGGTCATTTTCAGCTACATATATCAGTGGTTATGAGAGATATGATAAGGATGCCAAAAGCAAATGTCAATTTTTATATAGCCTTATTTTGAAGATATGCAATTAGAATCATGAATTTACGCGGCACTTGTGTATACATATATATATATACCATGCAATTATAAAATCATGTTTTTCACAACACATGCATGCATGAACCATGTAGTTAGAATCATGTAATTTTCACGACACGTGTGTACATGTACCATGTAGTTAGAATCATGTATTATTCACTACACATGTGCACATGTACCATGTTACTATAAATTTGTGTCTTTTCACGTCACTTGTGTACCATAAGTACATTCGTTTAAGTTTGGAACAACTGTTGATGTTCTTTTTGAGAGGTTTTATTCTATGCGTTCTTTCCAAATTTCTGTAAGTTTTTATATTAGTAGATAATGTTCTAAAGAGGTGTTATATTTGTGACTATTATAAGCTTAAAAATGTTTGCTAGTTTTTTTTCGACTTTTATTACAGATATTCGAAATTCTGTTTTTTTTTTATACATTTGGTACAATTTGAAAAAAATGGCCGCTAACCCCTTCTTTTCTTTCATGATTTTCATACATGTAGTTTAAAAAGCTTGAATTTAAAATTACAATTTTTGTGATTTCCTTATTTTTTTTAAAGAAAAAACGTTCCAATGTTAAATGTGTGAGAAGTCTATCAAGACACAAGAGAGATCCCCCCCCCCCCCCCCCCCCCCGTAATTTCATTTGACCATATCACATAAATAAGGGCACACATGGTTTATTTTATCTGCTTTTTAAGTTCATATCCTCTTAATTTATAACAGCTTTCGTAAACGCTTGTTATTACGAAGTAAAGTAGCGAACATCTGAACTTTAAAATGTATAGTGTTGGTACACAAGTGTTTATGCATATAACATTTTTACATTTTAACATTTTTCATGTTTTTTTATATTTCATGCAGGAAACTTTAAAGAAAAACAAACATCTATTATGATTGTGAAATTTGAAAAAAGCATTAGAAATTATATGTATTGTTTGCTTCTGTTCAGAAGATATGGTAATTTAATCATGTTAATGTGTTACTCATTTGTACTTCAGTATTGTTATAATGATACTTTGTTGAGAGAGTTCAAATCTTAAAACAATTTAATGATATAATCTTTGAATAAGCGATAAATCTACAATGCTGGTGTCTGCGCTAAATCGCTACAGTATATATGATAAATAATTGTATCTCTGGCAACATCCGATATATGGGAAACAGTGGCAGATCCTGAAATTATCATAAAGGGCCTATTAAGAGGGGACCCCGCCCCCAGTAAAGTAATAAAACGCGGCTGCCATGATATAGCCATGTTTTCTAAAAGTGGCGTTTAAAACAAACCTCATACAAAACTTATTTCGGCAGTTATATGTAGACATGTATATTTAAAATCAACTGCACATATGATGTGCGCATGTGTGAATCCTGCTATTTTCTACATGATCTCTAAATGATGCATATCAAAAAAATATATTTAGATAAATCACGCATTTATACAGAACAAAGGCGTGTCTAATAACAACGCCATTCATATATTTATATGCAATTTCTGTCCATTTTATTAACTTTTCTTATGAGTATACATATTTTTGTAAATAAATCATTCAGTAAAGTTGATATAAAAGGCGGATGTATCCCAAAAGTTATAAAATTTTAAAATCTGACTTGCCGCCCGATAACACGATCTGCTATGGGAAAGGGGGATAATTCGTATTTATTTTTCTGCTGTTGATAGTGCTTAAGGAAAGGTGTTGAACAAAAGGCTGTCAGATATTTTGCTTTAATTTTTATGTTTAATTAATTATAGCACTTGTTACATCCGACAATACATCTTTCTACCTTTAATGTCGAGGCTTCTCAGCTTTGCGGGTTTCTGGCAAAACCTCCTCTTCTGATGTTGATCTCATGCAATGGGCACTTGGTAGAAATTATAACGTATTAGTTTTTGATTGGAACTTTGAAAAAGTCTTCTAATCAATTTGAAACCAACATCCCTCAACACATGTTTTACTATTTACATGTTTTTATGTTATGGTATCCTATCAATTGGACGGTTTCATGGGAAGGGGGGGGGGGGGGGGTGGTAAAAAAAATATGTCTTCTTCTAAACATAGGAAGGGGATAAGTGTACTCTTCTCAAATTAGATCTTCTATTCATAGAGGCGGAGGAGAGGATAAGTACAAAGAGGGATAACTCTAATTTGTAATCTTTCTTACCTTAGCCATGTTAATAACTGCAGATAAAAAAAAATCTAAATTTCCTTTCATCATAGTAATTCAAAAATACAGTCACTCTGCTTTTTCTTTAGGTTTGGAATTTTTTTATTAGATTTTTTACGTTTTGGTTTCTTGGTGAATTTTAAATAGGACATCCAAGAACAACATGCAGTTTATTTAAGATCGAGTAATGAATGCAGTTTTACAGAGCCTTTCACATCGGGACAGCAGCTCTGCGTTATTGGTCCAACAAAGATGAGTTAGATAAGGATTAGCATTTACAAATTACAATATCATATTTATTTGATTAATTTTTATTACAAGAGGTACATATATTTCAATGTATTTATTATTGTTTGTTTAAGTTTCTGTTTACTTGTTTAGCTGGTTGTGTTTATTGTTTAATATATATTCATGTTTAATATGTTGTTTAGATGAAATTGTGTGATGAGAATACGAGGGTCTGCATGGGGTTTATAGAATAAAGAATAATAGACAAACAATTCAGATTGAAATACTTTTTTTTTTTTTTTAGAAAAATAGATAAACAGTTATAGACGAAAAAATAAAGTAGAATTAAAAGTGCTTTAAAAGTGAATAGATAACAACAGACAAACAACTTTTTGATTAAAAATATGGGAAAATAGCATAAAAATTGAAAGAATACAGAAAAATGGCCTTAAAATTGAAAGAAAACAGAAAAATGGCTTTAAAATTGAAAGAAAACAGAAAAATGGCCTTAATATTGAAAGAAAACAGAAAAATGGCCTTAAAATTGAAAGAATATAGAAAAAAGGCCTACAAATTGGAAGAGCACACAGTAAGGGAAAAACCCTTTCCAAACCCTCATATACTGAATGTGATAAAATGTACACTTGTAGCATGGAGTTGTGATCTTGTTTGTGATAGACGTCATTATTAGCTGTAGTATTGATTAGACTTCCAGAGTTAATAGAATGTATTCCATTTTAGAGGTTTATTTGTGTATTAGTTAAGAATTTACTGTTCCAGGGGCGGATCCAGCCATTTTAAAAAGGAGGGGGGGGGGGGGTGGGGGGGGGGTGGGGGGGGTTCCTAACCCAGGACAAAGGGGGGTTCCAATCACATGTTCCCATTCAAATACATTGATCGCCAAAACAAAGGGGGGGTTCCCGACCCCCGGAACCCCCCCCCCCCCCCCCCCCCCCCCCCCCCTCTGGACCGCGCCTGCTGTTCGCAACTTCAGTTTGCAATTAAGTCAAAAGTTTAGGTAAAGTGTATGAAGAAAGATAACTCTAGTATATAATCATATAAACCACGACCAATTCAACGCAAGTAACTTCATATTATTGAAATAAAAGTTAATATTACAAATCAAAATTAGCTTCATATTGAAGGAAGCGAATTCATTACACGCAGTGAACACCTTTTAACAGTAAATTGTCTTTTATAACTTATGCATCAAAGCTATGGTATACAATTTTTAAAAAATAACGAGTTCTGTTTTTTGAACATCCCTCTCTTTTCTAGTTTGACCAAATTCCGCACAAAATATTTTTTTTTGGTAATATAATTTGAAAAAAAAAACCATTTACTATTCTCTAAATTTTGTGGGTGCTTTTAAAAAAAATCATCATGACTTGCTTGAAATATTTTAGGAACATCATTCGTCATCTAGTAAGCGCCAGAGTATGCGCAATTCATTATCCTTTTTTTTAATATTACAAGACTGAAAGTCTTTTTTTTTACACTGGTTTAAACAAATGCGTTCTAGTTCATCATATACTATCTGGTAGTTTTGGAGGTATATAATTGTGTGTGTCGTAGTAACGGGTATAAAATACCCAAGAGATGATTTTTTTTTATTACATTGATTGTTATTAAAATATTCATAATATTTGTAATTTATTCACATTTCTGTTATACAGTCACGTATTCCTATTTCATGTTTTGTAAATACACATATATATATATATATATATATCAAATGTCCTACTTGTTGCCAGATGACTATTTGAATACAATATTTATTTAAAATCTTCTGGTTTTCTTTCAATTTCCGTAAAAAAACTGTCATATTCCTGACTTGGTACAGACATTTTCTCATGTCTTGAACTTTTCTTAGTACCAGATATTTTCTTATGTAGAAAATGATTGATTAAACCTGTTTTTTGTAGCTAACTAAAACTCTGAATTGTAAGACAGTCTTAAAAGAGAGGAGAATTATACGAAAGGAATCATATTCAAAACTGTGACACTGTCATGGCAAAAGAAGCCGAACAAACGACGGAAAAGAAAAATAATAGTACACAAAACACACACAGAAAGACTGAGCAACACGAACTGGAATTGTTCTCGTGCATGGGCTTTAAAACTATAAGTAGATTCTGATCCATATACGGCACACGTCGTGTTGGTCATATAAGTAAAAAATACAGGTGTTGTCAATGAGTTAAATTCGGTAGGTAAAATTAAAAATTTCGAAAACAGCTTCCAGCATTATGGAAATATTTTTTTTTTTAAATCAGGATTGATGTAATCATGTGGATGAATAGACAAGCATGGTATCAGTCATATATTTAAAATGACCTCGAGTAAAATTTAATGTGAGTTGACAGGCAACTTTTAAAAATAAGTTTCAGTTGAAAGAAATAGTCTGAAATATTGCTTGTTTTATTTCATTTGAAGGTATAATTTAAGGGAACTTCCGTTTCCATTAAAGTTTGATTCCTAAAATATTAAGCGTCTCCATAAAGGGTATAAATACAGTATTTGCCATGGGATATAGTAAACGTAAACTGTCTCCCTCGTATTGACCAATCAGAATCTCGTATTTTAACATAAGGTATAATAATCACAATTATTATTACAAAATAAACTTACAATAAAATTGAGAATGGAAATGGGGAATGTACGCTATCGAAAACTATGAAATAAGACAAACAACAGTAAACAAAACACAATATAAAAAGTGTAAACAACACGACACAACCAAACAATCAGGGGGCCCCGGTAGGGTTCTTTAAAATCTTTCTGCACATCTGACATACGTTGTCTTACTCCTGAGGCTTGTTTAGGGGGGGTATCAATATCCCATATCCCATTAAGTTTTTATCCCAATATCCCGTATCCCTATAATGTTTACCCCTAATATCCCAATAAATATTTTTTACAAATATCCCATATCCCTAAAACTATTTTGAAATATCCCAAAAAATCATTATAAATTCATTCCCAAGCCCATTTTTTTCCCTCATCATCACAACGTCAACAATTTTGACTGGGAAAACAAACTGTGTTAAAGGAAATTTACAGTGCATACTTCCAGTGTTAAATAAGAATATATATGTCCAAAAGATGAAGTGTTCCATCTTAGAGCCTTGTATAACAATCTCTTTTTATGTGATCTTAAACGATAAATTTAGTGTAAGGGGTCTAATTTCAGACTTTTATTTTAATTGTTCAAACCGTGATGCATATGACTGTAAAATTTCATTTTGATAGCATTCTTCTTTCATTGATAAGAAACTTCATCCTACACGTTAACCTATGTTGGAAAGCACAGAAGGACTCAATCTTGTCTCTTGTCCGAGATTGCTCTGACATCCAACGACTATTTTGCCAGACAAGCTGAGACTGTGGGACGTCAGAGCACGTCCATATCAAACAAAAAGTGGATATTTAGCATGCAAGTTCAATAACTCAAAATTTAACACAAGAAAGCTTTCTGCTAATGTACCTACATTACACTTTAACTGTTGCAATATTTTTTACAGCAGGCAAAATTTGCACAGCCCTTGCTTTGCAAAGAAACAACACACCATTTGACTCTGTGATCTTGAAATTTATGAATTACATAGATCCCAAAATTTTTGTTACTTTTTTTTAATTTCCTTCCTCACAACACCAGTAATAGAAAGAAAATATATTAATTTACATTGATTATTTAGTAATTATTCGTTATTAACATAGTTTATACGGCGAAATATCTACTTTTTTATATGGGACGTGCTCCGACGTCCCTCGGCCCCAGCTTGTCTGGCAAAACAGAGCAATCTGTGAAACGTTGAGACCTCTGAAGATCCTCGCCACGTAAAAAACAAGAGGTAAAACACTAGAAAATATCCTGTAATCATATAAAGCATCAAAACAAATAAAAACATTGACAACAATAAGGCTTAACTCATCAGATGGATACATTTAACAAAAATCTATGATTATTTCAAGAAAATTATCAATGCATATGAGCATATAATATAAAAAAAAAGATGTGATATGATTGCCAATTGCCAAGAGACCATGTGACACAGAAATTAAAACTATAGGTCACCGTACGACCTTCAACAATGAGCAAAGCTCATACCGCATAGTTAGCTATAAAAGGTCCTGAAATGACAAATGTAGAACAATTCAAACGAGAAAACAAACGGCCTAATTTATGTTAAAAAAAATGAACAAAAAACAAATATGTAACGCAGCAACAAACGACAACCACTGAATTAAAGACTACTGACTTTGGAGAGGCACATACATACAGAATGTGGCGAGGTTAAACATGTTAGCGGAATCTCAACCCTTCCCTTAACCTGGGACAGTGGTGTAACAGTACAATATAAGAACGAACTATATATATATATACAAATCAGTTGAAAAAGGCTTAACTCATCAGATGGATACAAATAGAAATACATCTAACAAAAACAGAGAGTGGACGTGACCGAGTACTTGTACATCCCATAAAAAAAGACACTCAGTACAGATCTGAGAGTACTCGCAGTTACTGACAGCTATAGTTCAAAGTCAATTACAACTAATAAAAAGTAATGCATCTGAGACTAAATTATCAAGCATAACACATCCAGCATCCAATGGCACGGTAAACAACATCTCCGTAAAAATGAGGATGTGCTATTCCGTTGGAAATAAGTTTTCTACAGGTAGAAACAAACTTCAAATTTAGTAAAGATTTTGAGTGATTTGTGGTAACGAAATCCCTGACTTGATAATTTACCAGTAATACATATATTTCGTTCATTAAAATCCAAAACGTTACAACAGACACGGGCAAAGCGGAGGAGTTGTGATATACAAACACCGTAAGATAGTGCCAAAGTAACATCACCATCTAAAAAAGGAAAATTAACAATAAGGAACGAGGTATGGAAAGCAAAACAAATACTTTTAAAATTATCAGTACACATGAGCATATAAATATCGAAAATAGATCAATACTTTTCGCTTGGGTTTGGATGACTTTTAAATAAAACGACCATAAACTCAATTAAAATCAAAAAGCACTAAAATTACCTTTAATATTAAATAGAATATAGGAAAATATATGCCGTTACTAACTAAACAATAGCGCCTGATGATAATAAGCCTGACCGGTTTCGGTCCTTCAAGGACCTTCTTCAGAGGCTGAATGGTTACTTGTGTTTTTGGATTCCTTATATAGTTTTCCATCGACGGTTGACAACCGGCGGTTCGGACTGATCCATTGTCCGTAACTAGGGTGATCAAGTGTAAACCGGCGGTTGTGTTAACCAACGGTTGTGTCAACCGGCGGTTGTGTTAACCGGCCGTGGAGTCAACCGGCCGTGGTGTCAACCGGCGGTTGTGTTAATCGGCCGTGGTATCAACCGGCGGTTTTGTTGACCAGCCGTGGTGTCAACCGGCGGTTGTGTTAACCGACAGTGGTATCCACCGGCGGTGGTGTCAACCGGCGGAACGGTTAACCGGCAGATTGGCTGACCGTTTAAGAGGTTGTTTCGTGGATGGGTAAACAGGCTGGAATACCAGAAATAGATTTATCCGGTGTTAAATAATCCCTAGTGCAAGTTTTTATGTGTAAGCTCGATAAAATTGATTATTCTGAACTCACTTTGAGTATCTGAGACGTACTAAACGTGAGTGTGTATTAGTAACAACAAAAAACACAGATAAAAATGATAATAATAAATAACACAAGTACACACCCGTGATATCGCGGGTCCTTGACTGACTTAAAGTATATAACTATGCCTAAGCCTTATTTTAGTAATTGGTATTGTCATCTGATAAAGTCATGTCGATTACAAGATACAGTTTTTTTTTGCTTTCAAATCTTTCTGTTTGAACCCGTCGTTTTTGCTTTCAAATCTTTCTGTTTGAACCCGTCGACCTGGAACTTATCAATTATTGGTAATATTAATTATTTGGAAAACAAAAGGTCCTGGCTATCCAGGAATGGAGTATTTTTAGCCCTTTGATTATGACCCGTGTATATAGCAAAATCCTAAATACACCGTTTGGTGGTGCGCCTGTCAAATGCGGAACGTACAGCTAAGGTACATGTAATAGCTAAAAGGTGAATATACTGTTGGTATCGGTATCGGATTCGACCCGGAACTTGTTAATTATTGGCAATATTAATTATGTGGAAAACAAAAGGGTCTGGAGTGGTGTAATTTTTAATCTACACCATTGTCCTATATTAGTTCTATATAGAGTTGAATTCTTTGACTTGCCGTTTTTACCCGATGACGGCTGACAAATTGGACCTCGTAATTTTAGTATTATAGATAGCAAAAATACAAAATTTGAAAAGTAAAATATAAAAGTTATAAATACACAGGTTGAGAGCAATGTTGTTGTTTACTGATGTATCTACATACGTAGATTGCTGCCTTTATATGGCCCTTTGTATCCTCCTTTCTTTTATGTGTGTCAGGTTCACACGGTGGTGTGTGTCCTTTCCAACTAACTTCTTTAGGTAAGTTGGGCATTCCATCGTCGCCATAGTTGATGACTAATTCCGATTTATCGGCACAATTGTTATAGTTTGTTTCTAAGTCTTCGAGGAACTGGTCAATAAAATTAATATCATCTGGGTCGGCTATTTTGACCGTACTGGAATCAAAATTAACATTTAATATTAAGTCCAGAGATGAATCAGTACTACTTGGAGTTATGTTGATTTCCTCTTTTGAAAGGTATGGAGTGCTGTATTGTCCAGATCCCGATGGGATTTGTCCATCTTGTACATGCTTGCCACCGAAATTGTTAGGTTGCCCACTGACTTCCTTTTATTTTTTAGATGAATACGCCTGTCATGATTGAGCAGGCTATCAGCTCTTGTGAATTTTATGTTACATTTATCGCAATCAAATGTTTGTATTCTTAGACACTATTGTGAAATTCCGTAAAACGTTAGGCACAGTAGAGGTTGAACTATATACCAAACCCACTGATACCCATTCGTACCTCCACTACGATTCGGAACATCCAATACCATGCAAAAAAGCTGGACCCTATGGGCAGTTCCTTCGGGTGAAAAGAAACTGCACAAATGACGCAGATTTTCGTAAACACTATTTTACAAATTCCGAGGCTATAATGAAACTCTTCTCAATACTATTATAAAAGCAGAAGCAAAAGACCGGAAAGCATTATTAAATCCAGTCAAAAAAGACACAGGAGTAAAAGAGAGGATTATTGGATGCTCCAACTCAGAGCGCTAAAACCCATTGGAATCAACAGTTTAGAGACTTCCAAATTTCAGTACACCACTCACTGTATTCTCGACCTTTAATATTAAACTTTTTTGGGAAATTTTATCAAGGACTATCAAGTGAGAATAGATGTAAATATTTAGAACTGTACTTAACTTTCAAATTCCACATATTTTTTTTTCATGTTAAAAGTTCAATATCCTTATAAATGCATCAATATCCCATATCCCATTTACTTTTAGGACAAATATCCCATATCCCTAAAATTGAAATGGCAAATATCCCGTATCCCAATATACCCTATACAAGCCTCACTCCTCTAAGTATGTTAACAAATCATATCAAGATATGTCGTACCAAGGTATGTGTATGTTTTCCTTTTTTAAATACAGTTTCGCTAATTAGATGCTTAAGAAATAATTCATGGAAGCCATAGACTATGACCTGATTCGGGACAGGAATAACTTGTGTGGATCCAAACCCCACCCAATATTTTAAATCTCGATCAGTAGATTAATCAACAAACTGCACACACCAATAAACAGTACAGGAAAACACTCAACTGTTGAATAACGCTAAAATCACACGCACTTGTCTAAAAAAAATAATACCTGTATGCAACCAGGTTGTTTTTGTCGTATATTAAAATAAACACATCAGGATCAATGGATTCTAATTTAAGTTGCCCTCCACTACAAATACGAATAATCAGTACAAAGAAAGATAACTGTATTCATTCTAGGTGACAAAACCTAAAATACAATACTCAAATATTTCCTACTAGACATTTGCGGAAACTGTTATACACCTTAGGATTACAATTACACTTACAGGTAGCATTTAAATCTTGGGTCGTTTCAAAGTATAAATGTCGGTTCAAAACAAAGACTACAACTCCTGTGATGTTTTCTATAGTTGAGCAACGGGATTTCTACGAAATATCTGTAAAAATGGCTTCTTGGCAGCTTGAGGTGGAATCTAGTGGTGAAAATAGATATAGGAAGATGTGGTGTGAGTGTCAATGAGACAACTCTCCATACAAATAACAATTTAAAAAGTAAACCATTATAGGTTAAAGTACGGCCTTCAACACGGAGCCTTGGCTCACACCGAACAACAAGCTATAAAGGGCCCCAAAATTACTAGTGTAAAACCATTCAAACGGGAAAAAGACCAGTTTGAAACACTTGTCAGACCAGTAGCTTTTCGTGGTTTTTACGTTTAATATAATTTTTGCTTGTTTTTGTCTGGATTTGTTTTCCTCTCAGTTTCCCCTAACCTACCATCTTAGCTAGCTGTGACAACTTGTCAGTTTGAATTTCATTAAGTTCTGTTACTATAAATTGTTTTATGACGGCCTAACGAGATCAATAAGAAATATAAAACAACAAATATCTTTCAATGCAATTAAAATATAAAGCATATATATAGTATATTCTTCTTAACATTTACGAGCCCGTGTTGTAATAAATGATCCTTGAAATCAAGATGGTTGAAATGCTTTATTGTGGTTTGTCAAATTATCCTTATTTGTCAGAGGTGTCAATCATTTAATTTAAAACGTTACCGTTATAATAATTGGAAAACATATATCATGATTCGTCAAAATCAGTTGATTTTTTTTATCGTCATCGGACAATATGTTTCTTTGTGGAGTTTTTGTGGACTTTTATTTGTATTTTCATCGTTTTAATTTTGCCCACGGTGGGGTCTTTTTTCCCCTTGATTTATGGGTTCTAAATGCCCCTTTTCATCGTTTTCTTTTAAAAAAGAATAAAAGTAACTTGAGTTGCATTAAACATATACATTTTAAATTAGATCAAGCATTTCAAAGTATAGATCCCCAAGAATTTCGTTTAAATATTCTTAAAGCACCCAAGTTGTCTTTTAAAGTACGCGGATGTCTGTGAACCCAAATTTAGATTTATTGCAAATCAAAGCATCCAAGTTTTTTTTTTTAAGTACACGGATGTATGTGAATCCATGCAATTAAAGATTTATAGCAAGTCAAACAATTTTCTTAAACGATGATTTTTTTTATATTTCTTTAAATATAAACATGATAAATTAGTAATATGTTATCACATAAAATTATATTACTTCATTCTTGACTGAAATGCTCTTTGCTTGTATATATCTATTTGAATGCACACGAATATTAAGTGGATCCGAATCTTAATCAAACACATAACACATCATTTATAACGAGATATTTTCATATTTCATTAGGAATAAATTATAAGCTGATATTCAAAAAAAAATCGCCAACGCGTTATTTACTACGTAAAAAACACGTCAAAAACAGTATAAAAATACTGTTTATATTATTTGGCAAGATTTGAACGTTTTCGTTAAAACAAACATTCACTATTTAAGTCGTTTAGGAAGCATTTGTTTGTAGATACAAAAGTGTTATCATATAAAAGACGAACGACACCTTTTTACAATATACTGCTTGATTTTTTTAAAGCGATTGAAACTATTAATACGGAAAATGAATAAATTATAAGTGTATTTCACGCATTTATTTTATTTTCCTCTTTATGAAGAACACAGGTTTACCATCATGGCAGCTTTACCTGCCCTGATGCAGACTCCACCAGATAATACACATTTCACTCGTCGTATGATTCTTACCCTGGTAGTCCTAGCTTGACCAACGACCAATCTTGTACAATCAGGGAAATATCATAGGCAATGAGGTACACTTTTGGACTGGGAGAGATGTGTTGGTCACTTGTTTTGCAAGCCACCCCGATATTTCTTTTATAAGTGAAACTCCTGAAATGTTACTTCAAATTGAAGCGGATGTTAATGGTCTTTTACGACAGAGAACCGGTCGGGATCATATGCTTTTCCCTGGATTCACATTTGTTGTGACCATACGTTTCTGCATTAGTGTGTCGTCGAAAAGACTTTACATGATGAAAATGTTATTTTTTTATTTTACTATGTATCTCAATTGGGATTTTTTTTTAATTTTGAGAGGACCCCTTGTTTTTCGTCAACTGTAATCGTAAGTCTAAGTGTAATCATAGGTATAGACCTAGTTTCCGCAAATGTCTACTAGACAACTATGGTTTTCCATGTTATTGACTTTTTTACAGATCTATTTACAGAGAATGTGAACTATGAGAAATATTGTTCTCATCGTAAGTTACACATCTTAACATTTAACATATTGCATTCCACCAAATATTCTTCTGATAGCCATGTACAGGTCATTCAATTCCAATTGAACATTGAATTAGTACACTTAAAGCAAAACGTACAGTAAAATGACACAATAAGCTTATAAAACAAAAATTATAGCCATGCTCAAGAAAAATGTAAATCACAAAACACCTACGGGATTTTTAAAATTCTGAATGCTGCAGGTTATAAATCATTTCATGGTTTAAAGAAATAGGAGAAAGTATTATAAAAAAACATTATATAATTTATTATAAGTCGAATAAAAATGGACAACACCATGACCTTGTTGTTAGTCTTCAAGATTTCATTCAATTATATGTGAGATACTTCATATGAAGCAGGATAAACACAGGTGCTCCGGAATGACAAGCAATTCCGGCGAATCCGAGTGATGTACACATGTGCTCTGGAATGATAAGTAATTCCGTCGAAGCTTGGGTGTGAACACAGGTTCTCTTGAATGATGAGTAATTCCAGTGAAGCCAGGGTAGAACACTGGTTCTCTGGAATGGGTAGTTATTCCAATAAAGCCGGGGAAAAAAAGGGGGAGCTAAACACAGGTGCTTTGGAATGGTTAGTAATTCTAGGGAAGCCGTAAGGGGGACTGAACACGAGTGCTCTTGAATGATAAGTAATTCAAATGGAGCGCGGGGTGATCATAGGTGCTCTGGAATGGTGATTAATTCAAGTGAAGCCGGGGGTGAACAGAGATTCTCTGTAATGGAAATAGCTGTCAAGCCGGTGCTGAATTTAGGGGCTATGGAATTGTTAGTAATTTCGGTGAATACGTGGGGAACACAGATACTTTAAATTGGTAAGTTATATTCAAATGAAACAGGGTGTGAACATGCACATGTGCTCTAAGATGGTAAGTTTTTCCACTGAAGCCGTGGGATAACACAGCTGTCTGGAAATGTAAGTTATTCCAGCGAACCGGGGTTGAACACAGGTGCTCCGGAGAGTTGTAAGTTATTCTATTCAAGTTATATCGAAAAGTGGTACGAGTGCGCGAGATCCGGAAGAACTGAATTTTAAAAGTATTGTTTTTGCTATAACTACAAGTATATCCATAGATCGGAAATAAAGTGGATGTAAGCAATTATAGGTAACGTATTGTAATATTTAACAATGAGAAATACATCGCCTCATATGAAGACAGGCAATCAAAGATTAGATTGTGGTAAAATAATAAAGGTATTCTGTTACACCATATTGTGTAAGAGAACGACCATTTAAAGAGAGGGTGGGCTTAATTTTTTTTGTTTAAATATTCTGATTTCCAATTTGTTAAACAATATATTCTGGTCAAGCAGATTATTTTTTTTTTAATTCTGAACCCTTATTTTTCTCATACCTTATAGTGTTAAATATTGAAAAATAATTTGATTAATAGCGTTGAAAAAAAAATGAAAAAAAATCTGATTCAGACAAAAACCCATTACACCACCCTCCTTCCTTTGAAGTTTAAATGATGCTCTAATAAAGTTTTATTTTTATATTCATAGAGAAGACAGTACATTCCATTAATTAAGATAGGTCAAGTAATTTGTTGACCAGGTATTCTTACACAGAAACTGCTCCAACAAAGTTATGAGGAGGACAGATTAAAATTGACACTCCGTCAATTTTATGGACACCATTACGAATTGATTGATCCGTACGATGTGTCTTTGACCGAACTAGCTCAGTCTATGGAAGAAGCAAATCGATAAAAACTTTTCTTATATCACATAGCGATATTGTCTAATATCAATTGTAAATATGCAGACATTCCATGCAGAAAATGTTGTTTTCGGCTACAAAAAAGTAAGAAAATACTAACTTTAAAACTTATTAAACAAATATAAACAACAATTGAGACTAAATATACTTTCAAAAGTTAGTTAGAAGCAAACGTTTATGTCCGTGTAAAATTTGAAGTGCAGTGTTTTTCTTATATACATAAATATACAAATGCTATTATTTCTAATATCAATGCGATACTTTTAAAATATCATAGCGGTGTTTTTCTTATATCAATATTAGTACTTATTAGTATTAATATTTGACTCCTGTACCCATATTTTGACAATTTTACCTATTATGTCTGTTTTGTTCACGCATCGTTGTAAATATGACAGAATTTGACGAGACTGTCATAGACGTGAGAGGTTAAGCGCTATAAAACCAGGTTCAATCCACCATTTTCAAAATTTGAAAATGCCATAACCGACGGGGTTTCATAAACAATGTCGTAATCAAATTGCCAAGTATCAAAATTATTGTTCACATATATAACATTTAGCAAATTTTATAAGGAACGCACCAAAATAATATACATCTGATATGATCGCAACGCACGCATGGAAGACTTCCTTAATTGATAACTATGAAACTAACTTGTGACGAAGATGAATCATACTGTCCTCGTTCAGATTAATTCGACAAAATCTGACCTGTATTTTTATTATACAAACTAGACCGTTGGTGTTCCTGTTTGAATGGTTTAACACTAGTATTTTTTTTTTATGTTTCTATATAGCATGGTGTTCGCTGTGAGCCAAAGCTCCATGAATTAATACATTGATGGAAAGTTGTCTCATTCGAACTAATGCATCATCTTCTCATATCTTTAAATCTTGAAAATTTCCCCTTATAAATAACTGCTTTTCAGTCCTCCAAAACGTCTTTGGGTGCTGAATCTTTTTTAAAGTGCAATATGAAGCACAATTCTAAAGCTTAAACGGTAACAACAGTTATGATGGTACAAGAACGATTACGTCAATAAAATTAACAAATAAACAGCACTGAGCGATCTTAATTGATAAACTAAAGAAAAGATACGGATTGTTATTTTGCACTAAGAAATGTTCGCGTATTTATACGATCGGTTACTAGTAAAAAACGAAAGTCAAATCTCTGTGGCAACAATACATCGGAATGCCCCCATGGTCATCGCGATGTGAAAGAGCGTCCATGCGTCGAGCTGATTATGTTCATAGAAATATTGATTTACCAACGGGAAAAGTCTTAAATATCCAAAAAGAACTGTTTTCCTTGTCAATATTTTTTTCTATGTTAATAATAAACACATTTTCTGTTTGCCAAGATTTTTGATTTTCATTGTATCTGAAGTTGTTCAATTTATAGTCTGAGGTTTTAGTAGGGTGTTCATTATCACTGAACCAGTGTATATTTGTTTAGGGGCCAGCTGAAGGACGCCTCCGGGTGCGAGAATTTCCCGTTGCATTGAAGACCTGTTGGTGACCTTCTGCTGTTGTCTGATCAATGGTCGGGTTGTCGTCTCTTTGGCACATTCCCCATTTCCATTCTCAATTTTACTACTCAGTTGGTATCTTGAAAGTTCGGGACATCAGCATTTGTACATTTTAATTTGTTTGGAATATTTATTTTACCATTTGAATATTCATTGTTGTTTGGAGCTGTATTGGATTGGATTGTTTGAATGAATGTTTTTTTTTTTTCTTTTAAGTAATGATATTTTTTGTCTATTTTGATATTACCCATGTGGATATGCTATAGCAGTGTGACCTCAAGGGTGGATCCAGCCGTTTTCAAAAGGCGGTTCCTAACCCAGGATAAAGGGGGTCCAACCATATGTCCCTATTCAAATGCATTGATCGGCCAAAAAAGGGAGTTTCCAACCCCCGGAACCCCCATCCCTTGGATCCACCACTGGACCTATATTAGAATCTAATAGGTCGGTAGACTATTTACAACCGCATTTAAATTCCGCCATTGCATCATCACTTCAAATAAAATTAGTCGGTTAAACAATGTGATTGAAAACAGTAGACTGAACAGGTTGTTAACACTTTCAACTATCAATAGGGTCAAGCAACATTTTCGAAATGATAAGTTCATGTAAGCGTTAATTTTGTTACAGATACGAAATTTTAGTGTTATTGATCCTCAAACATTAAGCCAGTCATGAACTAAGTTTGTGAATTATGTTTGCGGTTTGACATGCATTGTGACGTGTCATCGTATTCATTTTATATTAGAAAACTATAGCAGTTATATTAGAAAAGTATCGCATTCATAAATTTTTGATATTAAAAAAAACATCGCTATGATATAAGACAAACATCGCATTGATATAATAAAATATAGCAGTATCTTTGACTTATAGGTGATTTTGGCTTAGCAAATAATTGAATTTATCTCAATTGCATTCCATTGAATTTCCTACGTGATATTTATTGAATGTGTGCATCTACAAATGATGAATCGTGCATTTATGATGCATTTATTCAACAATTCAATTTTCTCGTTTAAATACACCTTGCTTGTTATTACATAAAATAATTCATGGAAATTATACAGCAGACGTATGTCGTCTTAAATGTCACCCTGTTTTAAGAAAAGAGTCATTACTTTATACCTAGAAATCTGCCTTTCTTCGTACAGATGCTAACATTCGTCTGAAATTTCCCACAATGCAACTCATTGATATAGGACAATATCGCTCGTTAATATAAGAAAAGGTTTTATCGGATCGCTTCTTCCATAGACTGTAGCTAAGGACATTTTTACCACATGGTAGATTGTGGTGTGTCATTACGTCGTGTAATCTTTTAATTACCGAACATGACTTATTCCTGATTGTGAAGGTTTTGCTGAGTGTGAATTCGCATTACTATAAGACGTGTTACGGTTCTAATCTATTCCAAATTCATGTGTTTAGTTTGATGTTATAATTGTAAATCTCATCGGATTTTGTCAAATGTGTTGACGTCTTTTCTATTATATTCATGCATGTGTTATGGTAAAGAACATTAATCACCGCCTTCATTTATTAGATTGGATTTTGTTCAACTTAATCTGTTCGATGTTTTACGTTTGCAGTTAGATTCAAAACAAACCGGACATAGCTATATAATGTAGTTAATTGCTACCTCTGTTTGCTTTTAATAAGTATTGCAATGTGCATTGTTATCAAATGTAATATCAGTATTTAGTACAAATATAAACTTAAATTAATCCTAATTCGATCTTACTTTTGAGAAATATAGTTTTAGTTATTCAAATACGACGTCATTTTTGTGCTGTTTCAGAATTTCAAATATGACGTTATTTTTGTCCCTTTTCGCCACTTCGTATGTGACGTCACTTTTTTCACTTTTTGCGTTGAGGCCTTGACTAAGTCGGTGTGTCTTTTTTTGTCTTTGGTCTTTGTACTGTATTCGGGTTTTGTTTTCTGTAATTAGTTACTACTTCAGTTTTATCATGTATATCTTTTATATTCATTTTATAAAATTTACTGTTTGCAATAGCATAAATTGATCTAAATAATAAGGATATTCTTATCCCAAGCAGAAAACCATATATCTTGGCGTCACTGGTGAGTCTTGTATGGACGAGTCGCGTTTCTGGCGTATTGAATTTTAAATTTGATGCCTTTTGTTAGCTATTATTCGTGTGTTCCGTTGTCTAATATGTTCTCCTATTTATTTGTATTGTAGTCCTGTAATATTATATTGTCATTTTAATGTTATATTTAACATTGCCATTAAAGTGCGAATTTTAGCATGCAAAAAAAAACAGGTTCAACCCACCATTTTGTTCTTTAAAAATGTCCTGTACCAAGTCAGGAATATGGCCATTGTTATATTATAGTTCGTTTCGTAGTGTGCTACATTTTAACGTTGTGTTTCCGTTGTGTCGTTTGTTTTCTCCTACATTTGAGTGTGAATTCACATTATTATTAAGACGTGTCACGGTACTTTTCTATCCCAAATTCATGTATTTGGTTTTGATGTTATATTTGTTATTCTCATCGGATTTTGTCTAATGCGTAGTTTGTTTCTGTGTGTGTTACATTTTAATGTTGTGTCGTTCGTTGTTCTCCTCTTATATCTAACGGCTTTCCCTCAGTTTTAGTTTGTTACCCTGATTTTGTTTTTTGTCCATAGATTTACGAGTTTTGAACAGAGGTATACTACTGTTGCCTTTATTCGTCATACTTTAGCAACACAAAACTGTACACATTAGTACATTATAACACAAAACTGTACACATTAGTACATTATAACACAAAACTGTACACATTAGTACATTATAACACAAAACTGTACACATTAGTACATTATAACACAAAACTGTACACATTAGGACATTATAACCTTTCTCATACCGTCTACAACGTGTTGTACTGAATTCACACATTCACTTGTTGCTACAGGTGCACCGGGTAAGTGATTTGATCATATGTGTGTGTATGATACATTATGTAGTGGTTCTAATTTCTTTGTGTTAATTTTGCAACTATCGAAAACAATTTTAGAATTACATATAGAAGCAGCTGAGGGTGAAACAAACATTTTTTTCTCAGGTTCAAAAAGAAATTATATTTTTCTCCAAAAACTAGAAACCAACTATTTTTCCATCAAAATCCATAACACCCTCCCGAGTTAATCAAATAGTTGCTGCCTAAGTTTTCCATACAGTTTGTTTTTGTTTCAATTAAAGTTTTTAATAATATTTATCATTTAACAAATGTCGGATTTATCTAAAGCAATACCACAATATTTATAAATAATCGTTGATCATCTCAACTCGAAAAGCAATCCCTTTGTCGCTATTTTACCTATGACGACGTTGTCAATTTCATGCCAACTTCATTAGCAACGTCACGTGCACGTGCCGCCTTAGTTTCTAGCGATTACTTTCCATCTCAAGCTAGTAGTATGATATGAAAACTTACAAAAAAAAATCTTAAAATAGCGATAATTATAGATTATCGGTGATCATCTCAACGAGATTGATTTTCTCGCTTTAGACGGGACGGCGAAAGCGAGAAAGGCAATCGAGTTGAGATGAACAATGATAATATTTTTATCGCTATTTTACCTATGACGACGTTGTCAATTTCATGTCAATTTCGTTAGCAACGCCACGTGCATGCTTAGTTTCTAGCGATAATTTTCCATCTCAAGCGAGTAGCATGCTATGAAAATTATTTTACAAAAAAAGATCAAAGGAAAAATGCACAAAATAGCGATAAACTTTAATTCCAAAGTTATGGCCCCACAACGGACAGGCTCCACGTATTTAGAACAATGAACAGAATTCATACAAATACATAAGAATAATGTCTAGTGAACGAATTTCTTGATTATATTTTTAATATATAGTAATTGATGTAATTTAAATCATAAAGATATGCTAAGTTTTAAAATAGTGTAATATATTATAATAGTCTCTCATAATTCTTAACGAATTGGAACTTGTACAAGTTTTTGTATTTTGTAATTCTGTAACTGCTAGTTGTATAGACGCTACATGTATATGTTTAATGTATGTATTCGAATGCTTTATATATTACATGTACAAAATGTATTATACAAGTATTTAGACTTCCATAAGATATTTAATCTTGAAACCCTAATCTTGATAAAATACAAATGCGACAATAAAAGGTAAACAGACTTATTCATAAACACACGGTAAAATCTATAGCATATTTGAAGAAAGTAATACATATTACATGTACATCTCAGGAAATGACTATGAAATAAACAACTTAATGTACAGAATTCACACAGTTATAACAGTATTGGATAGTTCAGTGGAGAAGGTACATTTGTACATGAGGTAAGAAATCTAAGCATAATCTAGACATATATTAGACCGGAAGTTCCCATTTAAAAGCATTAATTGTCAAACAAAAAGGGGGAGGGGTTCGAAACTCCCGGAACAACCCCCTGGATACGCCACTGCAAACATCTATTTTGTTTATTTGTTTTGTAAGTTGAAATCTGAGATTTTTATACAAGTTTGTTTTGATTAAGTTTTTAAGAGGTGGATCCATAACTTGTTATTAATGGCCAAAAGACGGGGGGCGGGCGGGGGGGGGGGGGGGGGCTCCAGTCATTGTTCAATATAAGTAATCAACCAATTTTTGTCCAACAGAAAAGGGGAGGGGGGCTTGTTCCGCCTTTGCATTTTTTAACAAGATCTAACATTTAAGATCCTTTAATAAAACGTAAGAGTTACCTCTCCTTAATATGCTGGTTTTTCTTAAAGCATGGCTTTGGTTCTGAACAATAACACAATGCATATAACAGCATAGAATATGCAATAAATAATACTTTTTTTCCAAATTGATGGGCCCTCAAGAGTCAGTATGAATTTAGAATGATAGCCAAACAACTATTTGAAGTAAAATACAAAAGAGCAATGAATACTGAGGGCAATAATAATTGATTGTATTTTTTTAAGATATAGCGTTTGGTGTAATTTATATCTTCAAAATATTTTGTATAGTGTAAAATGATGTAAAATATTTTCTCTAATTCTTTGGAAAAATATCCCTTTCCGAACCTATTGTATAAAATTTTTTTTAATCAACTTGTGGTTGCCGGTGATCTCAGAAGATGATTGGCTGACTCCCTGAAATGATCAAAATGTTCTAACAGGTGTTAATGAAATTAACAACTTCGTGGAAAGTGGAAGGCACTCGAAGGGGATTTTGGTTTAGAAAAAAGGAAATTTATCTTTTAATCATTAGAGAAACAGATTATTACATAGTAACGAGTGGATTATCAGATTAATCCAATCTCGATAGTTAAAATATAAATTTTAAAGTCCTCGCCGAGGCTCGGACTTTAAAATTGATAATTTAACTATCTCGATTGGATAAATCCGATAATCCACTTGAATCAATGTAATAATCTATATATAATAGTCTCTCATGACTGCTAAATTTGATATAGTTACGATTTCGTTTATAATATATCTATTAAAATGTGTTATTTTATACAAGTGGTCTGGTTTGACTCTAATGAAATATTTAATCTTGAATCCTAAATCCTGAATCTTGACAAAATATCAATGAGGCAATAAAAACACCAAAACAAGCTTCACACAGCACGTTATTGATTAGGAATACAAAATGATTACAAAATCAATAATCTCATTTACACAAATACACACAATACATCGCTCAGGTAAGAATTTACTATAAAGATAAAGTTAAAGTTATAACGAAATTCATTCACAACATATAAGATATCTCTCATTGTTCAATATTAAAGAGAAATTACCTCCTCATTTAAAACTGTCTAAAATGTATCACTTCATATACACACTCAGATAATGACAGGGTCTAAAACTGCAGAAATTGGATGAATTGAACTACAGTGGTAAATGAATCAAATTTCTACGGCAATTCTTCCGTGCGCACTATGTGGAAGCTATGTATCTGAGGTCTGATGGAGAAACACATCTAGGTTATTGTCCGGCTTAGTTTTTGTTTTTACAGTAGGTCAGGAGGTGGGGTGGGACACCTAACCCCATCCTTCCCGAAAATTTAATTAAAAAATTCAAAAACACTTTTGTTCGTACTAGGTGTAAAGGGAAGCTTGTAGCTGAGGTTTAAAGGAGAAAAGTCAAGGTTGATATTCGGCTTAGTTTATTTTTCTAAAGTACATACGTATGTCCAAAGTTGAGGTCGGATACCTTACCCAACCCTTACCGAACAGTTTATAGATACAAATCTGCGGGAATACTTTTGTCCGCACTAGGTGCAAACGTAGGCTAGAGATCTAGGGCCTATTTTATCAAAATTACAAGTTTGGGTATAGCACGGATTATTTTTTTAAAGCTAATAAATAATTTCTTTGTCTACCATTCCTTTGAATACAAAATAGAAACCTTTCGTCGAATCATAAGTAAGCGAAATCCACTGGTTCAAAAGTAGAATGATTAGTCAAAACAGATCTGTGTGGTGAAAACAGAAGTTAAAGCACGAGTTCAACTTTTTTTTTTCTAATGCAAAACAATTATTACTTTTTATCTGAGACTACTAATGTTATAGTAGTCTCAGTTTTTATGAACTATTTGACAGGATGCCGTGAATATGGAAAGCTATTTCACACAATAGTTCAATTTTGCCAACATTCAAATGATTTCATAATTATTTATGATTATCGCTATTTTGAGCATTTTTCCTTTGATCTTTTTTGTGATAATTTTTCATATCATGCTACTCGCTTGAGATAGAAAATTATCGCTAGAAACTAAGGAGGCACGTGGCGTTGCTAATAAAGTTGACATGAAATTGACACGTCGTCATAGGTAAAATAACGATAAACAGATTATCATTGATCATCTCAACTCGATTGCTTTTCTCGCTTTCGCTGTCCCGACTCAAGCGAGAAAATCAATCTCGTTGAGATGATCAACGATAATCTATAATTCTATATACTCAAAGTGTTGACTCTTTGACATGCAAAGCGTGTAGCATGCTGTGTGATACCGGAATATTAAAATGTATTTATATGAGAATGAGTGGGTTGATATTTTGTGATCATACAAAAAAAGATTTTTGAAGCAAGATTTTTTATAATTACTAAATTGAAAAAAAAAATAACATCACACAACATCTTCCATTTTAGGTCTATTTAAAACATCCATCGCATTTTAGAAACATATTTCCGAATTAATTGAACTTTTGAGGCCTCAAAGTACATAATTTTCATTAAGTTTTTTTTTATCCAACCCATGCATTTATTTATTTTATTTATCTGTTTCATTTTCATTTCGTTACAAACAGTCAAATAAACATTAAGCCTACGAGTCTTACAGCCAATTTCATTGACTTTATTAGGTATGGTATACTACCCTCCGTTCGAAGTAGCCTAGTCCTACAGACGAATGGATTGGATATCAGTAGGACTAGTCTATTCTTAAAGGATGGTACTTTAACTAACTTGACAATGATTTCCCTTTTAGCTAGCAAGTAAGCTAACCAAAGATATTATCTTTAGATATACACACTCAATGAAATCGGCCGTAATATGAAAATCATATCATATATAGAATACAGATAATATACGGTTACTGAAGATGTATCTTTTTGTTAATTGAGAATTGATACGTACATGCATTTGATATATAGTAACTATTTAAAAATACTTTAACTACCGTCGGTCATTTTTATTTCGTCTTCAAAGATTCGAATCCATGTCACAGATAACGGTGATAAAGGTGATGACATTTTACAGTATAAGGAATTATATACACTATAACTAAGTCGTGTTAGGACATTTATGTCATTTAATGAGGACACATTATCCATGTGTAGGCTATATTTCATGTAGGACTTTAAACACACGTGGTTATAATTTTGATATTTCAATTTTAGATCACAAAAGTATGGGACACTGACACATTACATACGTGTGCAGGCTATATTTCATTTATATAGTACTTTAAACACACGTGACTATATATTTTGTACTACAATTTCAGGATAATTGAAATATGGGAACTCGGACACCACGGGTCTCCCCGAACGGCGGTTGGGGCTGGGCTGTGGTGCTTGGTTGTTTTCTAGTACATCTGATTATGGATGGGTTTGTGTATGCGTTCGGAGTTTTTTACATTGAATTCCTGGACTATTTTGGAAGTGACAAGGGAACGACTGCATTGATTGGTTCGTTATTGAATGGGATGTATCTGTTTGCAGGTATTTATAAATAGATAACTGTACCTGTACTACCCTCCTCCCCCTTTTTTCCAAAACAAATGTGAATAAATAAATACATATAAAACAGAAGATGTGGTATGATTGCCAATGAGACAACTATCCACAAAAGACCAAAATGACACAGACATTAACAACTATAGGTTACCGTACAACCTTCAACAATGAGCAAAGCCCATACCGCATAGTCAGCTATAAATAAAAATACATTTATATACTAGGTTATTTTAACAACAACAACAAAAAAGCGATGGACACAAAATCTGAACAATATGCTGATCCGAGACAAAACAAATTTACTGTTTACTTTTGAAATTACAACTTGAATTCAAAAAAACTATGATAAGTTTGTTTAGTGCATAGATAAACTTGATCTATGTTTTATTATATCATTGTTAACGATTATAATTCAATATGTATTTTATTATATTAATTCATAAATATAAGTTTGCATATACATTGATACAAAATTTAGACATACTCAGTGGGATTTCCAGTGACACTAGAACAATAGAAAAGTCATTCTTCTTATGAAAGAGATAGAAAAGGTCTAAAAACAGGAGAGACAAATAAATTTACGCATAAAAACCGATATGCATAGGGATGAATATCTCTTAAAACACAAAACCATTATCTAACTTTTATACAACCACTATAAATAAAGTATTATATGTTAAAGCTAAATTTGTTAATATATGATTTTTTTATTGCCAAACATGCTGTTAATTGAACAACCTATTGTTCAACATAGGGGTGTGTAAAAAACTGCCAGATTTGACTGCTTATTTTTCTTTTTTTTTGAAAAAAATATATATCAAACCTTAATAATGTAGCTTTCTGAGTATCCAATTTTTAACGTGTTCCGAAATGTAGTTTCGTCACAAGAATTTTTCAAAGTTGTGTCATTTTGTCTATATGAATGTCGGTTAATTCGTATGATCGAGCACACCGACAAGTATATCGTTGGGACAACTCGATATAATGTAATCAATATACGTGAAAGATTACCTAATACCCCAGTCCCACTAGGCCACGATCGCACTACGATCTGTGAAAAAAATGCAAATTTTGATGATCGTAGTGCGATCGTGTAGATCGCAGTAAGGTCGTATCACGGTCGTGGTGAGGTCTTCAAGATCGCGAAGAGCGTGGCCAACTTTGAACATGTTCAAAACAATCGTGGTGCGGTCGTGGCGAAATCAGGTCGTACAGACCTTCTAAAATTCAAACTGACCACACGCACGATACACGCACGCACGATACACGCACGGTGAATGCACGATACACGCACGGTACACGCACGATACACGATACACGCACGATGAGCGATTAGCGTTACACGGAGGATTAACGCAAAATGAATGATGAATGATGAACGCACGATACACGCACGATGCACGATGAATGATAAATACACGATACACGCACGATACACGCACGCACGATACACCCACGTTGAATGATTCATTGACGACTGAACAACGAACGCTTTTTACACGATTCTCAAAGCTATTTTATTTAGAATAGTAATTAAAATTGATATGCATTTTCATTAAAGGCAATACTTGCAGCTGTTTTGCCGATACCACCATAATAGATAATATGCTATTTTGCCAGCTCAGATTCAAATAACTTAATTAAAGTCGGCTATTTTATAGGCACCGGAAATATTTTTGAACTTGGACAGAAGCTCATAACAATCAAAATATAGTGTCTTGATTTTGTTCAGCCTCACCCTGAGAGTTCAAGTTTAAGGCAAACGAAGGCGAGACATTGTGTTCCGCGAAACTGTTACTAATTTTATTTCATACAGTTAAAAATCAAGATTTTTTTTTTTATGCATACAATGTCCGACGCATTATATCTACAGAGAGTGACTGGTTCTAGAAATTATTTTAACTAACATGTATGATATAATTGATTGCAATAACTGAATGAACTATGTATTTTTACATGTTATATATTTTTTTCACTTTGACGGATACATTTTATAAACGATTATATTTGTATATATCTAAAAAATATTGTAAGCTGTTTTCGTTTTCACTACAAGCATACTAGCAGAAATTATTTGATTCTTTTATGTTAACATTCACTGCAAATTTTTGTAGTTCTGTACATATATACTTATCAACAGGACATATTAGGTTATAACTTCACCAATAAATGAGTAGTTGAACAATCTTTAGAACGTGTCGGTTTTTCCTTGATATTGCCGAAAATCAGTGATCCGACTGACACAAGCGAACTGACATAACACCTGACTAAACAATCATAATTTCTTTTTTTAAGTTACAAATTTCCTTGTATTATCCATTGTTATCAGAATCGTATGTGTTAATTGAGAGCAAAAGATATTATTTTGTCAGAAAAATTTGATTCGTACAAATTAATTAGAACTACCTAAGAAAATGACATTTACTAAATAATTAGAAAATTTAAACATTTGTAATACCAAATGCTTCATTATATACTTCTGAAACGACTTTTCGTCCTGAATATGCATGAAATGTTAGCCACTGGACGTTTAAACAACCACTGAATAATCAATTAATCAAATTTTGATCTCAGTAAAAATTACTTCAACAATATAAGACACAATTGGTGTCTGTTGTTTGTTTGTACAGTAAACATACTGAATGTGTTTATATTCCTTTCCAATTTCAAGTATGTAAGAAAATTCATACATATTTTCAAACATCTTAGCTGACAGTTCAAATTTCTAGGAGGTGAGATTCACGGGGTTTTACCTAAAACTCTTTGGGAAAATGCAATTTTTAATTCCAATTTGAAACCTAACGGTAATAGATATCCCAAGGTTTTTTTTTAAATGCATATCTAATTTGATAAGGAGATTTGAAAAATCTATCTCAATGGTAGTTGAAATTATTCAGTGCAATTATTTTGTGTCCGTCGTTGTCTTTCATACATACATGTATCAATGAATTGGTGTATCATAAACCGATGCATATTAAATGATTTTTTAAAAATTTAAAAACATATTTTTATGGCAAATATATCTAAATGTCTGGGTAATTTTCCTCTCTATACTTAATTACTATTTTTTTTTTCATTTTTTAAGGTAATAGTATTATCAGTTATGTAATTTGACATGTGTTTTATAGTTCAGTGATTTACGAAAAAATTAACGAAAACCGGCACAGGCATTGTTCAATTATTATCAGTGATCTTTTTTGATTAAATTTGAATATATGCATTAAATATCAATCTCAATCTAGTTTCTAGATAAGAAATTTGTTTACAATGCACATCACTCTTTAAGTCCTTAGTACATAGCATATTATAACATATCAGTGCACTTATGAGTCCTTAGCCGTGTTTAGACGCACCATTTTCTGCTCTTTGGTTGGATTGTTGTCTCTTTGACACATTCTCCATTTCAATCCTCCATTTCATTCAATTAGTTGTGATTCTCTTTATCTCTCTGTTTTATGTTTTTGCAGACAAAAACAATTCGCAGAATTAATCTAAAATAGCAGACATTAAACTCTTTCTTTTAAAAACTTTTAGCATTTTAACATTTTTTCGAGATTTAATCATTAGCTTAAGAGCATATTTCCCTTCTTTTTAGAAATTTGGCTTGATACCGTATGGAGATTTTTGTTCCAACTATTATGAAGAAATTAACGACCTTTTTTAACTAGATAAATATTCAACAAAAATACCGTTTTTTCTTAAATCAATTTCTTTTAACAAAAATCAATTATTAACAAAGAATTGTTACACAAATGTAGGAAGAACCAATTTTGTAACGAAGATATTCCTTATCTGTTAACCGAAATCTGCATATCTTTATATTTTGAAACATAAAATGTTAAGGGTGTCTGCTCAAAGGACAGAAATGTCCAAGAAACCGAAATATTAAGTAAAATTAAAATGTCGAATAATTCAAACCCATTTATCTTTTAAATTTAGCACATGAAGATATAATTTTAGCACATACACATGTACAAATTGATTTTGTAAAAAAAATCACTGGCGGTCTAAAACTGTATCGCATGCCCATAAATGTCCTAAAGCTTTAAATGTCAGATCATGAGGGTCTGAATGGGGATTCAGTATTTCTGTATTCTATATTTTTAGGCAATTTGTTTTATAATTCGTTTTACCTTTTGCCGATCATTCTTTATTCCATATATTCTAGTACCTCATCATTTTCTTTTCTATTTTTCTGGTTATTTTTTGTATTTTTTATTTTTTTTGTCTATAATTTCCTTCTATAAACCCCCATTCACACCCTCATGTATAATGGAAGACGATAAACATTTTAGTATACATACCACCCGTTGTCACTTTCACCTGACATACAAATCACATATTGTTATTACGGCCCGTTATTTCCACCTGGACACAGGACTTATATAATATATATATTACGTAATAATAACGGATATAGTAAATTCAGTAGAATATAACATGTATCAACGCACTGACTTCTTAAATGTATTTTGAACTGACAATTGTAAATAGTATTTTTAGTTATTTTAAATCTAAGAATGAAAATCGGGAATGTGTCAAAGAGACAACAACCCGAAAAGAACAATTGACAGCCGAAGGCCACCAGTTATATTTGCTAATGTTTTTGTTTCGAATAAGGCAAAAGCTATAGTATTTTCAGAAAATCTCTAAACGGGTAACGAGAGTTTAGCGACCTTGACTTGCTAACAGCCCTAGCACTGTCTCTAAACGTTGTCGAATTTAAGAGCCTATATCAATTAAGGGATATGCTACCTAGCTTTTAGAGTTTACAAAAATATACATTTCAGAACCCAATTTTGGCTTCTTTATATTTATACTAAAATTGAGTTCAAGGCAGTATTTTGTCGAAGAGAACTATTACCCAAAGTGCAACATGCGAGAAGAAGTTTCATTTCCCTTATTGTTTTTAGTGATGTGACTAATCTTTCGAGGTTACGTCACGGAAATATATCTCAAATGAAAAGGTGCAACTGGGTGCATCCCTAAAAAACAAATTAAAAAAATGCTTTATATACTGACATTGAAACAAATATACTGCTCATAATAATTGCACATATGTAGACTTTAATTAAGATATCCCGCGTTTTATAAACCTTCGCACTCCATTGCTCCAAAGTCGTCAGCTTGAGTTGTTCGTGGAGCGTTTTCACAAGTTCTGGTATTAATACTTTGTTGTTTCCAGTTAATCGCCATTTTGAATACGTGTTTTAAATATTTGCAAATGATACTTGTCCACACATGAACATGTTGAAGCTGGTTACGAGGTTTCAATACATATTCGTATAATCGTTCTTAAAGTTTTTGAAAATACGTGTTGAAGTTTTGATAACAAGAAAAAGATGTGGTATGATTGGGGATGAGACAACTCATCGCAAGAAATAAAATGACACAGAAGTTTTCACCATAAGTCACCCCACGGACTTCAACAGTGAGTAATGAACACACCACAGTAATTATTTCATAAATTATCTCATACAATATGTTAAACAGACAATTTGTTAAAAAAAAAAATGAGGAAATAAATCAATAAAATATTCCTGTTGATACTATCTTTTGATTGAAAAAAGCTTCTGTCCAAGTTTGATAAAAACCCAGGACAGTTTATGAATCTAATAAGCTCACTCCTTCTTAACAACCATAATTTATTTAACATACTTATAGAAAGTATTTCTTTAAACAATTTTAGCTCTTACATTTGACTATACAAGTCTATATATATATTCTTTTATATGTTATCTCATCCGAAATTTTGAATTTTATGCATTTTTAATGCATTTTTTTATTTTTATGTATACTATTTTTTTTTTAACTTCTCTGTAACCTTTGTACTTGCATGGTTTTATGAGAATAAACTATCTATCTAATAAGTGTTTTAAAACTTCTTGATACTATCTTATGATTATTAACAAGCTTCTGTCCAAGTTTAATAGAAATCCAGGATAGTTAAAGAAACGGTCATTAAAATTTCAAAGACGCCGACGGAATGTAGAATCGCTTAGTCTCGCTTTTTCGACTAAAGTCTAAGACTCGAAAAAAAACATACAAATCAGATTTCTTTCTGACATACGGGCGCACTACGCTTTTTTATACGCCCGTCAACATTTTGACGGAACGTTTTATGGTATACAAATGTCCGGCGTCAGTCCCGTCCGCATGTCGCACTGTAACTTGAGAACCGCTTATCCATTTCATGAAACTTAACATAGTTGTTTCTTATGATGGTTTTCGGAATTTACTCATATTTTTAGTGAAACCATTTGTATTTACACGCATCTTTGTCGGAATTAAAATAAAAAATAAAACACTTATAAATATATATATTCCTTTTGTCTCCGTATATCTTACATAAACATTTTAACAAGCTGACCACACTCTTATTTATAAGTTGGCGCACATCAAAGTCGTGCTCCTATGGCAAACAATTTTGTTGCAAAAGAAATGAAACAACAGCAAAATTATTTGTCCTTTTCATCATTTTAAATAAGAACAACACATTAATTAAATATTTGAAGCATAAATCTTTTCGATACGATTGTTTTAAATCACTTAAAATAAAAAAGATCGTCATTGTTTAATCAGTTGCTATATATATATATGTTATTTGGCACGTGTCAAACGGTTCATTGATTTTCGGCATATCAAAGAAAAACCGGCACGTGTCTAAATAATGTTGAATATCTCGTTTATTTATGATTATTTTTCTGTAAAATTTGAAATATATGCATTAAATATCAATCTCTAACACGATATATAAAAATAATACACATAACAGTACTCCTTCTATTCCTTAGTGGCATTGTATACTCAAAGCCTTAGTGCACTAAGGATTCCTTAGCAGTGACAAGACGTACCGAAAAAAAAACAACATCCGTCGTTCTTTAATAATCATAGAAGGTTAACAACTAGTTTGTTTCCCGGCCGTTATTGAAATTCTTGACAATACCTTAATATTTGTATGGTCCGAAGCCATACTGAATGTTTTACGGAGGGGACCAACCTAGTCAGTAACAACGTACTATTGTGAACTATTTTTCGGATAATAATCTTAAACTTGTAAATCTAATTTCAAGTGTTAAAAGTTCCTCAATTTAAAATAATACATGATATATTTGCGTGATCTTATATTTGTTTAATTAAAATAATACCTTCAAATACATGTAATGATTATTTTTATTCAATTTTCCAGAAAACATTTTAGCTTAGTTTAAACAAGGACGTATAACTAACATATACGTCCTTGGTTTAAATGAAATTCAGAACAAAGAATTCAAACACTGTTGAAGAGAATATACATATTCGTGTTAATTCGCCTCAGTTTAATTTGTTAATTCATGTTTGACATTTAACATTTTAATCCGCAATCCACATTTACCCGACAATCTTGTATATTGTATTTTCTCAATGAAATAACATAACGTGCATGTGACCATCAGAAACTAAGACATAAATGATATTCATAATGGTATTTATCAAAACTTAAATATTTCGAAATATCTTAGTAGCATAGGAATTTGCCAAATAAGCGAAGAACTATAATCTACCTAGGATTTACACCAAGGATTTGTATAGTTTCTTTTCAATAAAATATTGTTGGTGTTTTTGGCGACTATAGCAGCAACATTGCCGTTATTAAATAAAAATATTAAATTTTCGCTATATGATAATTATAGACGCGGGTTAAAATGTTCATTAAAATCTGAGACTACTATAACATGTGTTATAGTAGTCTCAGTTAAAATGTATAATATTATACTATAATGGGCATTTTAGAATGACATGAAGTTCATCTTCAATAGTAGAGCTACAACACATGTCATCTCGTGGACTTCTTTTCTTTCATACTTTCCAGTTTCTATTTTTTTAGTGGAGCTACCCCACATTTAAATTTTGCAAAAACACATTTGTTTTTAATTGACAGAATATTTTTAACAAATACCAGTTGGCCAACAGTATATTTTTAAGTCCATTTTCGCTCAGTTGAATAGAAATTCCAATTTTAACTCTTCTGTCGTAGAAATGTCAATATCATGTTATTGTTTGTACGTACAACATGTATCATTATATCAAAATGTGTCAGTCCCAGCCAAGATTCACCGAATAACCACAAAATCTTTACAGATGATAAAATATTTACACAAAAAGTCATGAATCTGTATGAACGTTATGTACGATGAAGTTAATTAAGAGTCTACAAGAAAGTAAGTATGACTGTAAATTTTATTTAAAGTCGGAACATACATATATATTATATATATAGAGCGGTTAAAGTATATGTATATATTATATATATATACATATACTTTAACCGCTCTATAACCGACTATCATATAAAAACCGCAATGTTACACAATCAGAGATGAACGTTTCACAAATGCACGTTATCTGATCTACACAATTATACACGATTGACGAACGCACGATACACGGTTAAGAATGAATGATTGATGAACGCACGATACACGCACGATACACGGTTAAGAATGAATGTTTGATGAGCGCACGATACACGCACGATACACGCACGATACACGATTAAGAATACACGATACACGCACGTTACACGGAAAATACACGGAACGATGAATGATGAACGCACGATTGGTACACGCACGATACACGCACGATGCACGCACGCAACACGCACGATACACGATGAACGCACGGAATAATGGTCAGTTTGAATTTTAGAAGGTCTGTAGTAGAAGCGTAGTGAGAGCGCACTAAGATCGTAGTAAGATCGCAAAGGTCGCTGTACAATCATAGCGAGAGCGTAGCGAAAGCGTGATTCTATTCTGAGAGACTGCGCTACGATCGCACAGCGACGTTATCATGACCTCACTGCGACCCAACTACGCTTTCACTACGACTATACCACGCTGTTCACGACCATAGTACGATTCTAGCACGCCCCTGCCGTCCTCATCACGCTCTTCTTACGACCTGACTGCGTTCACACTACGACCATCATTCTCATTGTCATTTTCACATAAAATAAATAAAAAAAGATCCCTAGATTTTGTTTGTTTGAATGTAATTATCCATTTGCTCTAACGGCTCAACCATGCTTCTCGTTTTTATATAGATAATTAGACCGTTGGTTTTCCCTTTTAAATGGTTTAACACTAGTAATATTTTGGGTCCTTTATAACGTGATGATTGATGTGAGCCAAGGCTCCGTGAAGAAAGCCGTATCTTGGCCTATAATGGTTTACTTTTATAAATTGTTACTTGGATGGAGAGTTGTTTCATTGGCACTCATGCCACATCTTCCTTTTGGTGGCGTGACTGTATTGTTTCCGAGAAATCTACGATTTAATCAGAAATAGAAGGAATTGAACTGTATTGCTATGGAACACGATGTTGACGTTAAATTGCTGAGAACGTAGTAAGATCGCGCTATGAACGTAGTATAGTCGTGGTAAGAACGTGTTATAATCGCAGTAAGATCGTGTTGCAATCGGATAACTCGTGGTATGGTCGTTGTGAGAACGTGAAGAGCATAGAAAGATCTTGGTAAGCGTAGTGAGGTCGCAGAATAAGCGCGGTGAGAACGTGGTATAATCGTAGCGATATCTTTGTAGAAGCGTAGAGAGGACGTAGTAGCATCGTGAAAGAAACGAAAATTCATTTTCATGCCGCTTATACCGCGACCTCACCACGATCTAAATTTATTTTAGATTGCGGTGAGCGTGGTGCGATCGTGGTCTAGTGGGACTGGGGCTTTATGTGAAGTTTATCAAAATCATCATAACCACTGTGTATCATCGCCACCGGAAATTGGGTACTAACGAAGCGGAGAGAAATAGAAAACAAAGTAAACAAGTTAAGAATTCATTCAATTTAAAGCATTTCCACTCATTTGATGAGGGTGCCGATTAAGAAATGGTTTTCGAATATATAATTCTTTAAATTATTAGGCCGATAAGTACAAAATTAATACAAGATTTTGTGTAATACTCCAAAACTTGCCACTTAGTACCGGAAAATTTCGAGTTCGATCGTCCTCTATCGCCCCATTCTCAAGATATTGAACTGTTTTTCATTATTTACTAGACACGTTTTTAGATTATTATAGTGTGGCATCATATTTACTGAAATTTGTTGTCAAAAAGATGTATTTTAAAGAATATAGACCATAAAAAATAAAGTCTAGGGTACGGCAACTTGCTCGTGTTGACAAATTTACTGTATGGAAACTTGCTAATTTTAGAATATTCATTTAAATTACCGTCCTTTCAAAGAAAATAAAGTATTAAGTTCAAATATCTAAGGTGAGGGGATGTTCCTTTTTATGTTAAACTGTTTTTGTCCTTTTCAAGGTTTTGTTTAAAACTGTTATTTGAGATAAATTTAAACTGTTAACTGTTTTCGACCCACTGTCTGTAATCTGTTCTGTTAAAATTTGCAATGTTGTTAACTGTTTATTTGAAATTGGGATTCCTGTTATCTGTTACTTAATACTTAAAGTGTTCACTGTTTTGACATCATTTTCTCTGTAAACTGATCTTAACTGTTATTTACAAGAATCACATTAAAATTTGCTGTCCATCTCTTTCTTTACGTTGCTTCCGCAAAGGAAAGACATAAACAGCATATATGTAACTGTCTTTAAAAATCTTTGAGTATAGTAAATCCTTGATAAAATTAAATTGAGAATGGAAATGAGGAAAATGTTAAAGAATCAGAAGCCCGACCAAATAGAAGAAAACAACCCAACGCAGAGAGAAAATTGTGCACTAGGGTGGGGTGGCAATACACATAGGAAAACAACTTAAAATTGAAACTCATAATTTTTAAACACCCTCTTTCCCTTCCTTCCTAACAAATGCTTAATATTTGAGTTATGCATGTGTATATTTATGGAAAGAGAATCGTCCATAGATTTGATTTCCAATAGTTATAACGGTGAAATATAATCTCTTTGCCAAGTTTTTGTGTAACCATGGCAACAATCAGCATTTATTTAATACCAAATATTGCAAAATAGGGGGTTGAACATGTCACACAAAGGTCTCAAAAATTTGGTCCAAAGGAAAATTTCAATCAATTAGAGTGATACCTTTCCTGAAACCATAGACATATATATCTATCAAGAGGTAAAAAAAAAATCATATGCATTTCCGATGGTTTTTTCCATAAAATTAAATTAAAAAGATCGAGCGTCAAATCTTTGTTGAAAAACAATACAAAATTTCTAAATCTATGGCTGTACGGATTGGAAAATATGGTCAGTCAAACTGAAAAATGGCTTATAAAACATGATACAAACAAACCAAATGTTCATATCAACCAACTAGGAAGTCTATATTATACTTCAACTACAAATGTATCTAAAAATCAATTTAATTGTACAAAAACTTTCATATTTAGAAAATTCACCATGGCCATAATACGAAACTAAACTTGTAACTGTGTATTGGTATACATGAAGCTGTCTCCTAAGTGAGCAATCATTTAACTACAAAAAGGGGGGTAGAAGTTCAATGTTTGTTTCCTGTAACATATAAATGAACCAAAATTTAAAAATTAAATAAAAACAAGACTATATAGCAGAGGTTACGGACTTAAGTTGGGACAGGTGCAACAAATGCGGCAGTGTTAAACATGTTTTGGGATATCTCAAGGCCCCCTATACGTCTAACCAATGTAGTTATTTCTGGCTTCTATTTGTAATGTATCCATAACTTTAAAAGGAAGGGTCACTTCTTACCCAGCTAAAACCCTGGTCAGTCCTATGATGAAAATAATTCAGATGTATATGGAATGTTTGATAAGTTACATTGACCCAGAGTACCTGAATGGAATGGTGAAAAATGAAGTACTTTTTCAATTTGCAATCCGTAAAATAACTGAACAGTACGTGTGGCCTGGAAGAAGAGGCCGAAAAATGAGGACTTGGTTCTCAAATTGATGTTAAATTTGCTAGTCTAAGACTTGTAAAGATGGACCAAGGCTTTTTTTTATATCACCTCAGAGTTCATAATTGGGACTTGGAGATGAAATAGTGTTCAACTTGTGACACCTTACATGTTACTTTCTGATTTATACACTGGTTTTGATGATTTAAAATAAAAATCAGTAAACTTTCGTAATTCCTTTTAATAAAATCATGTAAGCAAAGAGTCGTATGAATACCCTGAGATGTTACCATAATTTATGAGAGCCCCCGCCATAAAAAAAATAATGTTCGCGCTCTATAGTATTCACTCATTCTTTTTGTTTGTTACACTTTCCTACGTCATGACGATAACCCAAGTTTGCTACGACTGATTGACATAAAACATTTACTCAACAATACACATAACCAGAAGAAGCCTCCCTTTTGCTGTTTGAAGCATTTTCGATAATTCATGATAAAGTCATTTTTCTTGGAGTCAATCACTCCGTCTGCTTTTCCATCCGTTCAATTGTCTGTCCATGTGTCAATTAAAAAATATGGTACTTGCGTGTGTATTCTGAAAATTAGTCAGCTTTATAAAAGATTCCTTATAAAGCTTGGCATTTCTGCGACTTTGTACAGTGGTATTCAAACTTTTGAATACATTGCAGATATCCACTTCAGAGGCGGATTTTTTTTTTGGGGGGGGGGGGGGCAGGGGGCCCGGGTTGCTTATATAGCGAATCACTAAAGCGTGACTGGAGCGGTCCCCCTCTTAGGCAGTCAGTGGGCCCTCACTTATGAAAATTTCTGGTTCCGCCAGTGCACTTCCCCTTTTCATTGCTTTTGGGTTCGTTTGGAAAAAGGGTAAATTAAAGTTGCTGTTAACTGTTATCAGTATTTAAAATTAGTTGTTAACTGTTTTTACCAAAATCGAGGTGTTGTTAACATGTTAACGGACCCCCTATTGCGCCCCCACCCCCTCCCCCCATATAATTATGCATTAATTTTTGACAAAATGCATAAGATAGAAATACCATTCGCTTGACAGCATTTAAGATGTATACACATTATATATTTTCAAAAAGAAACTGACAAGAAAATTAATTCGAATGCAATTCACGATTTATTTCTCGATCCTTGCTTTTACAAATGAATCATTTCAGAAATTAAATAATCAAACAGTGTATTTAACCCAGCACATACTTTATGTGTCTGTCCAAATTATCGATCCTGTGGTTCGGTGCACGTTGTCGTTGGTTCATCTTTATCAAATTTGTTGTTTTTAATAAATTGTTTTGTTATGCCGTTATATATATATATTTTATTGTGAAACTACCCCTTTACAACGGGGGCAAGCGCCAGCGGGGTACTGACACCTGCGTCATCAAACATGCACATCATAGTATTTACAAACAACATTGTATGATTGTAGTAAAAATGATATAAGATACTTGCAAAAGGCTTTAAAAGTCTTATAAATACATTAACGCTAACATAACATAATAAATTGGTTATTTCGTAAAAGTACATTACAGTGACAATTTCATATGCATAAATAATTTAAAATCTTTCATCCATCAAAGATTTAAAAAATCAAACTTAAAACTAAAAACGTTCACACACAGTTCAAGATATTATACATTGGAAATCTTATCAATTTGAAAAGAACGTTCATTCATTACGTCTACAAGGTATTTTTTAACGATCTTATCTAAACTATTACCTAAGTCTGGAGAATACAAGTAGCCCAGATCACCTATCATGAACTGTATTTGTGATAAGGGTGGCAACTCTGAAAAACAGATATCCATTTTTAAATTCTCGAAACATGCTTGAATGTTAGTACTTGTTCTTTTTCTGATAGCCGAGAAAAAAGGACAATCTAACATAACGTGAAAGATATTCTCAATCGCATTTGAGGAACATAGCTGACACTCATTATTTGTTGTCAGATTCATTCGTTGAAGCGTTGCATTTATAGGCAGACAATTTGTTCTTGCCAAAAATTTTAGCCTTGTTGAGCGGAAGTCGTCAACATTTGACAGATACGGCTGCTTACGGCTAACAACCACAAAGGATTGGTACAAGTTTAGGCTACTCTTTCCTAAAATATTACATATAAGATTTTAAAGGTGCAAATCATTTACATTCAACGTTTTTATTGGATTTTTTTTTACTACAATGTGTGTAACCTCGAGGTTCAACGTTGATAGTAAAAAAAAAATCCCAGAAAATTTTTGAATGATATTGTAAATGATATGAATCTTCTAATTTTTATAATATCGGAATAGAAAATATGTGATCCGAATTAACCATGCACGTGTGTTACAGAAGATTATGCATTTTTATGATGTACAGGGGAGGGGGGTAAGGGTTTTTCTTAAACAATATTATGATCCCAAATTTAATGAATTTTGTTGGCAATACTTTAATATAAACACTACATATAGCATAGTATATGTTAAATCTCAAGGTATTATTATTAGGAAAAATGTTTGACTCGGTAAAAAATATCTTCCCCCTCCCCCCGTATTGCATGTAATGGTTGAAACCTAAGGGGTTCGCACTAACTGCCTAAAAGGGGCCCGCTCCAGTCTTGAATCAGTGATTTTGTTTACAATATAAACAAAATATTGTCTCACACTGAAAGGGGCAGCCGGGCAACCTGCACAGCCCAGCTTGTCAAAACAACTAAGATTTACAAAACATTACCAACAAAAACCTTCAGTTGGGCAATATTACTGGAATTTGATTATCTCTACTGATAAATAATGCAACACTTATGACACATTTAAGTTTTGGAATGATTTTATTCACAAAGAATGTTTCTCATTGGTATACATTTCTATGCTCTTGTCTTTTCGGAGTTTATATTGGAAATTAAAAATCGCTGTATGAAAGAGACTAGCTCCACATTCCTATGCATATGATTGCCATATGTACGAGAATCATTCCATAAAACATCCGTTTGATATCCTTTCAATTCCAGACACTGTCTAGTGGTTTTTCTGCCACAATTACAAGGAAAACCTGACTAAACTGTGCTAAATCAAACACTTGAATCTTACATCGCTATTGATGTTAAGCAATTAGTTAAAAGGGCCATCCGGAACTGTTGGGTTTTATGACAGTCTTCCTTCCATACAGACCATCGCTGCAAAATAATTTGAACATTCAATTAGCTGATTATAATATTATTTGGCAATCCAAAGAGAACCTGAAAATATTAGACCACAATGAACAGAGACCCCCCCCCCCAAAAAAGCCAATTTTACTTTACAAGTAAATTGAAAAAGTAGTTAGTTGCATGTCAAATCATCTTTTGGCTGTCGACAACAAATAAATAAAATCTAAATTTCGTAGCATTTCCCCCCCCCCCCTTTTTTTTACTGAATTTGTTCAAGGTATGGTGGTTTTACCCCTTTTCAGATTTCAGTATGTCATGTTGTATATCTTTTATAAATTAGATGAATTTCTAGCAAGTTTCTACGATATTCTTTATCATTTGACAAAATACTATGCATCTGAATTAAATTGTTTACTATATGTAAAAGCGCGCCTTCTTTTACTTTAATTTACTTCCCTTTATTTCACATAGCAACACAAATTAAAAACTGCCTCTCTTTGCTGCATATCAATTTTTTCCACCGATAAAAATATATATCATGCAACATAATCAACTTTACAAATTGGGAGAAAATCAAGGTGTTCCGACCATTGGATAGTATATAAAAAAATAATGAAAGGATGGCATGATTACAAGTTTGAACCCTAACGACACTGAAAATCAAAAATTCACGCATTTACCTATCATATAATGATACAATGAGGTGATAAACTTAACAATAAATATTTTACCTGATTCGTAATCATATTCACATTATGTTGACACATCTTAGTTCGTTTGTGCTAGCTCATTTTTAACAAGCTAAACAATTACAGCATTCTTTACCGATTACCTCTAGTCAGAAGAGCGCACTGTTTACAGGGGAGGTAATATTTTGTCACCACTAATATACATGTAATATTTGTCACTGTACATTAAACGGCAATCTATCAAAATATTCGATGGTAAACAATAAGTAAAATATGCTGATTCGAGACCAAACAAATACATACTGTATACTTGTGTAATTACACATTTAAATAAAAAAAAAATAGATTTAGATGTCACACGAAAATACACCCAAAACTAAATAACCTTTGTTTAGTGCAAAGAAAAAACTTATCTTTGTTTCTATTATATCATTTTTAACGACCGTTATTTTTTTTATCTAATCTGTTTTATGTTAATTTATAGTTTATCAAGTGCATATGCACTGTTAAAGTCTTGTACTAGGAAATAAACCACCTGCATTACATGTTTAGTTAAAAGATGTGTAGGGTTGTGTTCAATTTCTAAACACAATCTTCAGTAGGCACATAAAGTGTAAACATGTCTTGAATTAAACACTTTTAAATTGTATGATGAAAGTGTTTAGGAATAAAAAAACTTATTTCTAAGCTAAACACGATTCTTATCACAATCTAAACACATTGAATTGAGACACGTTTGGACCAAATCATGTAAAAAAAGTGGTGACAGATGTGCTTAGAATTGTTTTTATGATCTTAACACCCTTTTTACCGTGTACACAATTAGAAAAATTGGGCATACTGATAAACATCTAATATGTGTCACTGAACATGTACATTACACGCTGCTCCACTTAAAAATCTTGTCAAATTTTTATGCTAGATTGCATATAAATATATAAAAAAGAAGATGTGGTATGATTGCCAATGAGACAACTCTCGACAAATGATCAAAATGACACAGAAATTAACAACTATAATAGGTATCCGTACAGCCTTTAAGATTGCGAAAAGCCCATACCGCATAGTCAGCTATAAAAGGCCCCGAAATGACAATGTAAAACAATTCAAACAAGAAAACTAACGGCCTTATTTATTTAAAAAAATGAATGTAACACAGAAACAAACGACAACCACTGAATTACAGGCTCCTGACTGGGGACAGGCATATACATAAAAAAATGTGGCGGGGTTAAACCCTCCACCTAACCTGGGACAGTGGTATTAGTGGTGTAAACATTTTAAATATCATATATAAATATCGTTTCAATACTAGATCAATACATCCTGTCATATCGTGTGGGGTTTACATAATAAAAAATAATGACCAAAGTGTGAAGAATAGAGAAAAATAGGCAAACAAAATAAATGATTGAGAATAATGGGTTACTGAAATACAATATATACATATGAAAAAGGAAATAAGGGTTAAAATACATAAGTTATAGAGAAATAAATGTTTAGATAAATAGAGAATAGATAATTCAAATATATGTTTTTGGTCTAGGTAGATTTTGATGATTTATTATACCGATAGTTTATGTGTGATACCCACAAGCTATGAGACAAGGTTGATACAACATAAGAAGAAGAACACCAAGGTCATCAGGTTCTTCAATCCCATACCGTTTCGCAATTTGTTCCACATTTTTGAAACCATCCGCTATGAAGTGGTGTATCGGTACTTGTACGATTTAAAAACACATTTAAATTACAAATTAGGAGTTTCAATGTCCTGTTTGTATCAATTGTCTCTTGTGTAAGCCGAAAAATAACTTGCTGAAATTAAATGAATTAGATAATACTACTACTACGCATGCTCTTAAACCTATGCTGCTACTTACTTAGACTACGCCAAATCTGTTCAGGCTGTATTGGGTTTGGTGCTCAAGCTATAAAATGTAATTTTAAGTATTGAATGCTTCTTTTTGTAACTTCATAATTATATTAAGGTTATAAAAGCTTTGACCGTGCGCAATTTTTTTGAATGCTGCGCTTTCGCGCTTCTTACAAAATGTACTTCGGTCAACGCTTTAACACCCCAATGAAGTTACAAAAAGAAGCATTCAATTCTTAAATAAAGTTCTGTGTATGTTGGCTTTAGGTACTATTTTACCGTTCAGTCATTTCTACAGATCTCGAGTTACAAAAGTTACAAGTAGTGTAATATTATTGTTTGCTCCATTAACCCGTTTGATGGAGCGTCATTAATATTTTTAGGTAACGATCAATTAATTAATTGATTGAAGTTTAACGTCAATTTCAGCAATATTGTGCTATTTTCGATTGGTGGCTTTTTATTGGTGGAGGAAGCCACAGTGCTTGGATAGAACCACCGACCTTCGGTAGGAAAACAGATTAAAATATATACCGTATAGCTGGTTATTTTCAAGGGGGTGCAATTTCGCGATTTTCATTCAATGAGGTATACATACGAAATATTTTGGCGGTTATTTTTTTTGCGGATTCAAAACTTTTATTAATACCTTTGCATGTACATTTTATAATTTGGCGGAATTTATTTTGGCGATTTTGTTCTTTCCTTGTGTAACGTGTAACCGGGCGGGGACGTTTAGATATTTTTATCTCGGGTTCGTACCAGTTTCCTGGGATTTGAAAAGCAATTCAAAAGTTCTAAAGTCAATAAAAAGTTTATACTACCACTAACAAACATGAAACAAATACCACATAAAACGAATTTCAACACCTATCAACCTAACCCGAACCTGTTGAATTGAAAACTGTTTAAAACCCTTTCAGTCCAATACTGTTTAAAACCAACTGTTTGAAACTATAGTCTGAAACCTAAATGTTGGAACTGGTTTGAAACATAAATGTATGAAACTGGTCTGAAACATAAATGTATGGAACGGGTCTGAAACCTAAATGTTTGGAACTAGTCTGAGGCCTAAATGTTTGGAACTGGTCTGAAACCGAAATGTTTGGAACTAGTTTGAAACCTAAATGTTTGGAACTAGTCTGAGACCTGAATGTTTGGAACTGGTCTGAAACCGAAATGTTTGGAACTGTTTGAAACCGAAATGTATCAAACGGGCTGAAACCTTAATGTATAAAACGGGGCTGAACCGAAATGTATCAACGGGCTGAAACCTGAATAAAGCGAATGTATGGAAACTATTCAAACTGTTGTAAACTTTCGACGTATGAAACTTTATTAAAATATATTTATATAACTGTTGGAACAGGGTAGCACTAAGGTCTGGTTTAACAGCAAACACTCACTGCAATAGTGAGAGATGTGGAACGCAAAACCTTAGCACTAACCCTAATTATACAACTTCTACGGAACCGAAACTATTTATATTTTCTCAACAGGTTTCAAACACTCCACTTTGTTTGACAAATCCTGCTTCTCATCTTTAAATATTAACGGTCCTACCTTTCAGTCTTCTTCTATCAACGTCTCCGATAAGAATGACAATTTACACTGAATAGCTACCCACTATTTATACTTCGAACGCGGACCTCGAAGAGAGCACCCTAGCAACAATTATACAGGTAAAGCGTCTGATAGCAACCACGGATAAAGGGATGATTTTTAATGCCGTTTTCAATGATAAAGAGATCAAATGGGAAATTCAAAGAGGTTTCGAAAAATATACAACTGTAGAAATATTATAACCTTCTTAAACTGTAAATTCGTAACACTACCCACGCCTCCGATTTCATGCGTCCTCGCATGAGTTTACAATTTTCTACTCACTAAATCGAAACACAATCAAAACCATTTTCGTCAACACTAGCTGACACCATACCAAGGTCCTACTTTTAACCTCAATGTATCCACTCATTCCGCAGAATATCTCTCCCATCAACTGTTTGTACACCGAGGGTTATACCATGATAACCAACTAATGGCTTTCCTACAACAATCTGTCGACAAGCGTCAGACCTAGGGGTACCTTAGCCTACTCACAGTTCTGGGGTTCCTGTCAGCCTCTTTCGACTAGCATGCTCTTTCTGATTTGTTAGCTAAGTTTCTATTTTCCAAATACTAGTATCATACTTTTATTCACATTTGTACAAGCAACTGAATACTGAACTTAAATTAAATTTTGACCAGATAAAACCGTTTCAAATATTCTATTTTGAATACCACTTGAAAAGTAATGTTGCCAAAAACCGGGTTAAAACAATTTTGCCTCACAACAGGCCACCTACGGACCCCTCAAAAGAGTTGTTGTAAAGGGTTCTTTAACGTGCACAGAGCGTGGTTCTCCCTGAACACTGGACCTCGGATTTAACGTCCCCATCCGACGGACGGACATATACATATATAACAACAGAAATCAAAAACAAAGTTTTATAATACATATAATGCTTCTTGCATCAATAAACAGACAAAACAAAATCTTTATAACGGCAACCAAACTGTCTCGTGCTCCTCAACCTTTTCTATCTGTTGACCGTTCACAGCATACTTTGTTATGATTCTAAACATTTTCCTTTCTTTTGTTACGTTGGTTTGTGTGGCCTGTTGTTTTGTTACAAACTTCTGTCTTTTCGGATGTTCCAATTCTTCACTTACTTCTTTCTCAATATTGTCTCGTATGAAGGACTGACACTTTCTCTTTGTTGGTGCCAACACTAGTAATGGGGCACACCTTTTCCTTACTGTAGGGCCACTGCTGTCGTCTTTCGGCGTTTGATATACCTTCTTAGTTTCTTTCTTTTGTGACGTGTCTTCTTCAGAATATACCGTACAATGATAAACCGCTTCCTTCTCTTCATTCTTACGATTGACTGACCCGTCTGTGCTTTGTTCACTATAGCATGCTTTCAGTTTTGAATCCTGTCCATCGATATGTGCATCATCCTGATTATCTAAGTCTACACTGCTAATGTCATCCGAAATATCTTCTACTAGTATCAGGTTTTCAGGATCAGACTGATCAAAATCATCTTGTCCTCTTTCTGTAACACCAACCTTCTTTTCAACAACTCTTTTACTCCTTTTAATAGTCTCTACTCCATGAATGTTTTTCGAGTGCCTTTTTAGATACTCCTGCTTCTTAAAAACTGTTCCACAGTCTTCACATCTGGTTTCAGACTTTCCTTCTGAACAGAGAAGTAAATGATTTTTACTTTTTGCAACAAGAGCCCTACCTACTATTGCTTTATTAGTTCTCTTATAGTCATCTATAGGTTCAACAAGCCCTACTTTAAATGAGTCAGGGACTTCATCGGATATAGCTCCATTTACAAAAATCTCACTTCTAGCGGGTATGTTAATAGTTTCTGATACAGCAATCCTATCACAGCCTATGTGACCTTGGACATAGAATCTAACTTCGTGTCCCTTTATAGTTAAAGTCCCCTTGTATATATTTATGTTAACTTCATGTGTTCTCAAGAAATCTAACCCTAGTATACAATCTACATTAATGTCAGCAACTATGGCAGCGCTTATACATTTGAACGTGTCAGTTTCAATTTCAAGTTCAGTTTTGCCTGACACATGCAACGAATGTCCACTAGCTGTAAGTATATATCCCTTTCAGTTGGAGTTAAATAAGGCATATTTGACATTTTCTTAAACATTTTAGTGGAGATAACTGTAACTGTAGCTCCAGTATCTATCAACAAATCTGTGATAATTCCGTTTACTTTTGCTTTCAAGAACCTACCTGCATCAGGAAATATATAGTTTATGGACCCCCACTTTTCCCGGTGTCGTATCTGAATTTTCATAGTTTTGGTTAGTATATTTTGTTTTAGGTTTGTTCTGATATCTAGGGTTCTGATAATTATATTGAAAGTTTGGATAAGCAGGACAGTTAAATGCTGTGTGGCCTACCTCGTCACAAGCATAACACCTAAATGAACAGGGCTGCGGGGCACCACCCTGCTTCCTCCCTTTATTGTTTCGTTTCAAGTCTCTCATTTCTTTTTGCAACTCTATTAATGTCTCTGACATGGTTTTCAAATGCTGACTTGTCATGTTGTCAGCACTGTGTCTATTTTCAGACGTAGTTCGTAAAAAACCCTGTCCTTCAATCCTTTTGCTTTCAGCTTTGTTAAAAGCCCCAAGCTCAACTGCATGTCTGACAGCGTCATTTAAATCAGAAGGTGTTGCCTGCTTTATTCGGAGCCTCATATCCGAATCTATTAACGAGTCTATGAACTGTTATTTTGCCAAAGTCTCCCGCACTTCGTTTGGTGCAGTTGCATACGCAAGGTTAGTTAACCTTCTTATGTCTTGGCCTAACTCAGGCAAGGTCTCTACAGCTCTCTGGTGTCTCTCTCTGAGCTGTGTTCTGTACAGTTCCGTTTGGTTAGACGGAGACAAACGCTCTTCTAATGCCTTAACCAATTCTTTGAAATCTTGTCTCGACTCCTGGGTTAAGTTTCCCAAAACACCTTGAGCCTGACCCCTAAGAGAAAAGGCTAAATACAGACCTTTCTCTTTGTCTGTCCAATTATTAATTTGGGAACATGCATCAAAATGTGACCTAAAGTCAAGCCAAGAGCCTTTCCCATCATAGGTAGCAGTATTTTTGTATCCATCCAAAGGATAGGATTGTTTATCTTCACAAGACTCGGTATCACGAGTTAAACCAGTTTTACTTGCTCTTTTTGTGACAAATTTGTCACTAATTGGGAATTGTAATTGTTCAGTAAAATGTTTCGAAGTTTGTTTTTCTGCAGCAGGTGTTGATGTTTCAAACCTGACTGAAGATCTCGATCGGGCTCCTAAACCGCCTCCATTTATACTACTACTTACATTTTTTTCAATAATCGGGGAGTTTGGTTTTTTTTGACAATTGTTCGGAACGCCTGACTGAACCTATCCCCGAATCACTATGTCTAAACACTGTTCGGGGTGTATCAAACTGGGAAATTGATCTGTCTTTAATATGCCGATATTTTTCTAATTCGGCAGTTAAAATATCTATTTCCTGACTTAACTGTTCTTCAGTTAAACTTATGTCAGGATCATATAAAACACTATCTTTCCTATGTGAATTCATGATAAAATACAATTTATATGTACAAAATACGCTTGAGAAATGCTAGACAAATCCCACCGCTGCCACCATTTGTAACGTGTAACCGGGCGGGGACATTTAGATATTTTTATCTCGGGTTCGTACCAGTTTCCTGGGATTTGAAAAGCAATTCAAAAGTTCTAAAGTCAATAAAAAGTTTATACTACCACTAACAAACATGAAACAAATACCACATAAAACGAATTTCAACACCTATCAACCTAACCCGAACCTGTTGAATTGAAAACTGTTTAAAACCCTTTCAGTCCAATACTGTTTAAAACCAACTGTTTGAAACTATAGTCTGAAACCTAAATGTATTGAACTGGTTTGAAACATAAATGTATGAAACTGATCTGAAACATAAATGTATGGAACGGGTCTGAAACCTAAATGTTTGGAACTAGTCTGAGGCCTAAATGTTTGGAACTGGTCTGAAACCGAAATGTTTGAAACTAGTTTGAAACCTAAATGTTTGGAACTAGTCTGAGACCTGAATGTTTGGAACTGGTCTGAAACCGAAATGTTTCGAACTGTTTGAAACCGAAATGTATCAAACGGACTGAAACCTGAATGTATAAAACGGGGCTGAACCGAAGTATATCAACGGGCTGAAACCTGAATAAAGCAAATGTATGGAAACTATTCAAACTGTTGTAAACTTTCGACGTATGAAACTTTATTAAAATATATTTATATAACTGTTGGAACAGGGTAGCACTAAGGTATGGTTTAACAGCAAACACTCACTGCAATAGTGAGAGATGTGGAACGCAAAACCTTAGCACTAACCCTGTTTATACAACTTCTACGGAACCGAAACTATTTATATTTTCTCAACAGGTTTCAAACACTCCACTTTGTTTGACAAATCCTGGTTCTCGTCTTTAAATATTAACGGTCCTACCTTTCAGTCTTCTTCTATCAACGTCTCCGATAAGAATGACAATTTACACTGAATAGCTACCCACTATTTATAATACTTCGAACGCGGACCTCGACGAGAGCACCCTAGCAACAATTATAAAGGTAAAGCGTCTGATAGCAACCACGGATAAAGGGATGATTTTTAATGCCGTTTTCAATGATAAAAAGATCAAATGGGAAATTCAAAGAGGTTTCGAAAAATATACAACTGTAGAAATATTATAACCTTCTTAAACTGTAAATTCGTAACACTTGAAAATAAGCGAATATTTACACCCCACGAAAATAACCCGCTATACGGTAGTGCATCTTGACAGCAATGAAAGGAAGAGCGACCAATAGCATTGCAGAACTAAACAAAAATCGTAAACAAACGTAAGTTAAAAAAAACACTACATAGAAACCTAAAGACGGAGCAACACGAAATCTGCCAAATGAAGTGATAGATCTCTATAGCTCTGGAATAGTAGGCAGATCTTGCTCTCGTGTGACCCATGTCAAATAGCTTTCGATATTGAACTCAACCCGGGCGTGATTGTTTATTTAATTTGTATGATTACAGGTCCGATAGCAAGCGTATTGACCAATCGATTTGGACCTAGAGTTGTCACCGTTGTTGGTGGTATTATATCATCCGCTGGTTTTGCTGCAAGCGCCTTTGCTCCTAATATATACTGGTTGTGTGTTACCTTTGGTGTAATTCCAGGTGAGTTTAATATGTATATAATTTGGTTATAGCTTCACGCTTTATGCTAAACTTTTTTGTTTTAGTTTTAACGGTTTACAATTATCAAAGTGGGGTTTTATGAGAAAAAAAATAACACAAAACGTAGAAATTGGGTCGATTGTTTATGTTTTTCACTACCATCAAGATAACAGTTTGGTTGATACACCAAGAACGAAGTCATTGACCATATGCTTATAAAAAGGCAATTTGTGTATCGATAAAATGATTTTTAAGAAAAATCTATATATTGAAACCTAGAAAATTTATGATTCAAGATTTTAACTAGTGAAACGAAAGTTAATTTTGTATGAGAGAGAAATGTGTACAGAAATTTGTCAGTTGCAGGCATTTTTGAAAATGTCTATCAAAACTAGTGAATTTTAGTTTGGCCTTTGTGTATCCAATCAGGAGGGCACAGTTAATGCCCATCGTAAATATCAATTCACGATATACATTATCCATAACACGAAAATACGTATATTTTCAAACGAATACTCTATGCTTTAACCATTATTGCATGTATACTTAATAACAATGTTACTCACCATTGCAAATATAAACAGCAAACCAATCACAGTCTGACAACAATAACTACTTTTCAATTTTTTCTCTTTGTTTAATAGTTATCAAAGGTACCAGATTTATAGTTTAATACGCCAGACGCATGTCTCGTCTACATAAGACTCGTCAGTGACGCTACACAGGCAAAATTTGCTCACATGAATTTCACATGAATCTCACATAAAATTCACATGCAAAATTTCACGTGAGATTCACCTCAATCGAGCTTATACATGAAACTCACGTGAAAATTTTCATGTGAATTTCACGTGAATTAAAATTCACATGAATCTGATGTGAAATTTTTCACATGAATTTCACGTGAAATTTACAACAACCAAAATTGATATTTTTCATGATTTCAATTAAATTTGAAAATTTAGATGTTATTTGAAATTTTCTATTTTAAAAATTCATGTGAATTTCACATGAAAAAAATACATGATTTTGATGTTAAACTCACATTAGTTTCACATGAGATTCACATGAAACTCACATAAACTGATTTCACGTGAGTTTCACGTATAAGCTCGTTTGAGGTGAAATTGATGTGAATTTCACGTGAGATTCACATGAATTTATATTCACGTGAAATTGATGTGAGTGAAATTTGCCTGTGTAAGTAACTATCCAAATAGTTATAAAGCCAAAATAGTAGTAAGTTGAAGAGCATTGAGGATCCAAAATTCCAAAAAGTTGTGCCAATTACAGCTGAGGTAATCAATTCCTAAGATAAGAAAATCCTTAGTTTTTCGAAAAGCAATGTCAGATATAAATTTGTCTTGTTTTAATTCAAAAGTTTAATCGATGTTCAATGATTTTCTCAATATTTGAAGGAATTGGTGCTGCCTTTATGTACGTAGCAGCAATATCATGTGTTGGACAATACTTTGAAAAGAAGAGAGCTTTTGCAATGGGCATCGCTTTATGTGGAACAGGCATCGGCACCTTCGTTTTGGCGCCATTAACTGAATACTTAATTGAATTATACACGTGGAGAGGAGCTGTTCTAATTGCCGCTGGTATAATGTTAAATTGTGTAATTGGTGGGTTATTTTTCAGACCTATTAATTTGAAAATGATACATGAAGAGATAGACAGCTTAGACATTAACAAAAGGGAGGTAATACATGCTCAAGGTTCCTCCGAAGAAAAATCTTCGTTAATTGTAGGGAAAAGTGACAGTTATCTTTACCAGAAAAGTTCAGATTTGTGTGATCCTAATGTAACTAGATCTCAGTCCGATATGGATACACATACAAACAAAGACTTGGATTTAAACACAAGCATTTCGTCCATTTCAAGTCCAAAAACAATCAATAGTACAAAAAGAAAGATATATGTAAATATTGATCATTTTAAGAAGTTATATACAGTATTCGGATGTGCCATGTGTTTAGATGTAGTGTATATATTTTTCGTGATAAGTAGTTGTTTCGGATCATTAGGTTCAGGAATACCTTATATCTATATCCCTGATCGAGCATACGAAGTGGGTATATCGAAAACAGACGCATCTTTTCTACTATCAGTAGCTGGCATGGCTAACACTGTTTCACGATTAGTATTTGGGTGGATTGCATCTCGACAATTTTCAAACCCATCTTTAATATATGGAATTAGTATACTACTTTGTGGAATATCAACTTTTGTTTCACCTTTCAACGATAGTCACGCCTACCTTGTGTGTTATAGTGTTCTATTTGGTGCATCCTCAGGTAAGTAAATTCTTGAAAAGATATTCATCTGTTTTACCAAAAAACTTTGTACACAAAAAATGAATATACATAGCAGTCTATTTAATTTAAGAAACAAGCAAAACACTTTGACCAACTCAATACCGAAGAAAAAATGAATTCAAAATATACTATTACTTTAATATTCAATGTGTATAAAAACGACCTTTAAATAAAGGCAACAGTAGCATACCGTTATTTGAAAGTCATAAATTGATTGAGAGAAAAAAATCCGGGTTACAAACCAAAACTGAGCCAAACACATCAATTACCAGAGGAAAACAACGAAACATCAGAAACACTTTAATAAGTGCAACAAAACAAATAGCAATGCAACATGCACAGAAACGGACTATAAGATAACAACATACACAGAAACGAACTATTAGATAACAACATGCACAGAAACGAACTATAAGATAACAAGTGCAATTTCCTGCCTTGGTTCAGGACATTTTAAGAAAAAATGGTGGGTTGAACCTGGTTTTGTGGCTAGTCGAACCTCCCGCTTTTATGGCAATGTTAAATATAACACTAAAATGACAACATGACATGACAAGCTTAAGACTACAATACAAATAAATGGAAGAACATTCAGGACACCTAAATAAACAAAATAACAATACAATAGAACATTACGAAAATCTTGTAGTTATTAAAGGTACCAGATTCATAATTTAATACGCCAGACGCGTTTTTCTTCTACATAAGACTTTAAAGGTCAAATGGTAAAATAAATGGAAAAACCCTTCAATTGTTTTTATTGCATTTTATATTTAACTAAAACAGTCTCGAAATCGTTTTTCATAATGACATTATTGGCATTTGGTCGCATCGTAAGCGATAGTTCTCTGTCCTATTTCCAATCAAATTATAGCTGCTGTATAAAGGCCGAACAAACATTGCCAAAATTCAAGCATAATCGATTTTTGATAATTTTTGCTAATTTACCCTAAACATGGTAAAGGAATTTCTGAATTATAAACAATGTATTGGAACTAAAGCTTGGAAATATATGTTTTTGACGTAAATTAATAATTTAACCTGACAATGTAATGTATGTCGTTTGTTGCTGTATATATATATATATCTATACAACTCGTCTAAACATCAAACCAACAATGTTAGATCTGTAAATTTGCTTTCGCAAATTTTTGGTTCTTCCCTCGCCGGGATTCGAACCCATGCTACTGTGATATCGTGACACCAAATCGCCTGCACTGCAGCCGCCCCGCTAGACCACACGACCACCTGGGCTCTCTAATAAAAGAGCTTTCGGTGGGCATGTGTTACCTTTCCACGTCAGTTTTAATCTAGCGGCGTACTACAGTACATGATATATAAGGCATGAAGATGTTATTGTTACAGATCAGCTAAATATATATATATATATATATATATTTGGTTAATTTTTTAATTTTTTGTTTATTGTTTTGTACATAAATGTGGCTGTTAAGTTTCCACGTTTGAATTATTTTGTATTTGACATATTGATGACTTTTAATAATTTCTTTGTGTTATGAAATATTCTCATTGTTAAAGACCCTACTGCGACCTAGTGGTCATTTGGTGTTTGGAAAGAGTTCATTCATTGACGTTTTTCGAGAAAATCTCGAAACTTCTGTCTTTGTCCCTAATAAGTCTTATGAAGACGAAACGCGCGTCTGCCGTACAAAATTATAATCCTAATACCTTTGATAACTACTTGTCATGCTTGGAGTTATAGCCACAACTGATTACAGGAGATGCAAATATCAATTCAAATATTTTACTAAGCTTCCTAGTGGAAACAATGTTGAAGCACATTCCACTAACTGCAAACGGTTGCTCTTACCTGCTTTGATTTAATTGAGATTGAGATTATACCATTTTTTGGTTTCAGGAGAAAGTCATGTCATAAACTAAATGGAAATCTCTATTAATTAGTACAACACAAAGTCAATAGTATACTTGACTCAATTTTTATCAAATCCCGACAATGAATTCCAAAGAAATGACATGTATCTTTATAATTGTAGGTGTATACATATGTTTAAACGCCATTGTTTTAGTTCATTTTGTTGGAATAGATAATCTGACAAGTTCCTTTGGTAACATGTTGCTATTCAAAGGTCTTTTCCTATTAATTGGAACACCGGCTGCAGGTGAGTAAAAGCTTTTTATATTACATTTTCGTAAGAATTCTTGAAAAATACATACAAATTCACACACATTTTTAAGATGGTTGTTGTTGTTTTGTTCAAATTACCTCTTATGGTATGCACAAATTCGAAATCACGAATATGTGGCACGAATACGCATTGACATCCGTTGCCTCGTGTAGAGAAGAATGGTATTATATGCCCATTAAAGAAACATGGACATATGAAACTGTTACAAGGCAACATATGAAAATAAGACGACGTAGTGCGGTTCTACTAAAAAGCGCCTGGGAGCGCCCGAGGATAAGAAAAAGCGCCTGGGGAAGAAAAAACAACGCCATATAATTAATAATATTTGTTTTTCTTCCCTTGGCGCCTTTTCTTTACCCCGGACGCTTTTTAGTAGGACCCACTTAGTGTGATTGCAAATAAGACACTCCACCGTAGTCCAAATTAACATGTCAGCATCTAACACTGTGCGGGACAAATTTGCCATTCCGGTATCGGCAAATCTGACTTTGTCGGTTTACAAGATATCAACAAAAAATTTTGCCCAGTGATAGATTATTGAAAAATTAAAAAAATGCCATATGTCCCAACTTGTCACTGTTGTCACTCATGTCACTGCAGCTGATTAAAAGTACATTTCCCATGGGAAATTTGATAATTCCCATGGGAATATTAGAATTTCCCATGGGAACATTGAAAGTTCCCATGGGAAAAATTATTTTTCCCATGGGAAGTTTAGAGTTCCCATGGGAAAAGATGAATACAAAAAGTTCCCATGGGAATTAATTCTTCCCATGGGAACAAATTTTCTTCCCATGGGAACAACTTTTCTTCCCATGGGAACAATATTTCTTCCCATGGGAACAAATTTTCTTCCCATGGGAACAATTTTTCTTCCCATGGGAACAATTTTTTTTCACATAGGAACAATTTTTCTTCCCATGGGAACATATTATATTACAATACATCATTATTTTCCATTTAAATTTTTTTCTTCATAAAAATTACAATTTATTGCAAATACTGGATATATGAGAATAAAAGAGAATACACTTCTGCCTTAGCTGGATGGAAAGCTGTAGGGCATAACATATTTTTGGAACCTTATAAAACATCTCAGAAAAGCAGATTTGTCTCGGGGTCAAGTTTGCAAATCCGCTGAGAGCAAAAGTTGTTCACCTTAATTTTTGGAGTTAAGTCAAAATGAAGTTGATAACTTGGTTGGTATTGGTTCCCTGATATTTGTCCTAAAATTTTTTGGCTCTAGCGCCACTGTTGAAAAAGTTATGCCCCTTTTTTCAACAATTTCCTTAAAGGAAAAGTAGTTTTCCTCAAGGGAAATCAAATTTCCATAGAGGAAAAAGATTTTTCCTCAAAGGGAAATTGTTTTTTTCCTCAAGGGAAATTGTTTTTTCAAGGGAAAAAGATTTCCTTCAAGACAACAAATTTCCCTTAAGGAAATGTTTTCCCTTATTTTTACTTGTTAAACATTTCTTCGCTATACCATGTATACATATAAACAGTATGAATATATATAATTATTACAAGACTGTATAGTTGATGCAAATGATATTCAAAACTTTCATAAATGTTTGACTCAACATTTTTTAATGACATTGAAAATTGATAAAGTCTGACTGTTTAGATCTAGGTATTGTTCATACTTTTTATAAAATTTAACTTTGATTTATAAATTTTTTTTGTAGCAAATGATTCTGTTTTCCTTGTATTTGTTTCAATGCAATACATTAATAAGCAACCAATTTGAATGTCATACCATTTGTGGTGTTCTAAAGAACTTGTTTATATGTTTGCAGATTAAATAATAAAATAAACACTTTTCGTGTTATTTTAAATTAAAATTTTCTTCTGTGTCAACTTGTATACAGTTATTCAATCCACTACGTAAGAATTCAGTGAATACATTATTCCATTCACTTAACATTTTCCTTCAATTCTAAGAGAAAACATTTTTGCAAATTGTTCTTCAAGATCTCCTTCCGTACATTTGATATGAGGGAGCGATGTAAATGAGTGGATAAAACTGGTGTTCCTTTTTCAACAACAAAATAGTATTTGTTCTGCATTCTCCTTTCTTTCGATTAATATATATAATATGTTGTTGCTTTTATGCAATAGTGTTTTTGTGTATCTATGATAGAACTCCATTTTGTTTATGGGCATTATCATGTGATAATGATGAAATTTCCTGTTTCTTTTTTGCAGGAAAGCACACATTCCAGTTCAAATTAATCCAATTATGCACTTTGTAAATAAATTTCAACTTTAAGTTTCCTCTTCAGTAATGACCTATTGATCATGAAAACCAAGATGTCTGATCACCTATAAATACACAAAATAAACAAATAAAATGTTATAAATGGAGAGAGAAACAGCAATAAATGTTTTTCATATGTATCTTTATTTATTAAAATACATTAAGTAAACTTGAACCTCGCGAAAAATGATTAGCTGTGATGTAGACTAGAAAGTATTAAATGCAAAATAAAGTATTCGCAAAAAAAATAAGTTGATTTACATTAGTCCAGTCTGTGTTTGCAGGAAATTAACATCATTGGTTGCCATATTCCTATTGTGCCTGTCCAAAGTTCAGAGCCTGTAGTTTTTGTAAGTTTAGTCTGACACTAAAATTTAGTGGTTGTTGTTGTTGTTGTTTCATACCGGTCATATTTATTTTTTGTAATTTATTTTGTAATAAACTAGGCAATTAGTTTTACAGTTTGGATTGTTTCATTTTTTCATCTTTGGGTCTTTTATAGCTGCCTACTTTGAATTTAGGGTATGGATTTTCTCATTATTGAAGGTCGTCACAGGCCTACAATTGCTTTCTTAAAGCCATGATAGTTTTCATATTTAATACACCACATCTTTTTAATTTGTATAGTAATCATGATTATCATTCTTCAAGTTCAACAACTTTATAAAAAAAAAAAAAAAAAAAAAAAAAAAGTGGTCTTACCATTTAGGTTTAGTTTGCTTCTGCAAATTTTAAATTGCCTATCATTTCTGCTGTTTATAATTTCTCTGTATCTTCTATAGTTCTTGTCCTATACATAAAAGAGTAAAAGTTATTATTGAATGGCATCTTGCATCAATATTTTTTTTTGCTGTTTAATGTACATGATGTATATTAATGTGTGTTTAATAAGAAGAGTGCACACGCTGAAATGTCTCGCCTTCTTTTACTAATCATTGATAATATGTTGATAGTCCTAAGTATACAGCTTTATCACAACTGTCACATAAACTTAACATTAACCAAGATAAATAAATAAAGACTAATGAACCATGCCAGGCAGACATATACAGCTATCAAGGCTTCAATACAACAATTATAGTTGACCTATTACTTATAGTTTAAGAAAAATAGTCCAAATCACAAAAACACTGATCAATAAACCATGAAAATGAGATCAAGGTCAAATAAAACCTGCACCCCTGACATATAGATCATACCAAGTTCAAAAACACCAACGTGTTTGATATTAATTTTAAGACATGTATAAATGTTCCAGACCATATTAGTATTTTGATCTTACATTTACGGTCCAGAACTTACAGTCCCACCATATGTGTACAGTCAGACCATTTAAGTATACTTGTACTGTCTGGTACCAGCTCGACCAAACCTGGTCCGAGACCACAATTGTCGTCCCTTGATTTTTGTTGTTCACGAATATAGTCCCTATTGTTAACAGTGGGTTACTTGCCATTAATTATTTTACCCCTTCCAAATTTATTTCTCCATGTTTAATGCCTCAAATTGTAAGTAGGGGGGTGAAATTACACTGTAAAAAAATTTGGGTCCAGAATTTTAAAGGAAAGTAGTAATTTGGTCCAGGTGAAAAAGGTTGAAAAATAGCACTTCGGAAGCTGTCAAAAGATTTCAAGACGCCCTAAAGATAAATTTGTCCGTATTTTGAGTTAGAGACGATGAAGTTTTCTATAATTTTGATATAATTTGTCCCAAAAGTAGTACAACACACTGTGAAAATTTCATTGAGAAAGCACAGGTGGGATTTTTTTAATTTTCATTTATGTTCTAAAAGAAATGCACTACGAATTAATTGTGTTCTCGGACCACCTGTGTTTTTATTTTAACTGCAATTAAACTTTTTGTATTAATCTATTAAAGATTTCAGTTATGTTGATCTGTACTGTACATTTGTTTCTAATAAACTTGACCAACTTCTTAAAATTGGGCAGACTGTATGCCTACAGTCCAAATACTTGTATGATCTGGAACATAAACATGATTAACAAGTATTTGGCAGGATGTCATGCTAAAATCCCATTAATATTAGTACTAAATTTTGAGTATATATACATGTAAATCCACAAGTTACTTACTGAAATTCATGGCGAACACTCACCAAAAACTTACAATTTAGAGGAAAGACTGGACAGATGAATGCACTTACACTATCAAAACAGAGCATAAAACTTACCAAAAAACAAGATGTTTTACATTTATCCAGGAGCAGGATAATTGAAAAGTTTTTTTTTCTTTCTCTTCCGTCCATCATATAACCTTTGAATTCATTCATGCAAAATATGAAAATCTGCAAAGGTAAGACCTTGAACCTCAGCTTATCCACATTTTGAATTTTGAACTGCATACTTGTCCTTTTCATCTTGCTGACAACCTAAACATAAAAAAATGATAAAAACATAATTCTAGATTGACTTTGTGTTTTTATTTTTGTTGGTACAAAAAATGTTCCCAACTTTAAAACGAAAACATCATCACCAAAAAAGAGGTCATACTAACCTCCGAAATATTTAAACAACAAACCGAAATTATTACTTGATTGAAGATCTTGTCGTAAGTTAATGGCATAGATACTCTTATTTTTGAAAACTTGATGTCTATTGCATACTTATATTCCTTTGTTCGAGAGTATGCATATTTAGATGGACTCCATGGACTTTAAAGTTAAGTAAGCATGATTAATTTTACAGTTTTTCAGCTCTATGTGTACATTTTGAGAGAATCTTGCAATACTGTATATTCTGATATTCAGAACTTATTGTGAGGTTTTTATTAATACAACTGAAAGCTGTATCTCATTTTCATTTCTGATACATATTTATGAGCTGAAGACCAGTGCCGAAAATTTCTCACTGCATTGAAGACCTATAGGTGACCTTTGGCCGTTGTCTGCTCTTTGATTGGGTTGTTGTCTCTTTGTCAAATTCCCAGTTTCCACTTCCCATTTTATAACATGTATGCTGATTTTTCTTAAATTACAATATTCAATCATGCAATTTTGTCCATTATTGAAAATACGGTAAGCAAAAATAAATGCACAAAAAATCTAACATTGTTATATATGTAAAAGGCTCTTTTTTTTAATTCAAAACAGTTGCCTACACTGTTAATTTCCTTGTTTGATTTCATATTATTAAAGCCTTTATAGCTAGCTAGATGGTATGCCGGGGCGGATCCAGCCATTTTAAAAAGGGGGGGGGGGGTTCCCAACCCAAGACAAAGGGGATGGTCCTATATTCATTTGGTTTATTTTATTGTCTCATACAAGAATATATATGGTTTGAGGGTGGGAAACAGGAATCCCGAATTTTTAAACCTACCCACTGGGGATCTCAACCATTTAAAAATTTCTCGAACATGTGGGGGTGGGGGTGACCCCCATGGACTCTCCCTATATTTCATTTTATTTGTTTTATTGTTCTATATATGGTTTAGGGGTGGGGATCTTGACCGTTTACAAGTTTTCAAACTACTTACTAGAGGGGGACGGACTTCCCTTTTTATTTTATTTTATTAATTTTATTGTCCCCCACAAGAATATATATGGTTTAGGGTGGGGATCTGGATCGTTCACAAGATAATAGCACATTATCAAATTGAACAGGGTGGGGTAACCCCCAAACACTTCCTTTTAATTTCATTTGATTTGTTTTATTGTCCCATTCAAGAATATATATGGTTTAGGGGTGGGGATATGGACCGTTGACAAGATAATAGCATACTCTCAAATTGAAGGGGGTGGGGATTACCTGCCATGGACTCACCCTCCCTTCTTTCTTCCCCCCAAAATACCTTTTAATAGTTCCCAATGCACAGATAGTTAACATTATTTTCCCTTGATTTACACTTTAGAATATACACTATAGAGGGAGGGTAGAGGGGCTCCTAATACCGAAATCCCAGCTTAAAAACAACATAATCCCAACGTCCCAAAATTCGAATAAAGAATTCCCAAATCCCGAAATCCCGACCTTAAAAACACCCAATCCCGGAGTCCCGATAAAGGTCCTATCACCCCTCACTATTCAGGTGTAATTTTTTTTTAAAAGATAATACAACTGAAGACCACAGTGGTGGGATCCAGAATTTTTCATAAGTGGGGGCCCACCGACTGCCTAAGAGGGGCCTGCTCCTGACATGCATCAGTGATTCCATGTATAATCAACCAATTTTTTTTCCCAAACAGGGGGCCCTGAACTCCTGGTCCCCCCTTTTCACCCTCATTTCAATCACCCTGATATAAATTTAGTTTTATCACTTACAATAGGAATGGTTTGAATTCCCCAATAATTCTTATATACCATTAATATCAACATATTTCATTTTTGATAAATGAATAGCAAAAGTTTTCTATGGGTAGAAATGGATATGGTGGGAAGCTTTCAGATTCACATCATGCCGGTGGCTGTGTTTAAAGTGCTAGGTTTTTATGAGCTCGTTGTTTGCGGACTAACTATTTAGGCCAGTGGTGGATAATAGTGTGCGTGCATTAATCTTCTATACCTTCTTAATCAATATATTCAAATACTGACGGCAAGTGTTGTAATACAATCAATGTCTTATTTGAAATCACCGTGCTATTTACATGTGGGATCGAGAATGCAGGGGAAAGAAACTTGTCAATTATGTTTATTTCTAAGCCAAAATAAATGAGCCGCCGTAAAATTAACCTTGGGTAATCCTCAAATTGGTGAAAGAGGCTTTACGGGCTGACTACTAATACATGTATTAATCTCAAAATAACTCGGCAGCGTCAAATAATAGTGCATGTAAGGCTCGTCTCGGAAGGGGTGTCTTTTTTTCTGTCTTCTTTTTTTTAGTTATATTTTTTATAACTTACACTTTTTTCCATTATTCTCTTTCTTTCACTATTCTTTATTCCTTTTTTTCTTTGTCCTTTGTTGTCTATTCTGTTAATTCACATCCATACCCTCTTATGTGGACTATGTAGTTTATTTTTCAGTTCTGGCAGAGATATTAGATACAATATATATATGTCTCTGGTTCTGGTTTTATACGATAAGTCAATTTCTTTTTCATGCAGTGTCGTGAAATATAATGGTTTTATGCATATCAGCCGAGAGTGTGCGTAACATTTTAATAAACTATTCAACACTATATACACGTCATGTGAATTTTATTAGAATCGATGAAGAACATGAATTTGGCGGCTAGTGCCCTTAAACAGGTAAAGTTCAATTAACAAATTCTGATCTACTGGCATTCAACCCCAAATTACTTACTTGCTGTATATTGATAAATGTGATTGTATATCGTCAATACCTCAACATCGAGAATACGTTTTATCGGACCACAGATGAATTATCACGTTTTGATTTTCTTTAATTACAGATAAATGTATTTTAGGTTCAGGAAGTGATTTATATTTATTCTTCGGGTACGTCTAAACAACCGCTCAGGACCCATTACCATCATCGTATCTGCACACATGATGGATGTTTATATTCGTTATACGCTTCTTATTTTAGAATTAAATTTTGGGAGAATTTGAAATCGCAGGGGCGGATCTAGCCATTTTAAAAAGGGGGGTCCTAACCCAGGACAAAAAGGGGAGGTTCAACTACATGTCCCCACTCAAATGCATTGCGGAAGAACCCCCCTCTGTGCCCCATATATAAGGAGAAGTGTAGATTTTTTGAAACAATTCGGATAGTTCGTAGTTTCCTTGACCATATATCGATCGCCTTATGTCAATAAAATGAAGTTTTGTTATGTCGAATATCTTGGTCAGTAATTCAGGCAGAATCTGCGGCTTCCAGTCTGTTGCAATTTTAAATCTGTGGTTCATGCTTACACAAAGTTTGTTACATATGTAGGACATAGGTTAAATGTTATATGATTATCGGCGATATGAATTTCATATATAAATTTTGAAATATTCTAATTATCTTGTCAACTCTTGTCAACTCCATATTTCCATAAATTTACAATGAAAAACAAAATGTATCGAAAACATGACAGTTTTTTTATTACTTTTTTTAAGGCAATTTTGATGGAATTGACAAGTACTTTTATCAATAAATAAATAAGCTGAAGGCGAGTTCAAGATAATTGTCTTGAAACCACAAAATCTTTTCAAGAAGGGTCCCTTATACTCAATTCTTGTAATACTCCTGTATGAGCGTTAAGATCCGTGCAATTGGAAAGCCGTCAGCACCTGACCGTCGGGTGTTAACCCCGTCATGCCATGCCTACTTGCAACGATACAAGCAAACCCGTCCTTCATTTAGTACTTTTATAATTGTACCCTGAAGAGTCGGTTTGATAGCACCCTTCCCGTGGATCTAGCATAACTCCGCTCAAGGCAGGGTATGGCGAATTGAGTTTATAAATATATAAAGCGTGTGTATGATCTAGCATAACTCCGCTCAAGGCAGGGTATGGCGAATTGAGTTTATAAATATATAAAGCGTGTGTATGTTCTTGAAAAGATTTTGTTCGCCACCAGCTTATCAAAGTGCACAATCCGTGCAAAGTTTTTACTTACAGTATTGTTAATAATGGTGTCACAATCGTCTGATTAAAAATGAATTGCTCCCGTAAATTTTGTTTTATTAAAATACATTTTGGAAGTTAACGTTTTTTTGTATTCTTGAAATATACATTGATTTTACACGTGCAATAGCGATTCAACTAATATTAATATAAAAAAAGAAGATGTGGTATGATTGCCATATATTTTTTTACAGTATTTTTTAAATGCATTAGTGTTATATTTATAACATTAAATTTTCTAATCATACAAAATATTTTACCTTTGGTATTTAAATGCATTAGTATTATATTTATATCATTAAATTTTATAATCATACAAAATACGCATATAGAGGAGAATAACAATTAATTCATAATCTTGCTGTACTATACAACGAATTTTATATATTGAACCAAAAGTTAACTTGAAAATGAACTTCAACAACATTGTGAATATATTGGTTTCTCAAATGTCTATTACATTGTAAAAGAAAATGGTCTTCATCTTCAAATGATAAAATAAAGATGAATTGTAAAAAAAGGCATTGACATCAGTAATAAAAGTATTTTTCATAGTACACAGTTATGATTATTCTCTTTTTGAAAAAAAAACAAAAAAACGGTATGTTATTTCATAAAATAGTATTTACCTCTTGAAGTCTTTCTATTACACGTTTGTAATCGGGTTTTGAAGAACCCCACGGACGCTACATTTTTTATTCTCAGATATCTTTCAAGGTATAATAATAGATGTTAACTCTTGTGTTGTAAATAAGAAATGAAATCTCAGAAGCATTTTTTTTCTCAATTTGTATCTCAAAATTGGCTTCTTTAAAAAAAAAAAAGAAAAAAAAAAAGAGGTTTATTTAACAATTTCCCTTAAAACAAAATAAAACAAAGGCAAAGTAAACACAAAATTCAATTTTTAATTTTTCTTTCATCATTTGAAATTATACCACGCCAGAGACACCGTTAGGTTTATTCAAAAACTACCATTAACTAATCAATTAGTAACGATCAAAAGATAATTGTTTATTCGATAAGGTTGATTGGACATGATGATTGGGAACTTGCAATAAGCCGTTGGTCACGTGTCGAATGGCACGCGCTGATTAAAGATCATTGAAAAGTCATTTAACTTCAAAATTACAAACTTTAAAATTATGAGTTATATACTTATATCTTCTTATATCCATGTTCTTTGTGGTCCTAGCGCATTGTTTTAGTGTCCTTAGTGCAAAAACTTTCTCCTTAGTGCACTAAGAAGTCCTTTGCGGTATTTCTACGCACCGCCTGTAATCAGCTTTGCAACACCATGTCATAACAGTTCAAAAAGATTTTCTCCAAATCAAAATGGAATATTCATTTTTTCTTTAAAATTTAAAACTTTAAAAAGAAGACTTTGACAAAATTATGAAATAGAAAGAATTGAACAATTTAAAATCGTATTTTAACAAAGATTTAGATATAATTTTACAACGATCCTTAAAAAATAACCAACCAAACGTTGAATCAAACGATATGAAACTACGCAGTTTTACATCAAAATACTGACACACACCAGTTTGCCACCTCAGTATGCAAGGCAAGGGTGCTTTTTAGCATTATTATTTTAAAATCTTAAGAGGTTCCCCAGCAGTTACTTGCAAATTTAACTCTAAAATGAGAAGTGTATAACGATCTATAACGAATATATACATCCATCATGTGTGTAGATACGACGACTATATAGGGTCTGTCATGAGTGCACTTTGTATGCCCTGCATGTGTGCACTCAGGAGGTCCTCCTGAGCGGTGTTCAGACGTACCGGGAAAATCTTATCTGATTCATCGGTTACACTCCCCTGTCACCAGTGATTCTTTTTCGCTGACATTCTGAAAAAGTATTGTGTAGTCCCTGTGTAAGTGTTGACTCTCAATTTGCACATGTGATTTTTTAACACTCCCTTGACTTCTGAAAACAACAGTTATTCAGTTCACTGATTAAGATGGAAGGTAAACGAACAGAAAGCCACAGGACATTCCGACAAAAAGTCACAGGACAAAAAGTCAGACACATGTCTGACTCAGACATAAAGTAACAAAGTTGATAGAACAAAAAGTCACAAACAATTTGTTGACAATTGTTTGAATATAAATGAAAAAAAGGTCTTGAAATATCTTCTTTTTATTACATGTATATACATACATCCATTTTTAATTGAAAGAAATTGTTCATAATAATATAAAAAAGAAGATGTGGTATGATTGCCAATGAGACAACTGTCCACAAGAGACCAAAATGACACAGACATTAACAACTTTAGGTCTTTACGGCCTTCAACAATGAGCCAATATAAAATAGATGTGGTATGATTGCCAATGAGACAACTGTCCACAAGAGACCAAAATGACACAGACATTAACAACTTTAGGTCTTTACGGCCTTCAACAATGAAACATGAAACATGAAAACTTAATTAAACGCCTATTTCTACATATACAATATGTATTCAATGGCGTTGTAAAATACAAAAATACTAAACAAAAATACAATATGTATGTACAATACCAAAATTTGAAAATTTATACTGTGATACACAAGAAAAAATGTCAGAAAAGTTCAAAATAATTTTGAAAATACAATGTTTTCAACCGACATTTAAAAATATCCAAAGATTCAGAGTTTCTGACATTTGTACCTAGTTCATTCCACAATTTTGGCCCAATAGTACTAAAGCTTCTATCTGAAAAAGTTTTCTTTTTGTTATATGGGACTGCATAACAACCAATAGATGACTCTGACGACCTTAATGAACGTTTCGACACTTGAGGATTTAACAAATTGATCAAATATGACGGTGCATTACCTACATGACAGTTGTACATATATGTTAAGATTTTAAATGTAATTCTGGCTTCGATCGGAAGCCAGTGTAAGTCAAACAATGCCTGCTTGGCACTGTCATACTTAGAACGGTTTAACACAAGTTTGGCACACATATTCTGTATACGTTGCAATTTATATAAATTTATATGTGAGCCAATATAAAAAAGATGTGGTATGATTGCCAATGAGACAACTGTCCACAAGAGACCAAAATGACACAGACATTAACAACCATACTAGGTCACTATACAGCCTTCAACAATGAGCAAAGCCCGAGGTAAAGCCCATACCGCATAGTCAGCTGTAAAAGGCAATCATACCATATTAAATTATGAATTTTTACAAAGTCTATTTTTATATGCCATGTCCTTTGTAACAGTTGTATTATTCCATCAGGTCCTTAGTGCACATTTTTGTTCTTAGTGCACTAAGGAGGTCCTTTGCGGTATTACTACGGACCCCATATATTTGAAGCTGTTCAAAATACTGTGCATTATAGGTACGTGTATCAGATTGAACAACAATTGTCATATATATAAAAAGAATAAGTTATCTGGTATGAAATATGTCCACTGGAACAACAAATGGAAGTTTTTAACGACCTTGACTGGCTATACAGCCCAGTTGCACGGTCGGTCCACTGGAACGACCGTGCAAGTGCTATATATATATTATAGCCAGTCATGGTCGTTAAAAACTTCCATTTGTTGTTGTCCACTGAAAATAAGCTCTTGAAAATATTATGAATGAAATAGCAAGTAAAGGATGAAATTAAATTGGATGAAATGTGTCAATTTTTTTGGTAAAGTAGTATGTCAGAAGTTGTCAAACTTAATTATAGACCCTTCAGGGGCGGATCCAGCCATTCTAAAAAGGGAGTTCCTAACCCAGGATAAAAACAGGGGGGGTTAATTACATGTCCCCATTCAAATGCATTGATAGTCCAAAAAATGGGGGGTCTTTGACACATTCCCCATTTCCATTCTCAATTTTATCATGTAGTTGTCGTAGTCCAAAGACACTTGGTTTTCGCATAATTGCTTAAAGTATAAGTTAACAGAAATCTATGAAACTCAAACACAGGGTTTGTGACCAGAGTTTAGGAATTACATGAATTAGGGGCGAAAAGGGGCCAATATTAAACTTGTTTGATTTTATAGAAAATTGAATTATTGGGGTACTTTGATATATATATATATATTCCAAATCTAACTGTGTATTTAGATTCCTAGTTTTTTGGTCCTGTTTAAATTGGTCTATATTAAGGTTCAAAGGGTCCAAAATTAAACTTATTTTGATTTTAATAATATTTAAATTCTTGGTGTTCTTTAATATGCCGAATCTGAATATTTACTTAGATTTTTAGTATGGGCCCAAATTCAAGTTGGTCCAAATTGGGGTCCAATATTTTACTTTGTTTGATTTCCAATAAATTGAATATATGGGGTTCTTTGATATGCTGAATCTAACCATTCATTTAGATTTTTGATATTCTGGCCCGTTATCAAATTGGTCCACATTGAGATCTAAAGGGTCCAAAATTGAACTTTATTTGATTTCATCAAAAAATGAATTATTTGGGTTCTTTGATCATGTTGATATGCTGCATCTAACCATGTATTAAGATTTTGAATATTGGAACATTTTAGAGGTTAATTGTCAATTAAAAATTTTTAAGTACTTGGACCACATTCATTCAATGTCAGAAACCTATGCTGCATCAACTATTGAATCACAATCCAAATTTAAAATTCAGAGTTGTATCCAGCTTGAATGTTGTGTCCATACTTGTCCCAACTGTTCAGGGTTTAAAGTTTACGTTTGTATCAAGCTGAGCCATGCATAGCATTCTTATTGGTTATTTATATATATTAATTTCAAATTTTGACGAGTGAGACACATACAGATTATACTGTAAACAATATTTCAGAGTTTAACGTAGTCAAGCAAAACAAATCATAGAAGAATAGTTGAATCATGTTTTTGTTGTCCAATGAAAAATTAGTACAAACAAGAAGAAAAAGTATGGGAATGTTTGTTTTTTAAACTATTGACCAGGGTGAAAGTCTTTGAAAGTCATGACTGACAAAAAGTTTGTGAAATGAAATAGCACAAATATTCCATTCAAATTAAATATTATTGTATATAAAGAAAATACTGATGTTTAATAATAGTTTTTACCCTTTTCATGTTTTATAGGACAAGAAATATATATAGAAAAATAATGAAAAATATAAACAGTTTCAATAGAAATGAGCGACAAAACAAGATAAACAGAATACAACAAGGCCTAAATGGTAAGACCACTTCTATAAACTGTAAATTCAGAAATTATTGCTAGCATTTATTATTGTGATTTTTTAGGGAAATGACAACCAATGACAACTCATTGTGATTACAAAAAAAATCTGCATCAATTATATATACATGATATATATATATATATATGTTTCTGTTATCAAAATATGATTTTTTACATTACTCGCATTACTAAAAACCTCTGGATGATTTCTGAATTACAGTAATAAACATGATAAAAGTAATTGCCTTTGAATGATGACTCTTATAAAAATAAGAAGATGTGGTATGGTAAATGAGTGACTTATCCACTAGAGTTAAAAAAAAAAGTGGATGCAAGAAATTAAAGGCCAATGATGGACTGGCCTTCAATAATGAGACAACACTTCCTTTATAAGTCAGCCAATAAAGATCCCAACATGAAAAGATTTAAACAATCCAATTTAGTTCTGATATGTTCAAAAACAATAACAATTAATAAAAAAAAATCATGTCTGTGAGCACTCAACCTCTTACCTGACCATAATATAGGACAGTGGTTCAAATAACACAACATATGAACATTCTATATCAACTTTTGCAAGTGGCTAAACTTTAAATATCACTGCAAGGCACTAAACAACGAATATTAAATCTTGGACATAAAGCACTGAAATAAGAGAACTCATATAAAGCATGACAAGTAAGAATATCAAATGAAAGTTTCTCAAATGTTAAAGTCATATGAAACGAGTGAGTGAAGAAAAATAAAGTTTGTCCAATTTTTGAAGCAATGCATGTATACATCATAAACTTCATTCACAAGTATATCATATAAATCGTCAATTTTTTTGTCTCTCTGTTTGTTATGATTTAACAAATAATGCTGCTCATTAAATGCCGTGTTTTGAAGCTGAGTTTTACCGATTGTCACCTTATAGTAAACAAATCCCAAAAAGCATGGGTATTGAGCACATGTTTAACATGTATAATCAGCTATTTGTTTATTTCAATGACAGATCCTTGCATATTTTGTGGTCACCGGATTTTTACGAGGAGGGTTACGCTCGGGTCACTATGCATATGGAAAATATATATCGGCGTATTGCTTCCTGGAAGCAAGCAATTAAAAATAAGTAAACTTCTTCTAAATGTGGACAAATTAAAGAATTTTCCTCAGAAAAAAGTATATGTACATGTATAATGAAAACTATCCATTTAGTTATAAAAAACATATGCACATTTTTTTTAATTTGAGATTTCTTATGACTTTAATTAAAACATGATAAAATAAGCTTATTTATATTTCTGTTTTTTTATGCATTTATCATGTTTATAACTTTATTTTTTTTATTTTGTGTATTTATAGGTCAAATATCTTGGTTTTTATGATCATCGTCAGGTCCTGCAAGTCTATACTGAAGAGGAAACTTATTTATTAATACTTTTCTACATAATGTGCTAATTGGATTAATTAATGTGAAATGAACTCAATTGTGTGTTTTTCTGGAAAAAGAAATAGAAAAAATTCTACAAAATTGCTATAAACAAAATGGAGTACTATCAAAGATGCACAAGAACACAATGGTGTAAAATGTAACAACCTACATATTCACTGATGGATTATGGAGAAATTAAGAAAAAAAATAGTATCTTTGTCATGTTTGTTGTTGAAATAAACACATGCGTTATCCATTCATGTACATAATATTATGTACATGGCTCTCCATCATATCAAATATACAGAGAAGATGTTTGAAGAACAAGTTGCCAAAATTTATTCAACCAATTGAAGGAAGATGTCTTGTGGATGGAATTAGTTATGCACTGAACTGTTATGTAGGGGTTAGAATAATTATACACAGCAGCTGAAACAGAAGACAAGTTAATTTGACATGAACAGTGTTTATTTTATTTAATATGCAAATATAAGCACAATATTAATAACATCACAAATAGTATGATATTCAGTGTTTTGCTTATTATTGTATTGTCTTAAACATGTTAAACAGTCAGCCTTTTGTTTTTGTATGTTTAATACTCACCATGAAAAATTGTATTTAAGTTTATATTAATATCTTTTGTATCAATAAATCAGTCTAGGAGAAAATATATTTATACTGTTTGTACTGTTATGAAATTTCCATAGAGGAAAAACATTTTCTTAAGGGAAATTTGATGTTCAGAATTTTCCTTAGAGGAAATTTGAAGAACAATGATTTCCTTAGAGGAAATTTCCTCAAAGGAAAATTTGAAGCGGCAAATTTCCTCAAAAGAAAAAGAATTTCCTCAAAGGAAATAATTATGCAGCAAATTCCCTAAGGGAAATCTTTTTCCCTTGAGGAAAACTCTTTTTCCTCTAAGGAAATTGTTGAAAAAAGGGGCATAACTTTTTCAACAGTGGTGCTAGAGCCAAACATTTTTAGGACAAATATCAGAGAACCAATACCAATCAAGTTATCAACTTTATTTTGACTTAACTCCAAAAATTAAGGTGACAACTTTTGCACTCAGCGGAATTGCAAACTTGTCCCAGATACTGTTAATATTCTTATACAAGACCTGTTTATTGTCTCTTGCTTATGATCTTAGATATATATTATAAATGCTGTATGTTTATGCTTATGACCTTAGATATATTATTGCTGTATGTTGATTGTCACTTGCTTATGACCTTAGATATATCATTGCTGCATGTTAATGCTTATGACCTTAGATACATTATTGCTGTATGTTAATGCTTATGACCTTAGATACATTATTGTTGTATGTTGATTGTCACTTGCTTATGACCTTAGATATATTATTGCTGCATGTTTATGCTTATGAACTTAGATATACTATTGCTGTCTGTTGATTGTCTTTTGCTTATGACCTTAGATATACAATGTATAATATTGCTGCATGTTTATGCTTATGACCTTAGATATACTATTGCTGCATGTTTATTGTCACTTGCTTATGACCTTAGATATACTATTCATGTTATTTGTGCAGGTTTATTGACATTTGCTTAAGTTATTTTATTGCTGTTAGTTTAATTTTCTGTTTTTGTTTCATACATTTTTACTTGATGGTGTTATCTCAGTGAAAGATGAAATATTAAAACACATGTGCCTTATTTGTTATACCAATTGTAATGTTTTTTCTTTTTGAAAAAGATATTCTCAAATGTACATAACTTAAATTAACTTAAACTTAAATTAAGAAGTGTTGAAATTAAGTGATTGCCAATGAGACAACTAAAAACCAGAGATAAAGGTATTTTCAGCCAGTGACTGAACAGCCGTCAACAATGAGCAAGACCTATCAACATTTAAATGTCTGCATGAAAAAAACACAAAAACATTCAAATGGATAAACATAAGACACTGTGTGAAAGCTAAATATGCAAAACTATATATACTGAAAATTCAGAAATTATTGCTAGCAATTGTAAGTGCGATTTTTCTCAATTTCATCATTTTTTTGTGTGCAAAATTTAGAATTATCCTGTTTAGTTCATAAAAAATTTAAATATGCAAGTGTATATTATTGTGATCATAACCCTGTCACTATTTTCACAATAATAAAAACAGAAATAATTTCTGAATTTATAGTAGTTAAATTTTGGAAACTGGATTTGCACTATGACACATAGCGATTTACTTTCATTTAAGCATGCTAAGACACAAATTGTAGAACACACAATTATTCATTTCTACAATTAAGATACAAAGAAATATTTGTACCCATAATAACTTAGTCCGTTTTGTGAAATTGCTTCACTCATGCAATGAGATGATTTTTTTATGTTTTCTTTTTAGTTATATCACTTCCCATGTGAACAACTATTGTTCCCATGGGAAAACATTTTGTTCCCATGGGAAAACATTTTGTTCCCATGGGAAAAAATATTGTTCCCATGGGAAAAAATATTGTTCCCATGGGAAAAAATATTGTTCCCATGGGAAAAAATATTGTTCCCATGGGAAAAAATATCGTTCCCATGGGAAAAGTATTTTCCCATGGGAAGAAAAGGAGTTCCCATGGGAAGAAAAATTCCCTTGGGAAATTTAAAGTTTCCCATGGGAAATTTAGAACTTCCCATGGGAACAAACAATTTACTTATGTTCCCATGGGAACTTTAAAGTTCCTATGGGAACTTTAAACTTCCCATGGGAAAAGTTATTTTTCCCATGGGAACTTTTAATGTTCCCATGGGAATTTCTAATATTCCCATGGGAATTACCAAATTTCCCATGGGAATTACCAAATTTCCCATGGGAAATGTACTTTTAATCAGCTGCAGTGACAAGAGTGACAACAGTGACAAGTTGGGACATATGGCATTTTTTGAATTTTTCAATAATCTATCACTGGGCAAATTTTTTTTTTGATATCTTGTAAACCGACAAAGTCAGATTTGCCGATACTGGAATGGCAAATTTGTCCCGCACAGTGTTATCTCTTCACACAATAGCAGTCCAAAATAACCTACGTCTATACCCTGTCGACCCACTCTGTGACACCTATCTATTCGTTCGATCTCATGCAGACTATTCACGAAATATGTGGCAGTAGACGTTAGGCAAACTAAAATCAGTCAGTCTCGAATCTGGGAAAACTAGAGCTTAAAAAAAAATATTGTAGATAAATCAGTCTATTGTCAACGACCGTATTTCTTTTGATTTTGCTACTTTTGCATTGATACAGAAATAATTGACAAGATGAAAAAATAAATAACATACATGTTTTGTCGGCAATTATGTATTATTTATAGAATTTATCTCTATTTAATTTTACGTATTTATGTTAAATTTTGTACATGTATGTAATATGTACTTATATATATAAGTGAGTATTATATATGAAATTGCTGTTTCTTTGGTTATTTTATTTTGGCAAATTAAGACAAATATGATGTCCATAGGGAGCTGTATTCCCAAGCGCGTGAATTTCAAAGAACATTCTATAGAGTTTGACCATACTTTGCAAATAAAGGTCAAAATGATAAAAAGTTCAAAAAATTTCAACATATCACATAGATATAGAACATTTTATTTGTATCCCTTCTATCAATGAATCAGATTTTCCATGATAATTAAAAATATATATGACGATTAATATTGTAATTGAAATGTTTACTTTTTGTATCTTTTCAGGATGGCTTTTCGATGAAACCGGAAGTTACGCCATTACTTTTTATTCAGATGGAATCATTTTGTGTTTGTCATCAATATTGTTGTTTATTGGATATGCTTTCAATTTAAATAAACAGAAGAAATCAAGAGACACATCTGATGTTTTAAACGAAGGAAATGTTTGAAAATAAATATATTAAAAAGAGTTTGCAAATATAATATGGAATCAAGGAATTGTATATTCAATATTTTGATAGAATTAACAGGAATGTTGTTATTTTTAAATGTTCCATATTCATGATAATGAACTTTAAAACACTAAAATTTCGAAGTAAAGTTGATTGAGGACGTATTTAGCAATATTTACATTCCACCCACTGCGGGTGAGAAGGTACAAACTCATTCCGTACTAGCGTTCGAATTATCGACTTAGGATTTCGAATACGTGAACAACACTATGAATGATCGATTGTTAGTGACTCGAATGACAATAACGAAAAACAACGCAAATCTGACACAAAACAGCATATCAACAAACTATATTATGCAAACATACCGCATCTTTCTATTTTTATATTGTTCAATGTTATTGAAGCAATAAGAAACATCTACCGGACTACGAACAATCTAAATATTAAGTAATTCATAAACATACTGCACAAACAGATGGACGAATATCTACATCATCAAGACAAACAGAAAACTTTAAGTAGTCCAAAGCAAATAAGCCCATTTGACGGTATAACTAGACAGAACGAGCTTCAAACAATTTATACTAAGACACGTGTGTTGGAAAATAACGTATTCTGGTACCTCAGGAATAATTAAACGCAAACGCAGGGACATCATTCGAATAACTTCGTGGAATACGAACAACTTTGGTATTGACGTCAGGCGATTGATCGATATGACAACGCCGAACTTTTATTGTAGAATAACTATTTAAACTTGTTCTCATTTGGTGTTACTGAAGATGTCGACAGTTTCTTTAAAATTTAAAAGAGATAAATAGCTTACTAAACGCCAATCATCCCGATAAACTTTTGAGTCCACAAGCCCAAAGAATGAAACGGACTATGATTACCCTAAATGTATGTCTGGGTTGAAAGCAATCATCACCAATTTGTTAAAATGAGAAAAAGTCGTCGCATTAAAACAATATTTTAATTTGTGTTTATCTTGTTTAATAGTGCCAAAATCATTCTGTAGATTCATAGTATGATTCTATATTGAAATCTGGTTAAGGCTACCGTCATTTATACGGGTATAATAGTAGCAGGTTATAACACAACTGTTGGAATTCATTGAAACAAGTGATCATAGTATGTGCTGGCTGAAGAAATTATTCGAAAACTCCAACAATTCACGAATTGTTTCTCATTCAAGATGACAGTTTGACCTTACTTGTTTTCTTTACTAATTATCAATGACCTAGGTTATTCACTTTACGCTGTAACAGGTGACATGTGATGTCAACGTCAGATATGGAAACGGAACAGGATGATAATTCCATTCCGAACTTTGGTATTGGACTGGAAACCTGTTGGTTAACCATCGTGATCGATACATGTTGTTACCATGTAAGAATTGAAAAAATTTAATATTTCAAAATCTGTCGGGTTTCAGGATTATAAAATTTAAGTGATCGATGTTATACGAATTTGTCTAATTAGATAAGGTAAACGTAACATAGCAATACTATATTGCGTTGTTTCTAATCATGATATAGGTGAACAATGTTTTTTTAAATGAGAAAGTTGACGGGTGTCAGATGCAAAGCAGGAGCTGCTCATTCTATCTTGGAAATATTTTTGGTTGGTTTCTGTCTTACGTTTTTTAATTATATCTATTGTTTACTATTTTTTGCCTTTTTGCCTTTTCCTTTTTTAACTATGGCGTTGTCAGTTTTGTTATCTTGACAGCTTGATATTCCTGTGCATTGTTTAGTCATAATAAAATAAACATAAACATTAAGTCAACATTTTTATTTATTGTATATATATATAATTGAATACTATCACTTTTTCTGATTATATCACATAATTAGCACACCAGCAAATGCCTGGTTCTGATTTATACAACTTTTACATTTTTTCAATAAATGAAATACAAACAACAACATTAAATTATGCAAGTAATCCATTCATGTTTTTTCATGCACGTGAAATGGTTCCATTTACAGTGACTTATGAGAACAACTAAAACAAGCTTTGCAAGCAGATCATAAATTGAAGTGGAAATAATGTGTCTATAAATATACCACACTTATACAATGAAATAGCTACTTTCAGTACAGAAAAGATTTCTCATAAAAGTTATTTTGTTAAAGAAAATTTATAACGCTTTGAAATTATTACTATAAAACCAATTTCTAAATAATGTCGCCTGTTTTGTTTCAAGGCTTTGCACTCTCTGTTTCAATTAGTCTAATAGATGCTTTTGATTAAAATATAAGTCATTTAATAAGATGCTACATAGTATATCATTATGTACCTTCATAGGAAACAACCTCAGTGTTAGAAACTGATGATGAGCGACAATCATTAGTAGTTTACAGTAACAGGTAGAACTTATTAACAAGGATTAACTAAGTGGTCAGGTAGAAGTTATTAACAAGGATTGACTAAGTGGTCAGGTAGAAGTTATTAACAAGGATTTACTAAGTGGTCAGGTAGAAGTTATTAACAAGGATTTACTAAGTGGTCAGGTAGAAGTTATTAACAAGGACTAACTAAGTGGTCAGGTAGAAGTTATTAACAAGGATTTACTAAGTGGTCAGGGTGACATCCATATTCATGCTGAGACCTTATAGTGTTATTTACCATGAATGAATTTAAATGTTTGAGTTGGTCCATTTAGTACATACCAGATAGTTATACTAGATGTGGTTTAAATTGTAAACATTGCACTTCAGAAACCTGGGTATTTGAAATAAATAATTTGATTATATTCATACTTTCAAAATGGCATCCAATCATTTCAAGGTTAAGTTAAAAACCATAACTACGAACTGGTACCTATCAAATTATACCAATATTTTGGCTCAATGAAAACTAATCCCCAAACATTTTATAACTTGGTCATAAATCTACAATACATAGTATTCTTCCATTAGTACCCATACATAAAATATCAATGATAATTGGTTCCTCAGTCAAGTCAGAGTAAATATAAACTTATATACCTTCCATTTCCTGGAAAAGTGATACAATGCATCTTGATAACTGGCATTCCCCCATTTTATGGTTAGTTAAATCAATTTTAACTGTTAACCCACCATTTCATGGTTAGTTTAATCAATGATAACTGATACTCCCTATTCTATGGTTAAGTAAATCAATGATTACTGGTATCCCACCATTTCATGGTAATGATTATTATTATTATGCGGCTAGTGTATGATATGTAACATATCAATTCACATATACAAGTACTTACAACAAATTATAAAAGCCCATGATGAATATATAACATATGAGAAATAATCACTTTTAATTTTGAAAAAGAAGAAAAAGATATGTCAAAATTTATATAAATTCGATTTAAAATATCTTGCATATTAAACTATACAAATGAAATAACTTGACTGATAACAATATAATTATGTAACAATTATATGTAGTACACAACCACTTCATGGTTTTATAAAGCAGTGATGACTAAATCTAATACTATTAATACCGGCATTAAAATAAGGGTTTTGAATCTTGTATCTATTATCCTTCCCATGCTTAAAAGACTTGTACAAATCTAAAAGTCATTTGATTTTTTTTTCAAATGAGATAACATAGGTAGAAATTCATATAACCAACATTAAAAGTCTATATCTAATGATGAAAACGAATTATTCTGATTACGTACATAGGTTTACTTTCATGACTTGTACATTCTGTTGGAGAGATTTACTATGAATGATTTTTTTTTAGAAAATAACTACTTTACAGTAGTATAATGGTTTTCAAAAGTTATAACTAACATTAATAAACTGTTATCACAGAGATATGTCTCGCTTTTGTGTAATTTTGATTATGCAAGTGTTGAAATCAAAATAGCAATACTTTTAACATCTTACACAAGTTATGAAAATATTCAAAGTCAATGAACCATGACTGAGTTACATGGCTAAACGATCCCCATGTAAATGAGATGTGCCAATGCTCATACAACTGCATACCAGAAACCATCATGACCATTGACTTATTATAAGTCTTTCCCATATCTTAATACAAACATTAACTAGTAAACTATAGAAACTTTCAAAGTCAATAAGAGGGAGTGGGGCTATATAATCTCCATGGAAACAATACTTGCAAATGCCAATAAATTTGCAAACCAAATATCATTGACTTAACATTAGCAGTTCATCTTAAATTGATCTAATCACAAACTAATACATGTAAACTAAGATAAGTTTCAAAGTCATTGGACTGTGACTGAGGGGTGAGGCCAAATATTCTCCATGGAAATGAGATGTGCCAATGATTATTCAACTGAACACCAATTAACACTAGCCTACCACTAATGGTTCCCCTTGAATTGACCTAATCACAAACTAATACATGATAATTTAGAAAAACTTTCAAAGTCAAGAGACCATGTTTAATGGGGCGGAGCCAAATTATCTTCATGGAAATGAGATATGCTGATGCTTACACAACTACATACCAAGTATCATTGGCCTACCACTTGTGGTTCCCCATAAACTGACCTAATCACAAACTAATACATGTAAAATAAGCAAAAGTTTCAAAGTCAATAGACCATGACTAAGGGGGCGGAGCTAAATTGTGACCATGGAAATAAGATACGCTGATGCTGACACAACTGTATACCAAATATTATTGACCTACCACTTGTGGTTACTCATAAACTGACCTAATCACAAACTAATACATGTAATATAAGCAAACGTTTCGAAGTCAATAGACCATGACTGATGGGGTAGGGCCTAATTATCTCCATAGAAATGAGATGTCCCAATGCTGATACAAATGCATACCAAATATGATTGACCTACCACTTGTGGTTCACCATAAACTAGACCCAATCACAAACTAATACACTGTTGACACCGTCGCCGACGCCGGAAACAGCATACCTATGTCTTGCTTTTTGACTCCGTCAATGCAAGACAAAAACCTATATCTAATGATGTAATTCTTACAAAAAGCATAGATGTTAACAATGTTATCACTAAAATACCTAGTTCTTACAACAACGAAGACTTGCTTGTCAGAGCCACCCCTTTTCTCAAAATTGTGTATCTGCACCTGACAATTATGAGTTTAAACATCACTGTTGTTATGTTTTGCCTCTCATTTTAAATATAGTCATTTAGCAGTTCAGGTAAACACTTATAAAATATCATCAATATTTACATTTAGAGACATCATAAATATTTACATCAATTTTCTTTGAAATCATCATAACTAGTGGGACAATATCTATTTTTTATGGATTTCATTGATATTGGTAGAACATGAATATGAATTTAAAACAACTGATTTATAGGCTTGTGTGTACGTTTTGACATAGCAACTAAATCAAATATCCCCAAATTAAATTTCCCTACATATCAATAAAAATATAACAGTATTAAAAAGGAAGACTAATGATTATCAGAATCAAACACTGACTTCAGTCCACCTAAGATTTCTTAAACAATATTGGAAAAACCTTCCAAGTATACTGTCAATATAAATATATAAATATATGTGATTCCTTTAAATGATAAAACGTTTGGTGATCACATTAGGATAAAATAATGGAAGCAAATTACATCTGATAGTTGCTATTGAAATAATGATTTAAACCATGGTCAATGATTTCGAAAATAATTATCATTAACATGGTCAATAATTATGCAAATAACTACATGTATTATAAACATGGTCACAGATTTGCTAATAAGGATTTTAAACATGGTCAATGATTTTAAAAACATTGATTATAAAAATGGTGAAAGATTTTGCAAATAATAATTTTGAACATAGTCAATGATTTTGCAAATAATAATTTAAACCATAATCAATAATTTTGCAAAAAAAGATAATAAACATGGTCAAAGATTTGGAAAATAATGATTATGACCATAGTCAATGATTTTGCAATATTATTTAAACCATGGTCAATAATTTTGAAAATAATGATTATGAAAATAGTTAATGATTTTGCAAATAATAATAATAAACATGGTCAAAGAGTTTGCAAATAATGTTTATAAACATGGTCAATGGTTTTGCCAATAATGTTTATAAACATGGTCAATGGTTTTTCCAATAATGTTTATAAACATGGTCAATGGTTTTGCCAATAATGTTTACAAACATGGTCAATGGTTTTGCCAATAATGATTATAGCTATGGTCAAAGATATGCTAATAAGGAGTTTAAATATGGTTAATGGTTTTGCTAATAATGATTATAAACATGGTTAATAATTTTGCCAATATAGAATTTTAAAAAAGAAAACAATAAATAAACAATATATATAAAAGCAAGTAAATACACATAAAAACTGTTGTAAATAAGTGAGTAATAATCATTGCAATGCCCTATAAAAACATTATATTTTAAAACTACAACCATATCATTGGCATCAATAAAAAAATACCTGTTAATGTGGCTCGGAAATATTTGACTGCGCATAATTTCACGCCTGAATAACAATGCACACGAAAAGTTTGTGTTGTAAATTCACTATTATTTTTTTAATATTTTGATAGATTAAAAATGTTAAATTATTGTACTTTTGTCACTAACAAATTATTATCGTTATTATGTGTATCTGTGAAAAACTCTAAATGACATTTCACCAAATTTCACCATTTTTCCGCCAAAATTTTGGGTTAAAGGCCAAATATTTTTTTGCCTTGTCAGTGACCTATGTTTTTTATTTGCTCATTCTTTGAAGCAATATTTCAGCTTTTAATATGACAGTTTTGAACCAAGTGTCATAGAACTTTTGTTTTGATATTCTGATAAAAATATGCTAACATCTCTATTTTCCCTATCATTTAATTGAAAAAGTCCCTTTACATACCTCTTTAGAAGTAATATTTTAAGCTTAAATGGCCTGGGACCCCCTATTTTTTTCGACCAATTTGATTAACTCTCTTTAAGGATTAAAATAACAAAAAATATGGCACTTCTGATAGAAACTTCGAATAGGCCCAAGCCACCTTAAGGGTTCTGCATGTGCCTCATCTTAGTTTGCTGCTGTCCAATAAAGTCTCTCTTTTAGGTGGGATTTTCCAGTAATATATCTCCTTCTGTAGCACTGCTACTACTTTGATTATCTGTTGTTTCATCCTTATTTTGACAAAGCCACTTTAGCAGACATTTGTATTCCTTAGACTTCTCAATATCTATTGCTGCAAAGTCTTTTGTTTCTGGCAGAATCATATACATTATACCACATAAGACAAAAGTAATGGCACTAAACATAAAGTAAACGTAACTCTCCATTGACATCTGAAATTAAACACAACTAATGATTGTTAATATATAAGATGCATAGGATAGAAATCGGCCTAATACAAGTGTATGTTTATATGTACATGTAAAATGTATTTTGGAACATTCAAGGACGAAAAAAAAAATTGATCTGTTTTGTAGGATTCTAATTTCAACTCATTTATCAAACAGTAACAGACTTTGCATTGAGATTTTTTCAATCCAAAAAAAAATTAACAGATGTACTGATATTCGTTCAAATATGGTCAATTTTAATCCCCCAGCTCATATGTTGATTTAAGCAAGATTGGAATTGGAAACATGATATATTCAAAATCAATAAATAAAAAAAATCCTTCTACAACTAGGATGACAGGTTTGACAGACTCTTCTTTAGTAATAAACTATTGTTTCAGAGCTGTCTTGCCTTAACCTGATTTCATACTAATAGCAAGTTTTTTTTTTTTTATTAATTTTTAAATACTGTTCACAGTTTAAGCCAATACTGTGAAACCAATCTGATGTGTTTTGTACATTATCACCAGTGTCATTTTTTATATGTGTGTCTTTCTTACTGTGTTACAATTAACTTATTTGCTCTCCGGTTTATGTACTATCTGTTATATATACATAACCTATGGGAATAGCTATAGATAACAATATTACTAATATTACTATACTATATATGAACGTAAGGGGTTTATTTCCTAATAAGAAGAAAAGACTGGATGTCTTTGATAGGGCAAAGAGCAAACATGCTTCAATTATATGCTTTCAAGAAACACATAGGCTGTCATAGCAGATAGGATGTTGGAAAAGTATGGGAAGAAGAATTGACAATACTTGCATATCATGTCATTACCAATGAAGGGCTGGAGTTAGTATCATGTTTAAAAAGGGTTAAGATTTTACTATTCATGCCACTACATTTGACCAGAATGGTCGTTATATTGTTATTGATATCACTTTATTTGAACAGAGATTGACTTTAGTATGTTTATATGGATATAATACGGATGAACCATTATTGTTTGATGATATAATTTTTAAAATAGCATTATATGCTGGTATTAGTAGTTTAGTATGTGGTGATTGAAGTGTTGTCTAGGACTGCAATCTAGATACATATAACATTTTACATAAAAGAAATCCAAAATCTTGTGAAAAGATTGAAGAAATTATTGAAAAATTAGAATTATTGGATCCTTGGCGAACATGTCACCCTACTGACAAAACATTCACTTGGCGTCAACCATCTATTTAACAAAGTTTACTAGACTATTTCTTAGTCACTGAGGACATATATTCTCCTATGAAAAACACAAATATTAAACCTGGTTATAAGACAGATCATTCTGCCATTGTCTTTACTTTTTCTGCCAGTCTTGCTAAGCGGGGAAAGGGGTATTGGAAATGTAATTCACAACTTGTAAGAGATGTTGAGAATGTTGAGAAAATTAAGACATGTATAAAAGGCACTATTTCTGAGTATTATCTTTCATGTGACATTCAAAATTGTCTAGATGTTAAACTTGTATGTAATAATCAATTATTTTTTGAAATCCTGAAGATGAAGATAAAGACTTTGTCCATTTCTTATAATATAGTATTGAAAAAAAACCAGAGAGGATAGGGAACATACATCAAAGCTTGAAAAAGAAGTTGAACAATTAGAAAATACCATGAGTATGTCACCGAGTGTTAATGTTCAAGCTACTTTACATGGGAAGAAACTAAAACTAGAAAATAAAAGGGAACAAAAGATTGAAGGTTTACTCCTCAGATCACCAGCATCCTGCCATGAAAATGGAGAAAAATGCTCCGAATACTTTTGCAAATTAGAAAAGTGTAATTTCATTAAAAAGACAATGGCGGAATTGATTGATACCAAGGTAAATATATTTCTGAACAGTCAAGTATTTTTTTTGAACAACAGAAACTTCAAAAAATTCTGTATTCAAGCATATCTGACAGGGAAGACAACACTTTTTATAACCATAATGCTAAACTCACACAGGAACAAAGTGATCTGTGTGAGGGTAACTTGACATTTGATGAATGTGCTTTGGCACTTAAACATATGACAAATGGTAAAAGTCCCGGTTCTGATGGATGAACAGTTGATTTTTATATTGGAAAGATCTCAGTCCATTTGTATATCAATCTTTATATTTTGGGTATAAGCATAGAAATGTTTCTAGTTTTCAATATCAGAGTGTCATTACTTGCATTTCAAAAGATGAAAAATATAGGAGATATATGAGTAATTGGTGACCCATCAGTTTACTGAATACTGACATTAAAATAGCTTCAGCAGCTATAGCTAATAGACTCAAACCAGTTTTGCCATTTATTATAAGTTACACTCAGAATGGGTTTATTAAAGATAGGTTTATTGGGGGAAATAGTTGTCGCTTATTATATGATCTTATGCACTAGCTGGAAGAGTATAATATGACTGGTTTACTGTTGCTTGTTGATTTTTAGGAAGCATTTAATTCTGTTGAGTGGGATTTTCTAGTAAAAGCTCAGAAAAGCTTTAATTTTTGACCATCTATATGCATCTATTCAGAAGCTAAAAGTTGTGTAATAAATAATTATTGCAATTTATCAAATTTCTTCAATTTTGAGCGAGGCTGTAGACAATCTGACCCCTAATCCCAATTTTTTTTTATTATAAGTGTTGAATTATTAGCTCTAAAACTAAAATCTACATCTGACATCCATGGTATTCCTATTCACAACAAAGAATTATTGTGGAGCCAGTATGCTGATGACACATTTTCTTGATTTGGATGGAAAGGAAAAATCTTAAGGGGAGACTTTAAAATGTTTTGGATCTTTTCACAGGGTCTCAGGACTAAAAATGAATACATCCAAGACCTAAGCTGTTTGGATTGGAACCAAAAAATATTCAGACCATATATAGTTATCAAAGGTACCAGGATTGTAATTTAGTATGCCAAACGCGCATTTCGTCTACATAAGACTCATCAGTGACGCTCATATCAAAATATTTATAAAGCCAAACAATTCCAATGTTGAAGAGCATTGAGGATCCAAAATTCCAAAAAGTTGTGCCAAATACGGCTAAGGTAATTTATGCCTGGGATAAGAAAATCCTTACTCTTGAAAAATTCAAAGTTTTGTAAACAGGAAATTTATAAAAAATGACTACATTATTGATATTCATGTCAACACCAAAGTGTTGACTACTGGGCTGGTGATACCCTCGGGGACGAAACGTCCACCAGCAGTGGCAGCGACCCAGTGGTGTAAATAGTTATCAAAGGTACCAGGATTATAATTTAGGACGCCAGACGTGCGTTTCGTCTATATAAGACTCATCAGTGACGCTCATATCAAAATATTTATAAAGCCAAAAGAGTAAAAAGTTTAAGAGCATTGAGGATCCCAAATTCCAAAAAGTTGTGCCAAATATTGCTAAGGTAATTTATGCCTGGTATTAGAAAATCCTTAGTCTTTCGAAAAATTCAAAGTTTTGTAAACAGGAAATTTATAAAAATGACCACATTATTGATATTCTTTGTACTTTGTCTTAATAATAATCTTCAATGGACAAAGTCAAATTTCAAACTTTTAAGGAATAGATTTTTCATTAGAACTACAAGCTATACTAGATATAAATTTCACAAAGAAATTCAAGGAAATTTCATCAATACTTAAGGCTTGGGAACATAGAAAACTTACATCACTTGGTAAAATTTCTGTTATTTAGGCTCTGGCATTACCAAATGTAATTCAGTTGCTCACAGCTTTACCAAATATATCCCAGATTAAAATAAAGAGTTAAATACACTCTTTTATAACTTTATTTGGAATGGGAAATTAAAAGGTATAAAATACGCTAATTGGGGATTTTATGCAGGGACGTTCGAACATGGTGCATTTGTCATCTTGTAGTACATATCTAAAAATAAGCTTGGTTAGAAGACTTTTGAATTTATAGGGATCATTGCAGACATTATTACTGTCTGAGTTAACCACATTTGGTGGTGACAGAGTCTTTTTTTTACAAAAAGAACCAGATGCTCCACAAGGCGCAGCTTTATACGACCACAGAGGTCGAACCTTGAACAGTTTGGGCAAGTATGGACACAACATTTAAGCTTAATACAGCTCTGAATTTGGATTGTGATTAAATAGTTGACACAACATAGGTTTATGACACAGAATGAATGTGGTCTAAGAACTTAATCCGAATACATAGTTAGATTCAGCATATCATAGAACCCCAAGAATTCATTTTTTGATGAAATCAGATCATGTTCAATTTTAGACCCTTTAGACCTAAATGTAGACCAATTTGATAACCGGGCCCAAATATTAAAAATTTAAAAACATGGTTAGATTCAGCATATTGAAGAACCCCATATATTCAATTTTTGTTGAAATCAAACAAAGTTTAATTATTGACCCTTTGGACCTTAATGTAGACCAATTTGAAAACAGGATAATACTGTGCAATTGAATATTTCTTGCTATTGCGCAAAACTGTGCAATTGAAAATTTCTTGCTATTGCGCAATATTGTGCAATTAGATATTTCTTGTTATTGTGCTATACTGTGCAATTGAAGATTTCTTGCTATTGCACAATACTGTGCAATTGAAGATTTCTTGCTATTGCACAATACTGTGCAATTGAAAATTTCTTGCTATTACACAATACTGTGCAATTGAAGATTTCTTGCTATTGCAGAATACTGTGCAAATGAAAATTTCTTGCTATTGCATAATACTTAATATAATAATTTTGGACCCCGATTTGGACCAACTTGAAAACTGGGCCCATAATCAAAAATCTAAGTACATGTTTAGATTCAGCATATCAAAGAACCCCAATAATTCAATTTTTGTTAAAATCAAGCTAAGTTTAATTTTGGACCCTTTGGACCTTAATGTAGACCAATTTGAAAAAAAGGACCACAAATTAAGAATCTGAATACACAGTTAGATTAAACAACACCAATAATTCAATTTTTGATGAAATCAAACAAAGTTTAATTTTGGACCCTTTTGGCCCCTCAATCAATCCAAACCTTCCTTTTGTGGTCATAAACCTTGTGTTAAAATTTCATAGATTTCTATTAACTTATACTAAAGTAATTGTGCACAAACCAAGAAAAATGCTTATTTAGGACTTGTTTTTGGCTCCTAATTTCTAAACTGTTGGGACTTTAACTCCCAAATCCCAATCCAAACCTTCCTTTTGTGGTCATAGACCTTATGTTAAAATTTCATAGATTTCTGTTTACTTATACTAAAGTTATTGTGCGAAAACCAATAAAAATGCTTCTTTGGGCCCTTTTTGGCCCCTAATCCCTAAACTGTTGGGACCAAAACACCCAAAATCAATACCAACCTTCCTTTTATGGTCATAAACCTTGTGTTTTAATTTCATAGATTTCTATTTACTTTTTCCTCAAGTTAGAGTGCAAAAACCAAATGTCTTCGGACGACGACGCCGACGCAGAAGCCAACGTGATACCAATATACGACCAAAATTTTTTCAATTTTTGCGGTCCTATAAAAACTGCTAGAAATTCATGGCTATGTTAAGAATCCTTTTTGAAAAGATGTTTTATTTTGCTTACATACTGCAAAGCCTTTTACCAAGGCTTGTACAAATGATATATTATCGCTAGATATTTTAAATTTTGTGCCACTTTCAGATTACACTATTTATATGCAATGGAGGGACTTTGGTGTACAGTATGTAAAAGACCTTGTTAATGGTCAAAACAAAGACTTCTCTACATTTCAAAAGATTAGACATAAGATTCTAACAGATTTTCAGAAATATTACAGTCTAATCTCCAATATTCCAAAATGTATTGAAGATCACATAAAAGAATACTGTGATTCTCAACAGATTGCAAATGTCAACATATCTGATGCTTTTTGTAATCAGATTATTAATAATAAGAAACCCAAATTTGTGTATAAGAGTCTTATTGATCATATATTTCAACCTCCTCTTCAAAACTAGAGGCTCTAAAGAGCCTGTGTCGCTCACCTTGGTCTATGTGCATATTAAACAAAGGACACAAATGGATTCATGACAAAATTGTATTTTGGTGATGGTGATGTGTTTGAAGTTCTTACTTTACTGAACGATTTTGCTTCTTACAATTATATCTATCATGAACTTAGATGAATCATGACCAGGTCACGCCACACATTTAATAAACTAGATACCCCAAAGATGATTGTGGCCAAGTTTGGATTAATTTGGCCAAGTAGTTTCAGAGGAGAAGATTTTTGTAAAAGATTACTTTAATTAACGAAAAATGGTTAAAAATTGACTATAAAGGGCAATAACTCCTTAAGGGGTCAATTGACCATTTAGGTCATGTTGACTTATTTGTAGATCTTACTTTGATGAACATTATTGCTGTTTACAGTTTATCGCTATCTATAATAGTATTCAAGATAACCAAAAACGGCAAAATTTCTTTAAAAATTACCAATTGGAGGGCAGCAACCCAACAACCAGTTGTCCAATTCATCTGAAAAATTCAGGGCAGATAGATATTGACTTGATTAACAATTTAACTTCTTGTCAGATTTGCTCTAGATGCTTTGGTTTCATAGTTATAAGCAAAAAACTGCATTTTACCCCTATGTTCTATTTTTAGCCGTGGCGGCCATCTTGGTTGAATGGCCAGGTCATCGGACACATTTTTCAAACTAAATACCCCAAAGATGATTGTGGCCTTGTAGTTTCAGTGGAGATTTTGTAAAAGATTACTTAGATTTATGAAAAATGGTTAAAGATTGACTATAAAGGGCAATAACTCCTAAAGGGGTCAACTGACCATTTTGGTCATGTTGACTTATTTGTAGATCTTACTTTGCTGAACATTATTGCTGTTTACAATTTATCTCTATCTATAATAATATTCAAGATAATAACCAAAAACAGCAAAATTTCCTCAAAATTACCAATTCAGGGGCAGCAACCCAACAACCGATTGACCGATTCATCTGAAAATTTCAGGGCAGATAGTTCTTGACCTGATAAACATTTTTATCCCATGTCAGATTTCCTCAAAATGCTTTGGTTTTTGAGTTATAAGCCAAAAACTGCATTTTACCCCTATGTTCTATTTTTAGCGGTGGCGGCCATCTTGGTTGGTTGACCAGGTCACGCCACACATTTTTTAAACTAGATACCCCAAAGATGATTGTGGCCAAGTTTGGATTAATTTGGCCAAGTAGTTTCAGAGGAGAAGATTTTTGTAAAAGATTACTTTAATTTACGAAAAATGGTTAAAAATTGACTATAAAGGGCAATAACTCCTAAACGGGTCAACTGACCATTTTGGTCATGTTGACTTATTTGTAGATCTTACTTTGCTGAACATTATTGCTGTTTACAGTTTATCTCTATCTATAATAATATTCAAGATAATAACCAAAAACAGCAAAATTTCCTCAAAATTACCAATTCAGGGGCAGCAACCCAACAACCGATTGACTGATTCATTTGAAAATTTTAGGGCAGACAGATCTTGACCTGATAAACATTTTTATCCCCATGTCAGATTTCCTCAAAATGCTTTGGTTTTTGAGTTATAAGCCAAAAACTGCATTTTACCCCCTATGTTCTATTTTTAGCCGTGGCGGCCATCTTGGTTGGTTGACCAGGTCACGCCACACATTTTTTAAACTAGATACCCCAAAGATGATTGTGGCCAAGTTTGGATTAATTTGGCCAAGTAGTTTCAGAGGAGAAGATTTTTGTAAAAGATTACTTTAATTAACGAAAAATGGTTAAAAATTGACTATAAAGGGCAATAACTCCTAAACGGGTCAACTGACCATTTTGGTCATGTTGACTTATTTGTAGATCTTACTGCGATGAACATTATTGCTGTTTACAGTTTATCTCTAACTATAATAATATTCAAGATAATAACCAAAAACAGCAAAATTTCTTCAAAATTACCAATTCAGGGGCAGCAACCCAACAACCGATTGACCGATTCATCTGAAAATTTCAGGGCACATAGATCTTGACCTGATAAACATTTTTACCCCATGTCAGATTTGCTCTAAATGCTTTGGTTTTTGAGTTATAAGCCAAAAACTGCATTTTACCCCTATGTTCTATTTTTAGCCGTGGCGGCCATCTTGGTTGGTTGACCGGGTCACGCCACACATTTTTTAAACTAGATACCCCAATGATGATTGTGGCCAAGTTTGGTTTGATTTGGCCCAGTAGTTTCAGAGGAGAAGATTTTTGTAAAAGTTAACGACGACGGACGCCAAGTGATGAGAAAAGCTCACTTGGCCCTTCGGGCCAGGTGAGCTAAAAATTCAGAAATGGAAGTAGCTGATAGACTCAGAAATTGAAAATTAGCAAACATATTTTATGCTACTAAGGAAGTCTTGCAAAGAGACCTACTTCAAAAGTTTTCAATACAAATACTGCACCAAATTATTCCTTTTTAGCTCACCTGGCCCGAAGGGCCAAGTGAGCTTTTCCCATCACTTTGCGTCCGGCGTCCGGCGTCGTCGTCCGTCGTCTGTCGTCCGTCGGCGTCCGTCGTCGTTAACTTTTACAAAAATCTTCTCCTCTGAAACTAATGGGCCAAATTGAACCAAACTTGGCCACAATCATCATTGGGGTATCTAGTTTAAAAAATGTGTGGCGTGACCCAGTCAACCAACCAAGATGGCCGCCACGGCTAAAAATAGAACATAAGGGTAAAATGCAGTTTTTGGCTTATAACTCAAAAACCAAAACATTTAGAGGAAATCTGACATGGGGTAAATATGTTTATCAGGTCAAGATCTATCTGCCCTGAAATTTTCAGATGAATCGGTCAACCCGTTGTTGGGTTGCTGCCCCTGAATTGGTCATTTTGAGGAAATTTTGCTGTTTTTGGTTATTATCTTGAATATTATTATAGATAGAGATAAACTGTAAACAGCAATAATGTTCGGCAAAGTTAAATTTACAAATAAGTCAACATGACCGAAATGGTCAGTTGACCCCTTTAGGAGTTATTGCCCTTTATAGTCAATTTTTAACCATTTTTCATAAATCTAAGTAATCTTTTACAAAAATCTTCTCCTCTGAAATTACTGGGCTAAACTAATCCAAACTTGGCCACAATCATCTTTGGGGTATCTAGTTTAAAAAATGTGTGGCGTGACCCGGTCAACCAATTAAGATGGCCGCCACAGCTAAAAATAGAACATAGGGGGTAAAATGCAGTTTTTGGCTTATAACTCAAAAACCAAAGCATTTAGAGGAAATCTGATGTGGGGTAAAAATGTTTATCAGGTCAAGATCTATCTGCCCTGAAATTTTCAAATGAATCGGTCAACCTGTTGTTGGGTTGCTGACCCTGAATTGGTAATTTTGAGGAAATTTTGCCGTTTTTGGTTATTATCTTGAATATTATTATAGATAGAGATAAACTGTAAACAGCAATAATGTTCAGCAAAGTTAGATTTACAAATAAGTCAACATGACCGAAATGGTCAGTTGACCCCTTAAGGAGTTATTGCCCTTTATAGTCAATTTTTAACCATTTTTCATAAATCTAAGTAATTTTTTACAAAAATCTTCTTCTCTGAAACTAATGGGCCAAATTAATCCAAAGTTGGCCACAATTATCTTTGGGGTATCTAGTTTAAAAAATGTGTGGCGTGACCCGGTCAACTAACCAAGATGGCCGCCACGGCTATAAATAGAACATAGGGGTAAAATGCAGTTTTTGGCTTATAACTCAAAAACCAAAGCATTTAGAGGAAATCTGACATGGGGTAAATATGTTTATCAGGTCAAGATCTATCTGCCCTGAAATTTTCAGATGAATCGGTCAACCCCGTCATTTTGAGGAAATTTTGCTGTTTTTGGTTATTATCTTGAATATTATTATAGATAGAGATAAACTGTAAACAGCAATAATGTTCATCAAAGTAAGATTTACAAATATTTCGGTCAGTTGACCCCTTTAGGAGTTATTGCCCTTTATAGTCAATTTTTAACCATTTTTCGTAAATCTTAGTTATCTTTTACAAAAATCTTCTCCTCTGAAACTACTGGGCCAAATTAATTCAAACTTAATCACAATCATCTTTGAGGTACCTTGTTTGAAAAATGTGTGGCGTGACCTTGCCATCCAACCAAGATGGCCACCACGGCTAAAAATAGAACAGGGGTAAAATGTAGTTTTTTGCTTATAACTCTGAAACCAAATCATTTAGAGGAAATCTGACAAGGAGTTAAATTGTTAAGCAAGTCAATATATATCTGCCCTGAAATATTCAAATGAATTGGACAACCGGTTGTTGGGTTGCTGCCCTCCAATTGGTAATTTTTAAAGAAATTTTGCTGTTTTTGGTTATTATCTTGAATACTATTATAGATAGCGATAAACTGTAAACAGCGATAATGTTCATCAAAGTAAGATCTACAAATAAGTCCACATGACCTAAATGGTCAATTGACCCCTTAAGGAGTTATTGCCCTTTATAGTCAATTTTTAACAATTTTCATTAATTTGGTAAATTTATGTAAATTTTTACCAAATATTTTTCTCTGTTACTACTGGGCGAAGTTCATTATCGATATAATTGTAAGAAGCAAGAATGTTCAGTAAAGTAAGAACTTCAAACACATCACCATCACCAAAATACAATTTTGTCATGAATCCATTTGTGTCCTTTGTTTAATATGCACATAGACCAAGGTGAGCGACACAGGCTCTTCAGAGCCTCTAGTTTATTCTTATATTATTCTTTTTTGTACAAGATAAAGAAGAAAGATTCTAGTTCATGTACTTTTTGTAAACTTGATGACGAAACTATTGTACATTTTTTCTATGACTGTCCAATAACGTTTCAATTTTGGTCATCATTATTACAGCAAATAAGATTGTATAGCAGGGATTTTGCCATCAGTAAAAAGCAGATATTCCTTGGTTTCTATTCAGAAAGCTTATTTATAAATCTTTTATTTATAGTAGCAAAAAATTATAAATATAATTGTAAGTTTAAGGAACTTACTCCTAATATTGTTGGTTTTGAAAATAGAATAAACCAATATCAGTCATATGAATATTATAATGTAAAGAAAAATAATAATGTACATAAAAAATTTTGAACACCATTACAATATGTATTTCCACTATAGAGTACGATATTAATCTGTGAGCAAATTTTTTGATTATTTTTTGTTTATACTTTGATGCATATACTTATAAACAATAATTATGTACATAAGTAAGTTATGTGTGTGTGTATGTAAGTAAGAATTGTATGTGTGTATGAGAGACTGAGAGAAACTGATAGTGAATGCAAGTGGTTCTCATTTCATTTTTCTTTTTACCTCTTCACATTGGTATTTCCTGATATTTATTTATCGATTCATAAATTTTTACCCTTTCCTTTTTTTTCTTATTTCTTAAAATTACTTTCAGTGTGTTTTAAAGTTTGTCTTAGTTATTTAACTTATTTTTGTTATTTTATTTTCATTGGAGGGAGGAGTGTTTAAAATTTAATAAAATCGTTTAAACATTTATTGCATTAAAAAACGGGGGAGTTAAGAGAGAAGAAAAAGCAAAAAGAAATGAAATTACTCTTGACTTATAATCTTTGTAAGATTCTTTAAAATCCAAAACTAAATAATATCTCATTTATGAAGAATTGTTTAAAAAAAAAAAACCTATGGAAAATATTCAATGTTGACCAAGTAAACGTACAGGGGTAAATAATTTGTGTGGGAACAAAACATGGCAATGCTACAATAATAAAAATGCATACCAAATATAATTTACTTATAATAAGTGATTATCTATAAATAACTTAATCACAAACTTTACAATAAAATTGAAAATGGAAATGGGGAATGTGTCAGAGACAACAACCAGACCATAGAAAAAAACAACAGAAGAAGGTCACCAACAGGTCTTCAATGTAGCGAGAAATTCCCGCACCCGGAGGCGTCCTTCAGCTGGCCCCTAAACAAATATATACTAGTTTAGTGATAATGAACGCCATACTAATTTCCAAATTGTACACAAGAAACTAAAATTAAAATAATACAAGACTAACAAAGGCCAGAGGCTCCTGACTTGGGACAGGCGCAAAAATGCGGCGGGGTTAAACATGTCTATGAGAGCTCAACCCTCCCCTATACCTCTAGCCAATGTAGAAAAGTAAAGGCATAAAAATACGCAAATATATGAATACTATGCAAACGTTTTTTTAAAAAGTCAAGAGACAATGACTTAGGGGCAGACCAAATAATCTCCATGGAATTGAGATGTGTCAATGTTCATACACCTGCATACCAGAAATATTTCTCCTTCAACTTGTTAAAATTACCTATTTACAAAGAATCTACATAAAAATGAGATGTGCCAATGTGTATACAACTGCATGCCACATATTATGTATTATTTATTTACTATTAGTGACCTGTTTTACTATGCAGTATGTTTTGATGATTTCTGATTATTTCATTGTAAGTTTGTATTGTTTGTTTGAGCTTGAATGTAAACAATTTGTCTGCAAATAATGCTGCAATCACTTTGACTTGTAGCTAGTGGTTTGCTATATCAATCGTGTTTGCCTTCAGAAAGCTTTTATTGGCCAACAATAGGAATATGAAGTTTTGTTTGTAATATCTAAATGTGTCCAAAAATTGTCCTAAGAGTCCTAAGAGTTTTGTAAGAAAAATTTGAAGCTCTTATACATACTTAAAGAGTAGTCTTCTACGCATACGATTAAGATAAATGAGTTTTTCTTTTGTACTTTAATGATGAGTATCTATGAAGTCTATCTTAAACCACTACTGGAAAGGTATTACCAACAGAATAATTAGCTTAGTACTTCTGTAATGTCATGAAAATATAGATATTGTTTTAATGTGACTTGCTGTCATAATAATGTTTAAATTAACATAAATTTCTCCAGTTCTGAATCTGTGTCTTAGGTTGGCTTTACTTTTGGTCTTTAAGTTGATATCTGCTTTGCAATAATTGTATACTGTTTTGTATTTTCTAACATGTTGACCTCATGCATCCAATTGTAGCATTACTTTTTTCATAGATGAAAATAAAACATGATAAACATTGATCAGACTAACCTGTAAAACTCTAAAGACTAACATCACAAGAAAGTTGAATATCCAGTTCAATGCAACTGATGCATTAAATGCAGCACCCTGCGCTTCTTGTCCAAACAATTCTTGAACAATTATATATGGTATTGGACCTGAAAATGTAAAATGACTTTTGTAAAACATCCATCAGATGTCAGATCCTTCAACAAAATTACATAAAATGAGCTGTGTCGCATAGAAATCCACCTTATGTAAATGAATATCAATACATCTGTCAATCTACTTCCGGTTAAATAAGTCTCTATAGAAAATCTGATACTGTTTGACAATTTGATTCTTATAAGAAGCCTACAAAACAGACCAACTAATTGAGCCTTCATCTTTAATAGCCATAAAAAAAAAATTCAGACAACTACATAACTTATATTTTTTTATTATTGACAGTATACAAGCAACCACTGTTAGAAAACTAGATGTGTCAAAGTGACACGTATGGTCCTGTCTCAAAAAGTTGGAAAATCTGCAATTTCACTAACAAATGTTGATACAAACATGATGGTAGTCTCGCATATAAAAAATCAGTTCAAAATCTGAAGGCGTATAGCAAATAAGTCCGTAAAACTGAGATTTTCAACAATTTTGAAAGTTGTAAATCCTTAATTTTGGCAAAAATTAGAGGAGCGGAACGAAACTAAACTTAATCTGTAACTCATCATGGTTTGCTCACATACAAAAAATCAGCACAACATCTGAAAGCATTTAGAAAAAAGGTCCGTATAACTGTGATTTTCCAAAAAATATTAAAGTTCAAAGCCTGAAATTACCTCAAAAATTAGCCGAGCCGAACAAAACTTAAACTTGATCTGTAACTCATCATGGTTAACTTACATACCAAAATCAGCCCAACATCTGAAAGCGTTTAGAAAAAAATCTCTGTATGATGGTTTGTAGTGAAAGCACCACTCAACAAGCATTTGTTTAATTAATTCATCTTTTTAAGAGTTCTGTATACGTACTAGCCCAATGTTCATTATGGAAATGCTTGATGCATTCCCTTAGAATCTAAACTAGTTTATACCCCTGCTTTATTTTATTGACTTAGCAGTTGTTAAACATATTAAAATTAGAAAACACAAGATGGGTTCTTACACTTACCTAGTCCTATAGAGAAAAAGACAATATATGTAAAGACTGATACTATTGCAACATATGGACATATGGTATTATAGTTCTGAAAAATACAACACGTACATTATTTCATATACATATGTTACATGTACAAGGAAATAGTATCAAATGAATTTAAAATATTCAAGATAGCAAAATGTTAAAAATTCTTAAATGCTGTTTTATAGTACATATAGAACTGCTTCTTTCAGAAAGTGTTTTGTGGTGTCAGGAGAACTGTTTTATAGACTGTTCCAGAGCAGTTTATCTGATAGTTTTGGTCAATATTCTAAGAAACTGACTCCAACTATAGATTTCAAAAAGATGGTTTAAAACATCTTACATCAGATGTAAAAGAAAAGACAACATTCAAATCATTGTACATATTTCAATTAATTAATCATTTTTATTACATTGGTTGCAATGGATTACATTGATATCCCAGTTAAAGAAAAACCGATAATTTCACATGTGAAATAAACGTGATTATTTTACTCTTTGACGTCATACATCAAGAGGTGTTGTCAAGACACATTATAGCAGGGGCATCATTTATTTAGTAAGCAAAATTTATTTCCAGTTACCTGAGAAAGCTACAGATCTAATATACTACAAACGCTAATGAATCAACAAATATATGGACGTTTTTCATGCGTTTCGTAGTTGACAAAACCGTTTCGTAGTGGACAAAAAGTTTCGTAGTTGACATCAACCCTATTCTATGTTAATAAAAACGTAATAAAAATTACATGAAACTAACCTTTGTTATATGCTTTGCACGAATATAATTGAAAAAAGAGTGAAAAAAGACTGCATGGTAGTGGTAGTGTCCACTACGAAACGTTTTTCTCCCAAACTTGTTTTGTAGGGGACGTATTCACATGTTTTATTTTTTTCTCACAACCCCTTATATTGCAATAGTAACAAGACTGACTGTATTCATCAAAGCGTTATCAAGCTGTACACTGATATTTTTTTCATAATTTTAAAACCAGTTACTGAAGGAGATTTGAACCGTTTCGTAGTGGACATTTACAAAAATACAGTATCACTCTGGTCCATTTGATGTGCTCAATTTTTCTTACCAACAGTTTAATTGCCATTATAAAAGCATCACTTCTTTTGTAAGACCCTAATGTTTATATCTCTTGCAAACAAAAAATTACATTGATTTTATAAAACTGTTTATAAGCAAGTTTTAATGACTTCGTTTCGTAGTGGACATTGTGTTAGGGACACACCTTCTAAAATAAAAAATCCTATGTTAAAAGCTGTTTATTAAAATATGTTGGCTCTAAACATACTTTTGAATTATTAAAGAACTTATATTAAGTAAAATTAATATTTATTTCTACATTTTTTTACGATATTTTACAGTATGAATGTTGAACAGGCGGTCTAGGGACATGCCATTTTGGTTGTTTTGGACCATTCAGGAATCAATATCTTATCAATCCCTCTAAAAAATAAACTGTTTCTTTACTTAAAAATGTTATATCTTGTTCAATGTACTGACTGCACAAAAAATTACTTGCAAAGATCAAACACATTTTTTTTAAAGTGGCTGGGACAAGAAAGTACGTTTTTATTGAAAAATGCCCATTATATGTTATTGTTGCAAGAGGTTGTTAACTCATGTATCCTTCCTTTTCTTATTTTCAAATGTTCCTACCTGCCAACTTTTCAAAATGCCCATGGGGGTTTTGCGTGCAAGATGGCTGTCATAGTCTTAAAAAACCTTCAAGGGGGCCTGCAAATACATTTTAATGTTTTTCGTTGGCTTCTTCATACTTTTATAAGCCTAAAGTCATTGTAAAATTAATTATTTTGTTTAATTTGTGGACAAAATTGCTCTTTCAAAATTTCAATTTAGGAGCCTCCATGGGGGAAATCCCCCGCAAATAGTGACAGTAGGCAGGTATGAATGTTGTAATATGTACCTGACAGAGATTACTGGAGACAAACAACACAAAAAAAGCTACAGCCATAGATAATGTAGATGCCAAAAGTACATATCGTCTTCCATTTTTCTGCATCAAATCCAAGGAAAATGTTGTCATGATAACATTTATCAATGTTGTTCCAAATACCATCCACTCAATCAGGTCTATTTCTACCCCTGAACTTTGGTATATAAATCCTGAGTATGCAATCACCTGTAAACAATAAACACCACTGATTGTCATGAGGAATTCTTAACATTAAGCTGCCTAATAAAACTTTAGGATTATGTGTGAAATTCTAATGACAGTATACATTGAGTCTTTTTTTTATCTGCTTGCACATCTGGTTACATCTGCAGCAAGCTTAAAATAATCTAAAGATTTACAACAACAAAAAAATATTTTGCTTTGATATTTATCCTCCAATATTGTATTTTAAGGATTTGTTGTGCTAATGCCACGTAAAGCAACCAACAATCAATCAATCAATCTATTTTGGGAAACAGACAAAATTTCTAAGTCTAAAAAAAATTAACCAGACATAAACTAAAAAAGTTGCTGATGGAATATCCCTCATAATGAAGATAATGCAAAGATTTTTTAAAACTAATAATGGCCATTAATTTAAAAAAATCAAAATCAAGTAAACGAAACATAAACTACATAAATTAGGCTGTTAGTTTTTTTTTTTGAATTGTTTTCCATTGTTATTTTTTGGCCTTTTATAGCTGACTATGCGGTATGGGCTTTGCTCATTGTTTAAGTCTGTACGATGACTTATAGTTGTTAATTTCTGTGTCATTTTGGTCTCTTGTGAAGAGTTGTCTCATTGGCAATCATACCACATCTTCTTTTTTATAAAGAGAGATCTCTCTAATTCATCCCTTCTTTAACCATTGTTTTGCTTCAATAGTATGTACACAACCATATCAGGCTCTGAAATTTTTTATGATGATTGTCAAAATCCGGACAATCAAAACAAAAAATCAAAGCGCTGTAAGCGCTGAAGGCAGTTAACCAAAAACCAAGGCAACCGTAATTATGAAAACTGTGGCAAAGTTGCCTTAACATTAAACATTCATGTATAGTACATTTATGTTTATCTAATGATTTATTTATTAAGGCAAATAATTTATATTTTATCAAGGTTTCAAAAGCAATGCATATAGCAATGTATATTTTTTATGGTGAGTCTGCAGTGGTACAAGTTCCCAATGATTGCAGTTGTTCTACTTGGTAGTTAACCTTGGTTTTATTTGACTGCTAGAAGTTCCAGTTGACTTAGTATGAACATGTAATAGTATGAATGGACTGGTTTCCCTGGAAAGAAAACTGAATTTGTGTTCTGTAGTACAAAAGTTATGAGACACGAATCAGACAAATGTTCACTACAACAGGGATCAAAGGTGAGGTCTGACTGACTTGCCCATAGTAAATGTAAATGATTTGTTATTTTGTCCCATACATATGAATATATATAATTTAGGGGTGGAGATCTCAACGGTTTTCAAGTTCTCAAACAGGTAGGGGTAGGCAGATGATTTAGGGGGGGTGGGGCCACCCTACCCCCTTTTGGGAAAAAAATTGGTTGCTTATATAGGGAATCACTGAAGCGTGACTGGAGCGGGCATCCTCTTAGGTCAGTCAGTGGGCCCCCACTTACACAAATTTCTGGAACCGCCTCTGGGGGTAGGGTGACCCTAGAGACTTCCCCTACATTTTATTTTATTTGTTATATTGTTGCATACATGAATATATATGGTTTAGGGGTGGGATCTCGACCATTTTTAAATTCTAAAACAGGAGGGTTGGGGTGAACCCCAACGACTCTTCCTATATTTCATTTGATTTTTCATATCGTCACAAACATGAAAAGGGGTGTGGATCTCGACCTTTTCCAAGTTCTCAAACAGGAGAGGGTGGGGAAACTCCAGGGACTCCCCCTATATTTCATTTTATTTATTATATTGTCCTATACTTGAATATATGCAGGGGCGGGTTCAGTCGGGGGATTGTTCTCAGCTTAATAATGAATATTCCGATAATTTTACCTCAAATTTTTTTTAGCCTCGCTCTGCTCGGAGAAAATTGAAGTTTGCGCCCCTCCTAACCTAAAATCCTGGATCTGCCCCTCATATGGTTTAGGGGTGGGGAGCTCGACTGTTTCCAAGTTATTACACAGGAGGGGTAGAGTGGCCCAAAGGATGCCACCTATATATCATATGATTTACCTACATTCAGGTATATATAATAAAGTTGCATTATTTATGAAAATAAAGAAAGAAACTTTCAGCTACTTTAATTGACCCTTCAAAAATGAGATAAAAAATAACCCTTCGAAATTGCAGTAATATGTTTACACCTTAAAAGCATCTCACATGCATTATTATCATTTATCACTGATAAAGAAAATTTAGACTGTGACCATGAACATGTATATTGTTAGATATACTGTTCCCAGCTGTCACGTTGTATTGGATTTTTAAATTAAAACTTGTCAAAAAGAATTTTGAGTTTCTGTATAAAATATTTTTCTGCTTTTTCTTTCTTTTGCATCTTTTGGTTTACAATTCTAGTGTTTATATTCATTTACATAGATGTATGTTTTCACCTGCTTGGATCGCCAAACCCGGAATTACCCTTATCTGCTTCCTTAATCGGATCCGATATTGTAAAATTTTGTCTTCACGGCCTCCATTGTTATGTGTTTAAAATAATGTTTTTGTCAATCAGATACGATTTTACTCGAATTTATACAATATTTGTCGGCGATTTTCTGTATAAAGCTAGCGGTTGAACAAAATGAACATCGCTGTCATGAATAATAATGATAAAAATAAGTTTTTAGCTCGTTTAATTGGAGACTTTGGTTTGGTGAACATGGTGAAAAGGTTTGCAAAGTTAATTCTTATTTTCTTTAAAGTGGAAGGTGACTACATTGGGCGTAGCTAGAAACCAACTATCCTAGTCGAAATTCCAATTGCAAAAGTGGAAGGTCGCTGACCTCGGACCACCGCTAATTTGCACACCTGCCTCCAAATTGAAAAGATACGAAAATTTCTTTTTTCTAATTTGAAATTGCCGCCAACAGCATGAACAGTTGAACTTATTATCATGTTATATAATAGACTACCTACGTATTGATGACAAACAATATTCCTACGACTTTTGCCATTTGGGAAATCTAAACTACTTGTCTTAAGAGATTTTCGGCGATTAAATATTTCATACAATAGTTCTTTGACATCTTGGCCAAAAGCACAACTCATAATGAACTACACAAGGATTCTTAATAGGCACTACTTCCTATGTGTAACTTCAAAACTTTTGGATAAATCGACGATCATTTAACGTTTTTCTGGTCATATTTTTTGTAATCCAGAATAAAAAGTATTAAAAAAGTGTTCAATTAGTTATATATAACATAGTAGCGAGCTAGATAATAAAAATGGCAAGTATTTCAGCATTTATTGGGTCGAACACAAATCTAGGGTGCTTGCATAATGCAGCTTAACTGCATAAAAATCACTAGGCAATCCACTCCTGTCATACTTACAGTGTTTATTCCTGACAGCTGTTGAGCAATTTGCAGAAAACATACCAAAAACAGGCATACTTTTAACTTTGGCTCCTTGACAAGTTCTGTTAGACTTAAAAACTTTAATCTTTTCTGCTTGGTAGCCTCCTTTTTTAAATCTGACAGTTCAAAATGAACATCTTCACGTTCACATAACCTCTGCAAGGCTAAAATAAAAGATTTTTAAAAACAAGTACAAGATGATTCTGGCTCAGATGTAAGAATTCATTAAACTATTGACACAAAGATATGTCTTGCCTGTCAGCTGAAAATTCAGAAAAAGGACAATCTGATGCTCGACATCATTGATAATTAGCTATAAGTTGCATTTGCTAGATCATGTCCCTGGTTAAGGGTAGGGTTCAGTGTTCACAAAGCCTTGCCAGATTCCTTATGTGCCTGTTCCAAGTCATGAGCCTGTAGTTCAGTGGTTGTCTGTCATATATGTTTTTTCTTCATTGTTTTGTTTAAAGTTAGGCCATTGTAATTGTAATTGAATGGTTCCATTTTATCATGATTGGGCCATTTATAGCAAATATCCCCACGGTTTACACATGTTTTATCTATCCAACTAATAACTAAGTTAAATTCCATTTTTGTTTTTCTTTATAACATTTTACAAATAACTTAGAGAAATAAACGCTCAAGTACTAATTATATTGATATAAAAAGCAATACCCAATACAATTCATATTTCCAAGGGGCAACTCTTTTCAAAATTTTTAATCAGCACTGATTTTCAAAATTGTTCGAAAAATTATACAAGTTTCATTAAAATAAAGTTTCCAAACTGATATATACTGATAATAAAGCGATGTCATACAAAATATCATAGATATATCACAAGTAAATCCTATCAAACTAACAAGAGCAGAAAAATGACTGTATGTATGTGCCTGTCCCAAGTTATAAGCCTGTAATTCAGTGGTAGTCATTTGATGCTGTGTAACATATCTATTTTTTGTTCATTTTATTTTACATTAATTAGGCTGTTGGTTTTCTTGTTTGAATTGTTTTACATTCATCATATCAGGGCTGACTTTGTTGTACAAGCTTTGGTCATTGTTGAAGGCCATAGCTATATGTTGATGTGTCATTTGGTCTCTTGTGTAGATTTGTCTCTTTAGCAATTATACCACATCTTATTTTTTATATAAACATTTAAATTTGCTAATTAATTCAAAGTCACTAAATCATGCCATAGAGGGCAGGGCCTCAAAATAGTTGTGAAACTGATATGCACTGATAGTAATGCAACTTTCATTTAAATATCAATAATCTATTGAAAGAAGTTCTTATCAAAGCAACCGAAGCAGAAAAGTTTACAATTTTTCACACCTTAGCAATTGCAGTTGCTGACAAGCAATCCCTATGTCTCTCTTTCTGCAACTTTTGTCACAGACAACAAATTACTTCTTTACTAACCTACTGCATAACTGCTCACAGTGTTACAGACTTGTTTGTAACACCATTTAATTTGAACTAAACAGCAATATTCTTTATCTTTTCAAACTATATCTTATTGTGTCCTCACACAGCTAGTGCTAAAAGTAGTAATACAAATTTTGCAAATAAATTACCTTCTTTAGTTCCCAATGGATCTGATGTTTGAAGGTATAAATAAACAGGACTTTCAGGACAAAAACAGAGAAACCAGTTAGCTAATGCTGGTACTGCATTCAGAACTAATAACCAAGGCCATCTCTCCTTATTGCCTAATAATCAAATTAATAATAATAAATTTAATTCAATGCATGTGAATTTGCAATGTACAATATTGAGGAAAGGGCATCATTTTTCAGTACATTATACAAAACTTCATACAAGAAGCTAGTTAAGTCAGCTGTTTCCTTACTCATGTTCAATCACCATTGAAATATTCCTTAGAATAAAAATGATTAATTAATGAGCAAGAACTTAACATTGTATATACTTCACTGCTTCAAAATTGGTTTTAAATTAGTCTGTGGTATCTTAAAGATCATTCTAAGTCTGGTATAATTTCCAATTTATGATAGATTGTAAAATTGAAGTTATCTTACCTAATAGTTTATCAATACCCAAAAGGGATGAACAGCAAATTCCTACAGTGATAGAAAGCTGGAACCATCTGTCATACGTTCCATAAGATCCTTTGACACTATTAATAGTAAACTTGGAAATTTCCATGGCATACATTCCAGACAATATCAAACCTATACCTATAAACAAAAGAATGAATGGTAATTTAAATCCAATGGAGACACAGATGATGCCCCTGTTATATGTTATAAAGGGACATAACTCAAAAAAGGTTAAAGTGAAAAACACCAAATTTGGCAATTGATCCAAGTTTTGTAGTAATATCCCTTGGGTACAAGTTTCATAATATTTAGTTGAAGCAAACATTAGTTGTTATATGGAAATGAAAAATCAAAATTCATCAATTTTTCTTTAAAAAGGGGTATTTTTAGCTTTCTAGTTTAAATTGTTTTAAATTTGTTGTTTTTGGACATTTATAGCTTATTAAACTATGCAGTATGGTTTTTGATCATTTTATATGGTGGCCTATAGTTAAGAAATAATTGATGTAAGCTATACTTTATTGTAGTTTTAACATGGGTAGAGTACTAGACATTATATTCGTGATTATTTTTTCCCAAGCAATAGTGAGGGCTAAAATAACACATTATTCCTCTCAATGCAGTCTTTTCTGCCCCCCCCCCCCCCCCCCCCCAACCAAACCAAACAATTTGTCTAAAAATGAAAAAGACAAACAACATAGAAAACTAAAGAATAAGCAACACGAACCCCACGAAAAACTGGTGGTGACATCAATGTTAACTAATCTAGGAGAAAGATATATTTACCACAGTATAATCCAGATAAAATCCTGTGAAACAGCAACACAGCTATTGAGTCTGAATAAAACATTATTCCCCCAACTCCAGAAGCAAGTAACATCACAATAGAATTCACCATCATAGGTTTGCGTCTAAAAACAATGAAAAAAGAAACAATTTCAACACATATACATTTTTTGTAATAATAAAATTTATTAAAGCTAATAATATATTTTATCACTATTTTATCAAATTTTCCTTTGATCTTGCTGACCAATAGTTTTCTTTCTCAGCAAAGTCGAGTGATATGAAAAATAATCGCTAGAAACTAAGGGTGCACATGGTGTTAACATTGTCATAGGTAAAATAATAATAAACAGATAAACAGGATAATCTCGCTGCATTGAAGACCCATTTATGGCCTTCGTCTGTTATCAGTTCTCTGACACCATCCCCATTCTCATTCTCAATTTTATCATTGATCATCTTAACTCCATTGGTTTTCTCACTTTCGCCATACTGGATCAAGCGAGAAAATCAATCTTGTTGAGATGATCAACGATAATTTATAAATATAAGTAAAAAGAATATAAAATTTTTAGAAAAAAAAAGACTTTTTCTATCATATGACATAACAGATAACAGAACAGATATGAGCTGCATCGGATAGAAATCGACCTTATGCAAGTGTACATAGATATGTAAATGCATAAGACTGGTTGGTTTTGGAACATTTATATACAAAATACAGTAAAAAAAAAATATGAAGTTTGGTCTGTTTTTAAGCATTCCATAAGTAATTCAACTATAGCACAAAGCCCTAGACTTTCTGTTGAACTTCTTTTCAAAACCAAATAGGTTAACCATGTATTGTGTAAATTTGCATAAGGTCGATTTCTATCCGATGCGGCTCATATGTTAATTATCATAATTAAAAATTATTTCTTTAAAGATGCATGTACACCTCTGAGGAGCCAAAAATTTTTAGAATTACACTTTTTTTGGGTTTATATGATTGTAAATAAACAGCTGGGCAATGAGTGCATGATACGCCTCTCACATTTAAAAGATTAAAAGTTCAATAACTTCCCAATGTCATGAATGTCAAATCAGAAATTTCAAACAATAAAATAAAGGGAGGTTATCTTTATATATATAAATCAGTCACCAAAGTTTAATGAAAACTAATCAAAGCACTTTGAATTATATATATAATTAGGGATGTTGTCCGAAAACATAAATTCTAAAAAAGTTTTAAACCAGGTGCTCTGTAGGGCTCAGCTTAATATGACCGCAGAAGTCGAACCCTGAACACTTGGGGCAAGTATGGACACAACATTCAAGCTTGATACAGCTCTGAATTTGGATTGTGATTAAATAGTTGACACAACATATAGGTTTCTGACACAGAATGAATGTGGTCTAAGAACTTAACTTACAAACTTTTAAATTGGAAATTTACCTATAATATGGTCCAATATCCAAAATCAAAATACATGCTTAGATTCAGCATATCAAATTTTTTCATAGATTTCTATTTACTTATTCTTAAGTTATTGTGCGAAAACCAAGAAAAATGCTCATTTGGGTCCTTTTTTGGCCCCTTAATCCTAAACTATTGGGACCCCAAACCCCAAAATCTATCCCAACCTTTCTTTAATGCTATTGAGCCTTCTGTTAAAAATTTATAGAGATCCGTTTACTTAAACTGAAGTTATTGTCCAGAAACTAAATGGGTCTTTGGACTAAGACGACGCAGACGACGACAACATCATGCCATTATACGATGCAAAATGTTTTTTGCGGTCTTATACAAATTGAATGGGAGCTTACAACAATAGATACAGACAATTTACCTTTGATTCATGAATACTGCTGAAAGCATTTTTTAGTTATTGTCTGAATACTGGAAAGACCCTTTTTTTTATTGAATAAAACCCCTTAAATAGTACACAAAAAAAATGAAATTTATAAAAATTGAAAGGGAGCTTACATCAATAGATATTCATAAACAATTCACAAAATTTCAGGAAAACTGCTCAAAGCGTTTTTGAGTTAAAGTTCAAAAACTGAAAAATTCCCCTTTTTGTGAATACATCCCAAAAAATTAGAAACATAAAATCTGAAATTTATAAACTAGAGGCTCTAAAGAGCCTGTGTCGCTCACCTTGGTCTATGTGAATATTAAACAAAGGAAGAAGATGGATTCATGACAAAATTGTGTTTTGGTGATGATAATGTGTTTGTACATCTTACTTTACTGAACATTTTTGCTGCTTACAATTATCTCTATCTATAATGAACTTGGCCCAGTAGTTTCAGAAAAAATGTTTGTAAAAATTTACAAATTTTATGAAAATTGTTAAAAATTGACTATAAAGGACAATAACTCCTTAGGGGGTCAATTGACCTTTTCAGTCATGTTGACTTATTTGTAAATCTTACTTTGCTGTACATTATTGCTGTTTAAAGTTTATCTCTATCTATAATAATATTCAAGATAATAACCCAAAACAGTAAAATTTCCTTAAAATTACCAATTTAGGGGCAGCAACCCAACACAGGTTGTCCGATTCATCCGAAATCTTAGGGCAGATAGATTTTGACCTGATAAACAATTCAACCCAATGTCAGATTTGCTATAAATGCTTTGGTTTTTCAGTTATAAGCCAAAAACTGCATTTTACCCCTATGTTTTATTTTTAGCTATGGCAGCCATCTTGGTTGGATGGCCACGTCACCGGACACATTTTTTAAACTAGATACCCCAAAGATGATTGTGGCCAAGTTTGGATTAATTTGGCCCTGCAGTTTCAGAGAAGAAGATATTTGTAAAAGATTACTAAGATTTACGAAAAATGGTTAAAAATTGACTATAAAGGGCAATAACTCCTAAAGGGGTCAACTGACCATTTCGGTCAAGTTTACTTATTTGTAAATCTTACTTTGCTGAACATTATTGCTGTTTACAGTTTATCTCTATCTATAATAATATTCAAGATAATAACCAAAAACTGCAAAATTTCATTTAAAATTACTAATTTGGGGGCAGAAACCCAAAAAGGGGTTGTCTGATTTGTCTGAAAATTTCAGGGCAGATAGATCTTGATCTGATTAACAATTTTACCCTGTCAGATTTGCTCTAAATGCTTTGGTTTTTGAGTTATAAGCCAAAAACTGCATTTTACCCCTATGTTCTATTTTTAGCCATGGCGGCCATCTTGGTTGGTTGGCCGGGTCACGCCACACATTTTTTAAACAAGTTACCCCTATGATGATTGTGGCCAAGTTTAGTTTAATTTGGCCCAGTAGTTTCAGAGAAGAAGATTTTTGTAAAAGATTACTAAGATTTACAAAAAAATGGTTAAAAATTGACTATAAAGGGCAATAACTCCTTCAGGGGTCAACTGACCATTTTGGTCATGCTGACTTATTTGTAAATCTTACTTTGCTGAACATTATTGCTGTTTAAAGTTTATCTCTATCTATAATAATATTCAAGATAATAACCAACCAGGTGCTCCGCAGGGCGCAGCTTTATACGACCGCATAGGTCTAACCCTGAACAGTTGGGGCAAGTATGGACAAAACATTCAAGCGTGATACAGCTCTGAATTTGGATTGTGATCAAATTTTTGACATTACATGTTTTTTTTTACACAAAACAAATGTCAAGATTTTACAAATCAATTAAAGATTTCTTCTTCAAACTTTTTAAATCTAAAATTAAATAGTTGACACAGCATAGGTTTCTGACACAGAATGAATGTGGTCTAATGAACTTAAAATATTTTTTTTGCCTTTGAGCAATTCACTATGCTGTTGAATATTAATCCTCTCAAAAAAATGTTTGAAGAAATTTTCTTTTTATTTATGAAATCTGAAATGAGAAAAATTTAAACCCCCCCTTTTTTTCACATCCCCGTTTCCCTTTTTCCAAAACTGATATCAATTCAAATTTCTAATGGAGTTTGCAACAATAACTACTCTTTTAAATACATCATAAAATATTAAAATGTAAAATAAAGTGCTTGTTATCACTGAATGGTAAAGATTGGTTGGTAGTAAAAGTGAATATACATTGTTTACTGTATAAAACAATAAAAAAAACTTCATCAGCAACATTTTATATTGGCAAATTTCCAATGAAGTTATTTACATAAAGTTATTGGCAAATAAAAATAGAAAATGACATCATAGTCATGTCTGGCAAATGTCCAACATACATTATCTAAAAACATTTTAGATAAGATAAGGAAAAAAAGCTTCATCAGCAACATTTTATATTGGCAAATTTCCAATGAAGTTATTTACATAAAGTTATTGGCAAATAAAAATAGAAAATGACATCATAGTCATGTCTGGCAAATTTCCAACATATATTATCAACTTCTATTCTATACAAAGAAAGATAACTCCAATTGAAAATTAATTGCTATTGCACAATATTGTGCAATTAGATATTTCTTGCTATTGTGCAATACTGTGCAATTGAAAATTTCTTGCTATTGCACAATACTTGATATGGAATCCTGATTTGAACCAACTTCAAAACTGGGCCCATAATCAAAAATCAAAGTACATATTTAGATAAAGCATATCAAATAAGCCCAAGAATTTAATTTTTGTTAAAATCAAACTTAGTTTAATTTTGGACCCTTTGGACCTTAATGTAGACCAATTTGAAAACTGGACCAAAAATTAAGAATCTACATTCACAGTTAGATTTGGCATATCAAAGAACCCATTTATTCAATTTTTGATGAACAAAGTTTAATTTTGGACCCCCATTTGGACCAACTTGAAAACTAGGCCAATAATTAAAAATCTAAGTACATTTCTAAATTCAGCATATCAAACAACCCCCAGGATTCAATTTTTGTTAAAATCAAACTAAGTTTAATTTTGGACCCTTTGGACCTTAATGTAGACCAATTTGAAAACGGGACCAAAAATTAAGAATCTGCATACACAGTTAGATTCGGCATACCAAAGAACCCCAATTATTCAATTTTTGATGAAATCAAACAAAGTTTAATTTGGACCCTTTGGGCCCTTTATTCCTAAACTGTTGGGACCAAAACTCCCAAAATCAATACCAACCTTCCTTTTATGATCATAAACCTTGTGTTTAAATTTCATAGATTTCTATTTACTTAAACTAGAGTTATTGTGCGAAAACCAAGAATAATGCTTATTTGGGCCCTTTTTTGGCCCCTAATTCCTTAACTGTTGGAACCAAAACTCCCAAAATCAATCCCAACCTTTCTTTTGTAGTCATAAACCTTGTGTCAAAATTTCATAGATTTATATTAACTTAAACTAAAGTTATAGTGCGAAAACCAAGAAAATGCTTATATGGGCCCTTTTTGGCCCATTTTTCCTAAAATGTTGGGACCAAAACTCCCAAAATCAATCCCAACCTTCCTTTTGTGGTCATAAACCTTGTGTTAAAATTTCATAGATTTCTATTCACTTTTACTAAAGTTAGAGTGCGAAAACTAAAAGTATTCGGACGACGACGCCAACGTGATAGCAATATACGACGAAAATTTTTTCAAATTTTGCGGTCGTATAAAAACAGCAAAATTTCCTTAAAATTACCAATTCAGGGGCAGCAACCCTACAACAGGTTGTCCGATTCATCTGAAAATTTCAGAACAGATAGATCTTGACCTGATAAACACTTTTACCGCGTGTCAGATTTGCTCTAAATGCTTTGGTTTTTAAGTTATAAGCCAAAAACTGCATTTTACTCCTATGTTCTATTTTTAGCCATGGTGGCCATCTTGGTTGGTTTGCCGGGTCACGCCACACATTTTTTAAACTAGATACCCCAATGATGATTGTAACCAAGTTTGGTTTAATTTGGCCCAGTAGTTTCAGAGGAGAAGATTTTTGTAAAAGTTAACGACGACGGACGGACGACAGACGACGGACGACGACGACGACCCCAGACGCCGGACGCCAAGTGATGGGAAAAGCTCAATTGGCCCTTCGGGCCAGGTGAGCTAAAAACGAGCTCAAGTCAATTGATATAATCAAATCATCAAAGTTTCTTGTAATGTTTTAGTCCTTGTTCACGACGGACTGATGGGTAGACAGACGGATATCGGTATACAATAAGACATCAAGTAAACAGGCATATAAAAACAAGAAAAAAACAACCAACATTGATCTCCATATGGAAAGTTTATGTTCCTGTAATCAGAAATCGAATTTCAAGTATTTTCTATTTAATCCTTTTTATTTGTATTGTAGTCCTGTAATATTATGTTGTCATTTCAATGTTATATTTAACTTTGCCATTAAAGTGCGAGGTTTGGCATGCCATAAAACCAGGTTCAACCCACCACTTTTATTCCCCTTTAAAAGTGTCCTGTACCAAGTCAGGAAGATGGCCATTGTTATAATATTGTTCGTTTCTGTGTGTGTTGCATTTTAACGTTGAGTCGTTTGTGTTTTCTCTTATTTTTGAGATAAGACGTGGCACGGTACTTGTCTATCCCAAATTCATGTATTTGGTTTTGGTGTAAATATTTGTTATTCTCGTGGTGTTTTGTCTGTTGCTTGGTCCGTTTCTGTGTGTGTTGCGTTTCGGTGTTGTGTCGTTGTTCTCCTCTTATATGTAATGCGTTTCCCTCGGTTTTAGTTTGTTACCCCGATTTTGTTTTTTGTCCATGAATTTATGAGTTTTGAACAGCGGTATACTACTGTTGCCTTTATTTACACCTATATTTGTTAATGTCTGTGTCATTTTGGTCTCTTGTGGACAGCCAGTTCAAATTTAGATTTACGTCTAGCAAATACTATAAAGTTGCAAAATGATTTATTTACTGCAAATTGACCAAAATTTAAGAATAAAGCAATACAAAAGATTTCTGATAAACTTTTATGTCTCTTTAAATTTAAGTCCAGATTCCATATGAATTCAAATGGAAATTTTTTTAATATAAAAAAGAAGATGTGGTATGATTGCCAATGAGAAAACTATCCACAAAAGACCAAAATGACACAGACCTTAACATTTAGGTCACCGTACAGCCTTCAACAATGAGCAAAGCCCATACCGCATAGTCAGCTATAATAGGGCCCGATAAGACAATATAAAACAATTCAAACGAGAAAACCAATGGCCTTATTTATGTAAAAAAATGAACGAAAAACAAATATGTAACACATAAACAAACGACAACCACTGAATTACAGGCTCCTGACTTGGGACAGGCACATACATAAATAATGTGGTGGGGTTAAACATGTTAGCGGGATCCAAACCCCCCCCCTAACCTGGGACAGTGGTATAACAGTACAACATAAGAACGAACTATAAAAATCATTAAAGCATTAATCATAGTAGAAGAATGACAAATCATGGATGATAAGAAAAGGAAAATACCCCCAAGAAATTTCATAATGGAAAGGCCCTAAATCAAACTTCAAAATCAAAAGCTCAAACAATTCAAACCACTGGATAACAAACAAGAATGTATCAATAGTATGATGATGGCCTACTGGCATTTATCATTTTCTATGTTCAGATATCTGTGAAATTGGGGTTAAAACCCTAATTTGGCATTGAAATTAGAAAGATCATATCATAGGAAACATTGGAACTAAGTTCCAAGTTGATTGGACTTCAACTTCATCAAAAACTACCTTGACTAAAAACTTTAACCTTAAGCATGACAGATTAATGTACAGAGAACAAATGCACGAGGAAATGGTAAAACAGACCGAAAAACAGAATGACCCTAAGTAAGGCATAAAAAATCAGGCTGTGAATTTTAATTATGTGAAAGCCTTTGTATTACATAACTTACCTTCCAAATTTTACAGCAATCCTTTCTGCTAACAATACACCAATAATTCCTGCAAAAACATACACTGCCGTGAAAATGGAAAATAGAAAATTAGCACTCTTATTGCTTTCTATATACATTCTTGTCTCCAGTTCAGATGATATTCCTTGATAAAATGCAATAATAACCTACAATATAAAAGTATCATTGAATTAATAAACAAATCTTCATAATATTAAATTGCCAAAGAAAAAATACCCAAAATACAAATTATAAAAGTAAACCATGTTTGAATATTTTTGCTATAAAAGTTGTTAAATATTTACAACTTGCATAACATACCTTTAGAAGTCTTGCAACAACTATGTGGGGGTCCATAGGTGGCTTATTGCAAGGAAAAATTCCTGTACTATCCAATTTACCCCCATTTTCTAGTGGAAGTGTCCAAATTTCCCTAATCTTCAACCAGGACGGCCATCTATAACATGACCCACCTATTGTATTTATTGTTAATTTATGCTGGTCCTGAACATGCATGAAATATTTGCCACTGGACATTAAGCAACCATTAATCAATCAAAATTTTAAACATAAATTTGTAGTGAAAAGACAAATCACATTTTTATACACAAGAAAAGAAACTGAATCAAATGTAATCATAAAACCTTTATCAGTCAGAGCTCAGACATAAACAAGTCGATTTTTGTTTTTGACTTAAATAAGTCCAAACATGTATTTATTATAAAAATGTAGTTTCAATTTTAGACTTATCTAAGTCAGAAAATGACAGACTTGTTTAGGTCTATTCATGTTGGTGAAAAAACTTAATGTTACTTTGTGGCCAAACTACACCACCTATGACAGCAAAAACCTGTATGAGAGTTCAAAAGGACTTGAGCTATCTATATTTAATTATCTAATTGAACATCCTTACTAAACACAGATGTTTTACCTCATTAAGTGTGATTCCAGGTGGTTGCATTGTAAGGTTAATTAACATTATCTCCGATTTTTTAGAATCTCATTCATATTTTTCTTTAGAAGACAAAGCATTGACTTTCAATGATGTCATTATTTGATTTAGATGCATGACCTCCTTATAAATATGCGTGGGTCTTGAAGTTAACCAATTTTGATCACTTATTGACTTGCAGGAGTCGATATTTGCAACTTTTTGATTCTGGTCAATTATTTATTGTTTAACAATATTGGACTTGTTCAAGTCATATTTTGTGTTACATTAAAGGGAGACAAATCCTAAAACTTACATATTTAGACCTCTATGAGTCAAACGCAGATTCAGACTTATTTATGTCTGAGCTCTGACTGTTTATGCTGATAAGCTAAGCATAGAAAAGAGAGGCTTTATATAATGATATATAATATAACTAAGGGACTTTAACACTCCTAAGATGAAAAACAAGACAATGCCATGTTAAAATAAGTAAACTCTTCTATAAACCAAATAATAATAACCTCAGCATTAAACATGTTAAAGGATTTAAATATATGTAAATGAATAATGAAAACAAGGTCAATATGAGGTTTCCCTGTCATACAGACATCACATGTTAAAATCACTCTATAAATCAAATATGGTTGACCATTATTGTATATGCATTGTAACTGAGATTTCCAACATAAATATTATATCAAATGAACCATGAAAATAAGTTTCAGGTACGTATACACTTCCAGATGGATATTGACCCAATCAGTGATTCAATAAATACAGTGATACTTATAAAACCAGATGCTCCGCAGGGCACAGTTTTATACGACAGCAGATCTTGAACCCTGAACATTTGGAGCAAGTATGGACACAACATTCAAGCTGGAGTCAGCTCTAAATTTGGATTGTGATTAAATAGTTGACACAGCATAGGTTTCTGACACAGAATGAATGTGGTCTAATGAACTTAAAATTTTTTTTTGCCTTTGAACAATTCACTATGCTGTTGAATATTAATGCTCCTCTCAAAAAAATGTTTGAAGAGATTTTCTTTTTACTTATGGAATCTTAAATGAGAAAAATTGACCCCCCCCCCCACCCAATTTTTTTTCATATCCCCCTTTCCCTTATTCCATAACTGATCTCAATTCAAATTTCGAATGGAGTTTGCAACAATAACTACTCATTTAAATACATCATAAAATATTAAAATGTAACTAGAGGCTCTAAAGTGCCTGTGTCGCTCACCTTGGTCTATGTGAATATTAAACAATGGACACAGATGGATTCATGACAAAATTGTGTTTTGGTGATGGTGATGTGATTGTAAATCTTACTTTACTAAACATTCTTGCTGCTTACAATTATCTCTATCTATAACAGTACTTTCTGTGGAAAATGTTATTGAAAATCTTCAAATTTTAAGAAAATTGTTAAAAATTGACTATGAAGGGCAATAACTCCTTAGGGGGTCAATTGACTATTTTGGTCATACTGACTTATTTTTAGTTCTTACTTTGCTGTACATTATTGCTGTTAACAGTTTATCTCTATCTATAATAATATTCAAGATAATAACAAAAAAACAGCAAAATTTCCTCAAAATTACCAATTCAGGGGCAGCAACCTAACAACCGATTATCCGATTCATCTGAAAATCAGATAGATCGTGACCTGATCAACAATTTTACCCTGTCCGATTTGCTCTTAATGCTTTGGTTTTTGAGTTATAAGCCAAAAACTCCATTTTACCCCCATGTTTTATTTTTAGCCGTGGCGGCCATCTTGGTTGGTTGGCCGGGTCACCTGACATATTTTTTGAATTATATACCCCAATGATGATTATGGCCAAGTTTGGTTAAATTTGGCCCAGTAGTTTCAGAGGAGAAGATTTTTCTAAAAGATTACTAAGATTTACGAAAAATGGTTAAAAATTGATTATAAAGGGCAATAACTCCTAAATTGGTCAACTGACCATTTTGGTCATGTTGACTTATTTGTAGATCTTACTTTGCTGAACATTATTGCTGTTTACAGTTTATCTCTATCTATAATAATATTCAAGATAATAACCAAAAACAGCAAAATTTCCTCAAAATTACCATTTCAGGGGCAGCAACCCAACAACGGAATGTCCGTTTAATCTGAAAATTTCAGGGCAGATAGATCTTGACCTGATAAACAATTGTACCCCGTCAGATTTGCTCTAAATGCTTTGGTTTTTGAGTTATAAGCCAAAAACTGCATTTTTCCCCCATGTTCTATTTTTAGCCATGGCGGCCATCTTGGTTGATTGGCCGGGTCAACGGACACATCTTTTAACCTAGATACCCCAATGGTGATTATGACCAAGTTTGGTTAAATTTGGCCAAGTAGTTTCAGAGGAGAAGATTTTTCTAAAGGATTACTAAGATTTACGAAAAATGGTTAAAAATTGACTATAAAGGGCAATAACTCCTAAAGTGGTCAACTGACCATTTTGGGTATGTTGACTTATTTGTAGATCTTACTTTGCTGAACATTATTGCTGTTTACAGTTTATCTCTATCTATAAGAATATTCAAGATAATAACCAAAAACAGCAAAATTTCCTTAAAATTACCATTTCAGGGGCAGCAACCCAACAACGAAATGTCTGATTCATCTGAAAATTTCAGGGCAGATAGACCTTACCCTGATGAACAATTTTACCACCATGTCAGATTTGCTCTAAATGCTTTGGTTTTTGAGTTATAAGCCAAAAACTGCATTTTACCCCTATGTTCTATTTTTAGCCATGGCGGCCATCTTGGTTGATTGGCCGGGTCAACGGACACAATTTTTAAACTAGATACCCCAATGGTGATTATGACCAAGTTTGGTTAAATTTGGCCCAGTAGTTTCAGAGGAGAAGATTTTCCTAAAGGATTACTAAGATTTTACGAAAAATGGTTAAAAACTGACTATAAAGGGCAATAACTCCTAAAGTGGTCAACTGACCATTTTGGTCATGTTGACTTATTTGTAGATCTTACTTTGCTAAACATTATTGCTGTTTACAGTTTATCTCTATCTATAATAATATTCAAGATAATAACCAAAAACAGCAAAATTTCCTTAAAATTACCATTTCAGGGGCAGCAACCCAACAACGGAATGTCCGATTCATCTGAACATTTCAGGGCAGATAGACCTTACCCTGATGAACAATATTACCCCCATGTCAGATTTGATCTAAATGCTTTGGTTTTTGAGTTATAAGCCAAAAACTGCATTTTACCCCCATGTTCTATTTTTAGCCATGGCGGCCATCTTGGTTGGTTGGCCGGGTCAGCCGACACATTTTTTAAACTAGATACCCCAATGGTGATTATGACCAAGTTTGGTTAAGTTTGGCCAAGTAGTTTCAGAGGAGAAGATTTTTCTAAAGGATTACTAAGATTTACAAAAAATGGTTAAAAATTGACTATAAAGGGCAATAACTCCTAAAGTGGTCAACTGACCATTTTGGGCATGTTGATTTATTTGTAGATCTTACTTTGCTGAACATTATTGCCTTTTACAGTTTATCTCTATCTATAATAATATTCAAGATAATAACCAAAAACAGCAAAATTTCCTTAAAATTACCATTTCAGGGGCAGCAACCCAACAAAGAAATGTCCGATTCATCTGAAAATTTCAGGGCAGATAGACCTTACCCTGATGAACAATATTACCCCCATGTCAGATTTGCTCTTAATGCTTTGGTTTTTGAGTTATAAGCCAAAAACTGCATTTTACCCCCATGTTCTATTTTTAGCCATGGCGGCCATCTTGGTTGGTTGGCCGGGTCACCAGACACATTTTTTAAACTAGATACCCCAATGGTGATTGTGGACAAGTTTGGTTTAATTTGGCCCAGCAGTTTCAGAGGAGAAGATTTTTGTAAAAGTTAACAACGACGCCGGACGACGACGACGGACGACGGACGCAAAGTGATGGGAAAAGCTCACTTGGCCCTTCAGGCCAGGTGAGCTAAAAAAAGTGTTATCGAATGAATGGTAAAGATTGCTTTAATTTATCAATTGGTAGTAATAGTGAATATAAATTGTATATTGTATAAAACAATGATTTAAGTTGATTCAACTACTATTCTGGACAAAGAAAGATAACTCCAATTGAAAATTTCTTGCTATTGCGCAATATTGTGCAATTAGATATTTCTTGCTATTGCACAATTCTGTGCAATTGAAAATACTTGCTATTGCACAATACTGTGCAATTGAAGATTTCTTGCTATTGCGCAATACTGTGCAATTGAAAATTTCTTGCTATTGCACAATACTGTGCAATTGAAGATTTCTTGCTATTGCACAATACTGTGCAATTAAACATTTCTTTCTAATGCACAATTAATACTTTATATAATAATTTGGATCCTGATTTGGACCAACTTGAAAACTGGGCCCATAATCAAAAATCTAAGTACATGTTTAGATTCAGCATATCAAAGAAGCCCAAGAATTCAATTTTTGTTAAAATCAAACTTAGTTTAATTTTGGACCTTTTGGACTTTAATGTAGACCAATTTGAAAACGGGACCAAAAATTAAGAATCTATATACACAGTTAGTTTCCGCATATGAAAGAACCCCAAGGATTCAATTTTTGTAGAAATCAAACAAAGTTTAATTTTTGACCCCAATTTGGACCAACTTGTAAATTGGGCCAATAATCAAAAATCTAAGTTCATTTTTAGATTCAGCATATCAAAGAACCCTAAGGATTCAATTTTTGTTAAAATCAAACTAAGTTTAATTTTGGACCCTTTGGACCTTAATGTAGATCTAGGCCAATTTGAAAATTAAGAATCTACATACACAGTTAGATTTGGCATAAAAAAAGAACCCAATTATTCAATTTTTGATGAAATCAAACAAAGTTTACTTTTGGACCCTTTGGGTCCCTTATTCCTAAACTGTTGGGACCAAAACTCCCAAAATCATCCCAACCTTCTTTTTATGGTCATAAACCTTGTGTTTAAATTTCATGAATTTCTATTTACTTATACTAAAGTTATGGTGTGAAAACCAAGAAAAATGCTTATTTGGGCCCCTTTTTGGCCCCTAATTCCTACACTGTTGGGATTTCAACTCCCAAAATCAATCCCAACCTTCCTTTTGTGTTGATAAACCTTGTGTTAAAATTTCATTGATTTCTATTCACTTATACTAAAGTTATTGTGCAAAAACCAAGAATAATGCTTATTTGGGCCCTTTTTTGCCCCTAATTCCTAAACAGTTGGAACCAAAACACCAAAAATCAATCCCAACCTTCCTTTTGTGGTCATAAACTTTGTGTCAAAATACCATTGATTTCTATTTACTTATACTAAAGTTATAGTGCGAAAACTTAGAAAATGCTTATTTGGGCCCTTTTTGGCCCCTAATTCCTAAACTGTTGGGACCAAAACTTCCAAAATCAATCCCAACCTTCCTTTTGTGGTCATAAACCTATTGTTTAAATTTCATACATGTCTTTTTACTTAAACTAAAGTTATTGTGCGAAAACCAAAAGTCTTCGGACTACGACGACGAAGCCGAAGTGATACAAATATACGACCAAAATTTTTTTAATTTTTGCGGTCATATAAAAAAACCATTGCAAGATTCAAGCCGTATTGGATATAGCAGGTTATTACAGACATGTACAGAAAACATAATGCAACTATACTTGATTTGATTTGAAACAGAGACTCTAATTGACACTCTATGAAAATATATGAACTTCAAGAGAGAATGTTGTTTTTTAGTATGATGTCAGTTGAAATATTGTAGCTTTTAATTAATTACCACTGCTGGATTATTCAGAACAGCCATGTTGTATCCATAAGAAAAGGCATTTCCGAAAAGTGCAACTGCTATACTAAATTGTTGAGTTTTCGTTGCAGAACTTTCATGACTTTCTTCCTGCGGCTGATTCTGCAAAGAAAATATATATATTTTTTCCAAGTTATGCAGCGAAGGAAAATATCAGCCACTAAGGTTAACATGAAAGCTGAAATATCAGGGTGTGGAAATATTTGTTGTGAGCACTTGTCCCTGGGCAAGTAAAACTATAAATTTTACTTGTCCGGAAAAAAAGTTACTTGCCCTGATGATCCCAATAAATATTGAAGTATTTCTTGTTAGCTAATATGTGATTCTTACTAAGCACTGTTGTGCCTCACAAACAAATGAAATCCATTTGTCTATATGTGTAAAAAAAATTTAGGAGAGTAAGAAATGGGTTAACATCGATGGGATAGAAACCTAACAGCAAACCAACCAATACAATGATATGTAAAGGACAATTTTGCAGCAGTTTTGGAATAAAGATTGTAGCCAGTAGGTACATTTACTCAATTTGAAGAGAGGACAGTAATTGAAGAAATGTAAACTTGTAAATAATCATGATAATAGATAAACTACATTAACTATTGATGTTGTGGTGTTTCTCTCAACTGACCCGCTTGTTCTTGATTATGTATTATTGTCTTGATGATCAATTAAAGAGTCCCTTTTAATTTACCACTTCGACAACAAATAATATTGACCTTTCATCAATAAATAAGACAAAAACTTTATTTATTTTGTGAATTTTCATCCTAGATAGCCAGGGACAATCTGATATCCACAATGTCTGAAATTCTCTGTTTTTTATTTTAAATACTCTGTGTCCTCCATTTGCGTTTTTTCTTTTCTACTCGACTCATTACTCTTTTTGGCTTGCCTGCCCGGCTTTTTATTAAGTATTTACCCATCTGAATTTCAATACAAAATTTAAAGAAATGACACTTCCGGTAAATGATGGATAAAACCTAATCGATGATCCCGGGTCAATGGACAAAGCAAATGCAATTTTACGCAACTCGGGTTCGTATACTTATTCTAATTTATTTTGATAATCAATCAATTTCCGGCATTATGTTATATTTATCGTCATGAACATTGACATTTTTACTTGCTGACCATTGGTTTCTTTTACATAAATTAAACATTTTTATACGTTTTGAAATCAATTTTATATTTTTGTTGGAATTGAACTTTGTTTTGTATATTTTTTTACTTGTCCACAGACAACCAAGAGACAAAAATAATTACTTGTCCGGTTGTTTAAATGTACGAGTCGGGCGAGTCGGGCATAGCATTTCCTAGTCCAAATAATTATGACGTCTGGCAAGGCTATTTCCCAGAAAAAAATTAAAATAGCCTTGCCAGACGTCATAATTATTTGGACTAAGCATTTCCACACCCCTGAATATATACTAATTTTACAAACAATATACAGTTTGAAGTATAATCATTCACATGTTTTATAATAGGAAAATCTCTATAAAAGCATATTTCTTTTTTTTTATTTAATATAAACTTATAAATACAATTATATCTATTGGAGAAGCAAATTTCATTTATTGAAAACAAAAAGGGTACAAATTTGTTCAAGGCAAAAAATCTTATGATTAATAATAAAATTGAGAATGGAAATGGGGAATGTGTCAAAGAGACAACAGCCCGACCAAATAAAAAACAACAGCAGAGGGTCATAATCATTAATAAACATGCATATGTCTCAGGTATAAATTTTTTCATGGCTTTCTTGTTACAAGAGAAACTTGAAATTTAGTGCTTTACCCAAAAAAAATTTGTTTCAATTTTTCCAGAAACAAAGGCTGATTTAGTGGGAAGGAGAAAGCTCTCCTTATGGAGCTAGATATATAATAAACAAGTAGACTTTTTATAAGTATCCATCTCAATGTTGGCTTACCAGGCCAATCCCCTTTTTAAATCCTTATATAATCACCATCTGAGTGAATCTCTCCCATTTTCACAAAAATATAAATATCATCATCTGCATATGAAGAACTTAAAAATATTCTATCATTCTCTTACTTGATCTTTTACACATGTTACACTACCTGTAGTTTAAAAATCTGTTATTTACCAAATTTTGTTTTTAATTAGCAAAAAGAAAGAGAAACAGCACATGTACATATAAGGCATAACAGCTGTAAAAAAATAGTTCTGTTCCTATTCATACTATTGCACTGATAATATGTCTTGATGTTAATGTGTCATGATTTCATTGATAGAGGATTGCTACTCACAAGGAAGCTATTAAACCAAGAGTTCCAAATGGTGAATTTGAAATCATCCCTTCTTAAATTTTACGGACGCCATCACGAGTTGGAATAACCGTTTCACAGCTGATATCAGATATGTTCCTATGTCATAACTACAATATCCTTTCCCTTTTCACGAATGTGACCAACCAAATTAGACTATTAATCGGATTTGTAATAACATAAGCAACTCGATGGGTGCCACATATGGAGCAGGATCTGCTTACCCATCCGGAGTACCTGAGATCACCCCAAGTTTTTGGTGGGGTTTGTGTTGCTTAGTCTTTAGTTTTCTATGTTGTGTATTCTGTACTATTAATTGTCTGTCTTTTTATTTTTAGCCATAGCGTTGTCAGTTTATTTTCTATCTATGAATTTGATTCTGAGACTCCCTCTGGTATCTTTCGTCCCTCTTTTAAAAGATTGCTGTCATGTTAATTTCGTTCATAATTACTGTCCATTTATTTTGATTTTGATTTAAAGTGTTAATAAGTAAATTGCTCTATCAACTGCAATTAAAGATAACAAATAAATTAACATCCATGACAATAGTACTTACAGTACAGTTTTGATTAATTGACCATGCACCAATAACTACTAGGACTAAGATTACAAGTACAGCTACTCCCCAAAAGGATTGCTTAGATTCTGAAAAAATAAAAAGTGTTAATTAAGGTGATCATGGACAGTGATAATGAAACAAACCTGTATGGCAAGCCGTTTTACTATTTATTCTAACTTCAAGATATCTTATATACTTTATAAGATAGTTTATCAGTGGCGGATCCAGCCATTTTAAAAAGGGGGGGTTCCCAACACAGAGTAAAGGGGGGGTTCCAACTATATGCTCCCATTCAAATGCATTGATCTGCCAACAAAAGGGGGGTTCCAACCCCCGGAACCCCACCCCCTGGATCCGCCACTGCTTATATAGTTTATCAGATATCTTATAAAGAAAATTATATGAGATATCTTATATAATATAAACTATATGAGATATTTTATAAAGTTTATTAGATATCTCGAAGTTAGAATAAATAGTAAAACGGCTTGCCATAAACCTGTTATATTCACATAATACCATGTGAATTGTTAATGACTGAGACATCTGTCTGTGTTTTACAGACCAGTTAATTTTGTCTTTTAAAGTTGGTTACCATATATGCATATTGCAATTGAACTTTTTATAGGATTGTTTACTTTTTTCTAGAGCTTATTGTATTATTACCATGTCCAATTAATTCACATCCTGGATAAACTGCAAAGGTCTTTCATGTAATGTTTTTGAGTCAGAGGTCAAGTTTATCTAATAGATTCTAATCTGAAGTCCTTATTTTACATTGTAAACAAAGCCATCTTCCTTCAGCACAAACTAACTGTTTATAATCTTGTTATTTTGATCCTTATCCTAATAAAATATATATTTCAGCTGCTTAAATAAAATCAAAAACTATCAAAACATATATTTACCCCGGTATTACATGTATTAGTTTTTAAACTTGTAAAACATGAAAATGTAATGTAAATACAAATAAAAAATTATAAAAATTGGGAGGAACAGGAACTGCCAAATATTTTTAAGGTATCTTCATAATATTTGACCTACAAACATACCTTATTTGTCCTTTTTAAATCAATATGATTCCTTCAAGTCATGCTCTATGCTTATTTTAACATGGGTAGGCATTGCATTTGACCATATTTTACACTTAGGTAGCACTTGGTGTATAAAACAATAGAGTTTAATGTTTCATATTTTATCTATATAGCTATCCAAGGGCAATAACTATAACAAACTTTTTTTTCATTTTTTAAATGATCTTAAATGAAGGCTTCAAAGCAAATAGAATGCAATTCATAATATTAATATAATCAATACCTGAAAGGTGCTGGCACAACCCTTTGAGAAATATTTTATATGCACTGATTTTTTAGCTTGTCCAATGCAAGCAGGACATGCTTATATTAACTTTTGATATAAATTTTATAAAAAATCCAGCAAAATTGTAGATGATGAGACACTTTCATTACAATATTCCATATAATTAATATTCTTAGAGCATAACTATTTGAAACATATTTGATTCACACAGATTTTCAAACTTCCCAAGACATTCTGTAATTGCTGATGTAAACCTATATATATATGATAAAAGTTTAATAAAATCTGACAAGAATTTTAATGTGCAAAACCCCAGTGGGACTACAGTGGAATACACATGAAAGCGCAACAATGAAATTTTTCCTTTAATTAATGTTCCAGGGGTATATTACTCTTTTATAAAAAATTGATCAGCACTGTTCTGAATGATGCACTGTCAATTTAACAGTTTATGTCAGTACATCAAATTTGTATCAAAAGTCAAGTTTTATATTAGTTTTTATGTCAATCATTGTTTATATGAAGCCAAACTGTGAATATTATTGCCTTTTGTTACTAATTAAGTGTTGAGGGATTAAATAGAGGTAAGAAAAACAAGAGTGCACACACTGAAATGTCTCGCCTTCTTTACTAATCATTGATATTATGTTGATAGTCCTAAGTATAAAGCTTTATTACAACTGTCACATAAACTTAACATTAACCAAGTAGCTAAACAAAGACCAAGGAACAATGAAAATGAGGTCAAGGTCAGATGAACCATGCCAGGCAGACATGTACAGCTAACAAAGCTTCCATACAACAAATATAGTTGACCTATTACTTATTATAGTTTAAGAAAAATAGACCAAAACACAAAAACTTAACACTGTGCAATGAACCGTGCAATTGAGGTCATGGTCAAATAAATCTGCGGGACTGACATATAGATCATAATATATTTCCATACACCAAATATAGCTGACCTTTGGCATATAAAATTACATAAAAAGACCAAAACTTAAAAACTTAACTTTGACCACTGAACCATGAAAATGAGGTCAAGGTCAGATGACATCTGCCCGCTAGACATGTACACCTTACAATCATTCCATACAACAAATATAGTAGACCTATTGCATAAAGTATGAGAAAAACAGACCAAAACACAAAAACTTAACTATAACCACTGAACCATGAAAATGAGGTCAAGGTCAGATGACACCTGCCAGTTGGACATGTACACCTTCCAGTCCTTCCATACACCAAATATACTAGCCCTATTGCTTATAGTATCTGAGATATGGACTTGACCACCAAAACTTAACCTTGTTCACTGATCCATGAAATGAGGTCGAGGTCAAGTGAAAACTGTCTGACGGGCATGAGGACCTTGCAAGGTACGCACATACCAAATATAGTTATTCTATTACTTATAATAAGAGAGAATTCAACATTACAAAAATTCTGAACTTTTTTTTCAAGTGGTCACTGAACCATGAAAATGAGGTCAAGGACATTGGACATGTGACTGACGGAAACTTCGTAACATGAGGCATCTATATACAAAGTATGAAGCATCCAGGTCTTTCACCTTCTAAAATATAAACCTTTTAAGAAGTTAGCTAACGCCGCCGCCGTAGCCGCCTCCGTAGCCGCCGCCGCCGCCGCCGGATCACTATCCCTATGTCGAGCTTTCTGCAACAAAAGTTGCAGGCTCGACAAAAATGTACATTAACTTTTTGGAAGTTCTGTCGCTGTATAGTATTTCTTTCTCCCAATCTGCAACTTTTGCCATTTATTATTTTATATATTGTTTATATATATTACCTGGACAAGGAACTTTTGGTAACAAGTCACTGGGTATTTCTCTATTCTTTATACGACATTTAAGTTTTAAACTGTTGTCACATCTGTAAAACCTCCATAGCCACTTTTCTCTGAGTAATACATTGTAGTATGAACCGTTTAATGAACTGGCTATCTGTTTTATCTCCTATTAAATAAAGTAAAACACAAGGAGTCAATCTATTGCACACTTTGCCTGCGGCATAGTAGTTATGGATTTTGATGATTTTATTTTTGTATTTGATTAATTGAAGGTTTATAACAAAACTCTTCATGGGCAGTTATTAAATTAATTTTTTAAACTAGTTATACTAAGGATAATTTAGGCTGCGGGTGGTTTAATTTGACCTAGTAGCTATATAGTTTCAGAGGAAATGATTTTTGTAACATTAAAACAATTGTGACGATCAACACCAATGGATGACCGATACCAAGTGAGCTACAAAGAAACCTCAGACTACAATTTTGTTCGAAATCAATGTAAACAACAAACCTTAGAGAACAAATAACAAGTTGGTTCAGGGTAAAGCTTTTGGAAATGCAATTCGAATGTAATAAAGCTGTTATCTTGGGTATAATTGCTCATTATCTCTTCTCTGGTCGGCATATCTGGAAATATAAATGAAAAACATGCTGTGATGTGTATTAACTTATTTATATTGATATCAGGCCTGTAGCCAGGAATTTCCAAGGGGGTGTTATTTGGACTCATGAACTCGACTTTAAAAGTCACAATTTGAACAGTACTTTGACTTTAACAGTCACAATTTGAACAGAATGTTGACTTTAACAGTCACAATTTGGTTTCAAAGGGGGGTTCGTTCGAACTCACCAAACCTCCCCTGACTACGGGTATGGATATGTTATATATGCAAGTGTCCCTAATAATTATCTAAACGATTTTTAAGCACTGCAGTTGAGATGCCTATCAAAATTGATTAATCATGTTAATTAAGGAATAACTATTCCATGTAATGATCTTAGATAATTTTAAGTGGGCAAGGTATTTATTTCAATATTATTTCACTTGTTATAGGAAAATTCTGAACTTTTGAATTTGGAATCAGGTCAATGAGTATAACAAGCGTTTTGACAAAACATAGTCCCAATTGTACTAGAACATAGAGCTAATCTGATCTATAACTTGTCCTTGTGTAAACTATATAACAAATGTTAAGTCAATATCTTCAAGCACGATGAACAAAATAAAGTGTGGAAAACTTAATAAGTAAAAGGAACATAACTCTGCACAAAATTATCAGACCAGAACAAAATTTGAACTTGATCTGTAACTTGTCATGATAAAAAAATGTATCACTTATAAACATGATAAAAGCAATATCTTCAAGCATGACCAACAAAAGTGTGAAAAACTGATTATTTGAGTGAATTTTCTAAATCCAAGGACTATAACTCTGCACTGCACAAAATTAATAGACTGGAACAAAATTTGAACTTGATCTGTAACTTGTCATGATAAAAACAATACACTAAATATCAAATCAATATATCCAAGCACAAAGAGTGCAAACCTCAATCCCCCTTCGACTTTGATAGGGGACTAATGAAGACACAGTCCCAAGGTAGCCATGTTGATTAGAAGAGACATACATTTTTTGGATTGTCAGGGATGGAGAGTTGTCTCATTGGTAATCATACCACATATTCTTATATCTATATAAAAACTTACATAAGAAAATATCATTGTATGAGGTTCTATTAATGATGTCAATTTCATTTGCATAGGTACATTTCACTTCTTTATTTAAGTCTGTGGTATTCTGTAGAGTCCACAATGACACGTCAGTGCTATTATCCATCGATGTATATTTCTTATCAACAAACCATTTGAAGAAGCTTTTATGACTACTACTGGTTTCTGTACATTTGAAAGTTACAGGACTGCCTATGTCTACATCTGGAGTCAATACACTGATATGAACTAAAATAAATGCATGTTTTTTTTTTAAACCGCTACACATGTTATTCAGTTTACACCACATTTTGTATGTTATTTCTTCATAAAAATATTACAGTCATTCCTTATTATTTTATTCTAAATTCCATTTTCAGCAAAAGAAAATCATGACAAAAACGTTGATGACGTCACATGACAAAATTATGTCTATGAGCTGATAGACAAAACACTGTCAGCCAATAAGGAGATGTGTTACATCCAAAATTAAATTATTTAAAAATATAGATCATTTGATGTTTTTTATAACATAATATAAACATGGATCTATAACCAATTGATAAGTAGAGATTTCTGAAATTCTTATAAAATTGATCCTAAAACATTTATGCAAGTTTTCTCCAAATTCCATCCCTATAACACAACACACTCATTAATAAATCCTTAATTTTCTCATTGTTGAAGGCCGTACAGTGATCTATAATCAGCTTCTTTAACTATCATTTAACTCTGAGGGGTAGTCTATTCCAAGAGAAAATAATTATTTAACAACAATAATCTTGAATATTCACCAAAACCAATTGGATTTTGAAAAAAACCCAGCATCAAACATTTTACCATTATTATCATAATTATATACACTCAAAGTATTATACAGGGTAAAATATATTACTTTTCTTCATGCCAGTACATCCAATCTTTTACCCTAATACATTTAAAAGCAGGCGGTATTTTGCAAAGATGTTTTTTTATGCAGGATATGTATGCTGTTTTATTCAAAATCCAATTCAGATAGAAAAACATACTGAAGTCATGTATATATATCAATATGGAATAAAACTGTTTATTAAGTGATAGAATTTGTATTCATCGTACTTGGAAAAAAAATTAATATATTTACCTAATGCCCCACAAAGATTCAGCAAGCATGTCCAAAATACAAACAAGGTAAATATGTGTTGTTTTGCTTCTAACACCATCATGACCATGTCCCTAAAGTAAAATTACACAATATTATATACATATCATTAATTACAAAATTATTATAACAGTCAAATCTAAAAGTCATTTTGTATGATTTCAACTTAGAAACAATGTCCATTAGAATAAACCAAATACTAAATAAATAAACAGCTGCGCCATGAGCCCATGATACGCCCGTCACATTTTGAAACAATAAAGTTCAATTACTTTTCAATGTCATATATTACACATGTATTAGAAATTTATGAAAATATAAAAGGAGCTTAATACATCAATAGATATAAACAATTTACCAAAATTTCATGAGAATTGCTGTAAGCATTTTTGAGTTGTTGTCAGAAAACTAGAAAATCCCCCTTTTTTAGGAAGAAAACCCAGTAACCTGGAATCGTAAAATCTAAAGTTTATAAAACTAGAGGCTCTCAAGAGCCTGTGTTGCTCACCTTGGTCTATGTGCATATTAAACAATGGACACAGATAAATTCATGACAAATTGTGTTTTGGTGATGGTGATGTGTTTGTAGATCTTACTTTTAATACTAAACATTCTTGTTGCTACACTTATCTATATCTATAATGAACTTGGCCCAGTAATTAAAGTGAAAAATATTTTCTAAAAATTTACAAAAATTTATGAAAATTGTTAAAAATTGACTACAAAGGGCAATAACTCCTTAAAGGGTCATTTGAAAATTTTGGTCATGTTTGACTTAATTGTAGATCTTTCTTTGCTGAACATTATTGCTGTTTACAGTTTATCTCTTTCTATAATAATATTCAAGATAATAACCAAAAACTGCAAAATTTTATTTAAAATTACTAATTTGGGGGCAGAAACCCAAAAAGGGGTTGTCTGATTTGTCTGAAAATTTCAGGGCAGATAGATCTTGATCTGATAAACAATTTAATCCCTTGCCAGATTTGCTCTAAATGCTTTGGATTCAGAGATATAAGCCAAAATCTACATGTCACCCCTATGTACTATTTTTAGCCATGGCGGCCATTTTGGTTGGTTGGTCAGGTCACGCCACACATTTTTTAAACTAGATACCCCAATGATGATCGTGGCCAAGTTTGGTTAAATTTGGCCCAGTAGTTTCACAGGAGAAGATTTCTTTAAAAGAATTCTAAAATTTTTGAAAAATGGTTAAAAATTGACTATAAAGGGCAATAACTCCTTAAGGGGTCTAATGAAAATTTTGGTCATGTTGAATTTTATGTAGATCTTAGTTTGCTTAACATTATTGCTGTTTACAGTTTATCTCTATCCATAATAATATTCAAGATATAATAACCAAAAACTGCAAAATTTTCCTTAAAATTTCTTATTTGGTGGCAGCAACCCAACAACGGGTTGTCTGATTTGTCTGAAAATTTCAGGGCAGATAGATCTTCACCTAATAGACAGTTTTACTCCATGTCAGATTTGCTTTCAATGCTTTGGTTTCAGAGAAATAAGCCAAAATCTACATTTTACCCCTATGTCCTATTTTTAGTCATGGCAGCCATCTTGGTTGGTTGGCCGGGTCACGCCGCACATTTTTTAAACTAGATACCCCAATGATGATTGTGGCCAAGTTTGGTTATTAAATTTGGCCCAGTAGTTTCAGAGGAGAAGATTTTTGTAAAAGCTAACGACCACGGATGACGCCGGACAACGACGACGCCAAGTGATGGGAAAAGCTCACTTGGCCCTTTGGGCCAGGTGAGCTAAAAAGAAAGGGAGCTCATGTCAATAGACGCATATACAATGAACCAAAATTTCTTGCAAGTTGGTGAATAACTCTATAGGGTTATTACAGAAAATAACTTGCGTGTGTTATTACAGATACTTTCATGAGTTGTCTACTCTTTATTCCTTAAATTTTCTAAATCTGTAATAACATATGTTTGTTATTTGTAAAATTATTTCATGTAGTGGGCTCTAGGGAACTCTTGAGACTTTGCGCAGAAACTAAATGCATAGCCTTGATAACTAATTTTCTAATTAAATTAATACATTTTTGATTAACCATGGTAAATCAATGAGACAAGGCTATTAAGGGATAAACTTAGCTTTGATAACAAGGCTTGGTTATTAAAGGAATGTAACTTAGTATATAACACAAGACACTTGGGAATTACTGAGAAACTTGCGCAGAACCTCATTACATGCTCTGGTCATTATTTCTTACAATAAATTAAAATACATTGTTATTAAGCATGATGTATGTCTGAGCAAATGCTTTGAAGTGATATAGAGAAGCTGTGATAACACCCTTTAGTTATTACCCTCAGGGGGTTCATGCTTATATATTGGCGAGTTTTGGATGTGTCTATAGGCCACTCGATATCTCTCGGCCAGAAGTCAGAATAAAATTCTCTGAACGTCTCGAAAGTTTTTGGTCATTTATACAGGTCTCAACAGGTTGTTATCTACATCTTTGATATGATCCCTTGATGGCCCTTGACGACACAATCATATTTGTTTTAAAACGACCACTGTACACTGTGTGTATCTGGGTCAATTATAACGTGGTATTAATGCATATTCTATTCCTGAGTATCAGTGAGATGCTTTCTATTTACTATTTTGTGCGCTAAGATACTACTTGCATGCGATACTATTAAAATCACCCGTGAAAGCTTATTTTCGTTTTTGTTATCTAAATTCAGGACACGGCAAAAAGAGCTTCACATGTGACTTTCAAGCACGGTTATCCTTTCAAACGGTATTCCGACCTCGAGTTGTTTCTCTTGTTTCTTTTTTGAGTCACTGTCCTATTATAAACTTTGACCTTTTCGAAAAACTAAGGATTGTCTACCCAAGGAATAGATTCCTTAACTTTGTAATGTATTTAGCCTTTTAACTTTTTTCATTCGAGTGTCACTGATGCTTTTTTGTATCTACTGAACTCCTATCTGGTATCTTTTTATATCTACATACCTTTTTATAAAAATAGGTTATTTTGAAAGTGTGTACAGGTATTCATAAACTTCTGAATTAAGAAATTCTTCGGCAAAACTAAGTTTCCCTGTAGAATGTTTGAAGTAAAAAAAGGAAATCCTTAAAATTTGAGATGTTTTATTGGACCAAAATAAGAGGTCCCAATCAATTGCATGCCACAGGTTTCACCGCATACAACATCTACCATGAGTAAAGACAGCTTCAAATACGAGTTGAGAATATAAAGGCATTCATGTAGGAAACAAAATATAAAGATATGATAGATAAAATAAATGCAACCAGAATTCCACATTATAAAGCAAACTGAGTAGGTTTGTGCAATTTGCATAAGTCATCCGGTTCTAGTAGAAATAAGGATTTGCTAAAGGGTTATAATCGGAAAAATTATGTACATTCCCAAGTAATAAATAAAATAGTCAAGCTTTATAAAAATAACTATTCAAATAGAAGCTGTGAATATATACTTTCAACTGGCTTCTTATATTCAAAGTCAATTATTTCAATTCAAAAGCAAACACAAATTCAGCAACAATCTTTTGGTGACCCGGCAGTCAGCGGTCTTAGGTTCATGTCAGAGTTCGCGAAATCTTTTTTCCCCTGGTGGTCCTATTGAAAAATACTAATATTGTGTCAGTCCTATGCAAAATTTTGGTGGTAAAATCCTGAGGACTGACACTTTTCGCGAACTCTGTCATGTATTGCTTTTCTTTTTTTAAAGTAAGCAACTTGTTCTGTAATAACATATAGGTGTACTATGCAAAATTGGCAAACTATGAACTGTTATATCTTTCAATTAAGTTAAGTATACATATATAGAAAAAAGTAATATCAATAGAACTTTTATACATTTTAACTAAACTTATGATGTATATTGTCCCTTTGAAACATGTAACATACATATGTTATCACAGTTCCTTGATTTTTTAGTCCACAATAACAAATGTATGTTATTTTTTTGTAATAACCCTATAGAGTTATATCCCTGACTGACAACAAATAAAAAAAATAAAATAAAAAACTAGAGGCTCTTAAGACAAATGAAAGAGCCTGTGTCGATCACCTTGGTTACACCCATCCCTAGATTTTCCATCATCTATCATGGAAAACTGCATGGAATTCCATGGAATATTTTTCCATGGAATTCCATGGAGTATTGGAACCTGTTTTCCATGGAAATCCATGGAAAATAAAAAGAGAAAAAAGGAATTAATAATATTTCCATCTGAAACATTTTCCATGGAAATATTTCCATCATTTCCTTTTGAAATGAATTGCTCAAATTAACCTTTTGACAATATACCCTGTTTAACAATATCTGTAATAATGAAGATAAAAAAAAATAGGTGCCATGCTTTTTTCGGTTTGGTAAGGTCTTTTGAGTCTTACAATGGTCAGTAATAAGCAATAGACTCAAACATCATTTTAACCTTTAATTCCAACTTATTTAATGTATTATAATAAATACAACAAACAAGAAAAACTTTCAATACTGGTATATGTTTGCACTGCCTTTATATCAAGAAATTAAGGTTATAAATGTCACTTATGTCAGCACCAGGCTTCAGTAGATCTATCTTGTAGAACAGCATTAACCATTTTATTGGAGTTTCATTTCTTCCTCATGATACCTAAAAATAATTTTACTGTTATAAATAAAGAGATATTCTTTAAATAATGGCATTATTAATAATGGTTAACAACTTTAGTCTTTGTCCTAAATATTTTTTTCCATAATTATTGTATATAAATGTCTTCATTGGTATTTTCCATATATTTAGAACTTAGTGTTGATCTGCAGTTTGCTGTAAAGATACACTTTTTTTTACTTTTATGGATCTATTTCTCATTGGCAACCAATTTCAACGGATCTTAAATTTTATAACCAAATTACTTCATTAGTGGATTATTAGTTATTATAATACACCATATACAGTTTGTCTTGTCTTAATACCCAATCATTATAATTATAAGTGAAAAATCTACTATAGGTGTTTTCATGATGTTTTTATGTTGAACTAAAGGAGCTTGCACACACTTAAAATGGTAGAATCTAATTCAGTGTACTTACCAAAAAATATGCTCTAAATCCAACAGTCAATGCAAGTCATCAGAGAATAAATCTGCACTATTCGATGTCAAGAACTATTTGGAACTATTTAATCTAAGTCCAATATAAATTTTGCATTTTGTTCAGGAGAGAAGACATCTTTATTTGTTGCCTGCATATCCATTGCAAGTTCAAATTTTCAATGTGTTGGGGGGTGTATGAGGAGTTATCTGATTTCTTTTAAAAGAGTCACAATTGAATACTGTTATTTACCAAAATCTTGGATATTTTATATATATTTTAATAAAAGATTGTTCATTTATTGTTTATTTACCATTTTTATGTTTTAAGTAATAATAATTGCACACAAATGTATAAATCCATGTTCTACCCTACATTTGGCCTCACACTGTATGGTCATATCATTTCCTGTCTTCTACACAAAGACCAATGAAAACCAGATGGCACTTTACATTTCTTTCACTGTCTAATTGATGATAAAGAATTAATGTATGTAATTTGTGTACATTTTTTCCATGACTTTCCATCTCAAAAATATTCTAAGTTAAGATTCTATAATTTTTCCATGTTAAAAATATTCTAAGTCAAGATTCCATCCTCTTTTCCATCTCAAAAATATTCTAAGTCCACTTTCCATCCTCTTTTCCATCTACAAAGTTTTATTAGTCTACTTTCCATCCCATTTTCCATCCAAAAAGTATTTTTTCCATGGAATTCCATGGAAAGTTTTCCATCTTATCATGGAAAATGATGGAATAAGTAACACATATAAGTTTTCCATCTGACATGAATTATTTTTCCATGAAATTCCATGGAAACTCATGGAAAAAAACAAAATTTCCATCATTTTCCATCATTTTATCATGGAAAAAGTTGAACTGCATGGAAAATCTAGGGATGGGTATATATGAATATTAAACAAAGGAAGCAGATGGATTCATGACAAAATTGTGTTTTGGTGATGTTGATGTGTTTGTACATCTTACTTTACTGAACATTCTTGCTGCTTACAATTATCTCTATCTATAATGATCTCAGTGGAAAATGTTAGTAAAAATTTTATGAAAATTGTTAAAAATTGACTATAAAGGACAATAACTCCTTAGGGGATCAATTGACCATTTTGGTCATGTTGACTTATTTTTATGTCTTACTTTGTTGTACATTATTGCTTTTTACAGTTTATCTCTATCTATAATAATATTCAAGATAATAACAAACTAGAGGCTCTTAAGAGCCTGTGTTGCTCACCTTGGTCTATGTGCATACATGTATTAAACAAAGGACAAACGGCGACAGATGACAGACAACGTCAGGTGGGCCAGGTGAGCTAAAAAAGAACAGACAACAACAGAAGGTCACCAATAGGTCTACAATGCATCGAGAAATTCCCACATCTGGTGGCATCCTTCAGTAGGCCCCTAAAAAAATACATTGTATGTATACTAGTTCAGGGATAATGCATGGATGTCATACTGTCACGAAATAGAAGTTCCTTCATAATATAAGTTCCAAATGGAAACAATAATCTTGAATATTATTTCCACTGGAATAAATATTACAGTAAATGTTCCTTACGAAATTACATGAATAAATGGTATAGAATATTTGTTCCAACAAGAACATATATTATGACATTGTTTATAACAAAGTATCCAGCATGTCCAGTGGAACTTCTGTTAGGCATGTTAGGTGGAACAAATATACGTTGACAATTCTAAACACCAAATTGTACACAAGAAACTAAAAGTAAAACAAAATACAAGGCTAACAAAGGCTAGAGGCTCCTGACTTGGGACAGGCGCAAAAATGCAGCGGTTTTAAACATGTTTATGAGATCTCAACCCTCCCCCTTTACCTCTAGCCAATGTAGAAAAGTAAACGCATAACGATACGCACATTAAAAGGCAGTTTAAGAGAAGTCTGAGTCTGATATAAAAAAAAATCGAATGATGTCTGACATGTTGACGACGAACAAACGGAAGGTCAGAGGGAGGGACAGGCAACTGTATACCATAATACGTACTGTAAACCATGTAAACAGGCGTGTAAAAATTCTAATATCTTGGTTATAGCTATCATTATATATCATGTATATAGTTACAATGCTATGTGAAAACTCTGTCTAGAGAAAACAACTAGAGGTCAAAAACTGTAGCTCTTTAATTTTGTGTGCACATACCAATTTTGGGACATACATACAGATAGACAAGGGTAAAACTTAATGCCACTCCCCTATGGTGGGGCCTAAAAAATTCAATTTGTTACCAAAATGGACCCATTTAATATGAATTTGATTCCTTAATTACTAGTTATTTGGAAGAAGAATGGACACTAAGAGGGTATAGTAATGGCTTTAACATCAGGAGTCAAACAGTCATTTTCGGCTACCATGAGCGTCAAATTGGTTAAAATTTTACTGCGATTCATCAAAATATCCTTATCCTTTATATTGTCACGATTCGTGATCAGTCAGGGGTCTCAAATAATTATCGTTACCGTTATTTTTGGAAAAACATTAACTTGATTGGTAAAAATCAGTCTATGTTGCTATAGTCTAAAAGAAAGTGTACATTTCATCGTTAAACACCAAAAATGACTATTAACGTCATTTGGCAAGATTTTTTTATGTTATTCGTCATGATGGTACACGGATTACGAGTGTGCACAACTTGTGCAAAACTTGTGCTATTTTAATTACAGATGCTGAATTCACTAGCAATTTGACCAAGAAGTCATATTTTACCAGAAGTTACGATGATCTGAATTGTAAATCAATAAATGTCGTCTACGGATTAGAGTGCAACCTTTGCGGATTGGTATACGTCGGTGAAACGAAAGGAAGGCTAAACAAACGGATGTGCGGTCATAGATCAGACATTAACCTCAATGCTAACGACATTCTATACCAGCATTTCAATCAGCCCGATCATTCCATCGTTTCTATGACAGTTCGCATTATCGAAAAGATATACCATAGCTCTAACAATCCTAATCTTTCAACGACTCTCCGTAGACAAAAAGAAGACTACTGGATTAGACAATTGGGAACTGCAACACCGTATGGCTGCAATGACAAAATTGATGGTATAGGTATTCTATCTAGTCCTTCGTGTAACTCGGTGAATGTGATGAATATTTTCAACTCGACTCCTCGACGTAGACGCAGTCATGGTCATCGTCATTATACATCACCCTCTCTGCATGATGTCTCTATTAATGACTTGCTGCCATTCATACAAAAACCGTTAGGTATTCATCACATTCGCACGAAACTTTATTCATTACCCCTTTCAAAACTTCATTCTCTGTTCAATTTATGTTTGGAATCCACTGTTACAAACCCTCATTCAAACCAATACAAACTTCAAGCTATAATTTCGGATATTGCAAGTCACAGACTTTTCAAGCCAGTTCGCATTGGAAAAGATGAAAAAGAGAAAAGATATTTTCTAAATCTTTCCTTTGCCAACAAAGGTCTCGATGGCGTCAACCTTGGCAATATCCTTCATCATAAATTAGTTCAATCGAAAATACCTCCTTATTTTAAAGACCAGTCTGTACCAATAATTTCTTATACCTATACCAAACCTATTGCAACTAACATTTTCAATTACAAACGCGTTTTGCAGGATCTCGATATTGACGACTTCAAGTCTAAACCTCCTGATTGCACTTGTGCTAGTTCCCAATTCACATATAATCCCGCTGGCCACGTTATTACCGGTGACCTTAACATTGTTAATAACACTTCTCTACGAAACGTGTTATCGAAAGGTCCGAAATATCGTGAGCCTAAATCCATCAATTGGAAATACAACTTTAAAATTTTGATGGATTCAGTCGAGGATTATGCCAGGCAATGGGCTAAGCGCGAGAAGGAAGACGTAGACACTCTATCCGAATGGATAAAGGCAGTGAGGTCCTTAATACAAATCAGAATTAAGAAACTGAATGGGTCCATCAATGCCCATGCTACGTCAATTTTTAAAGACCCAAATGTTGCTAAACACCTATCCGACCTCCATGATAAATATGTTGTTGTCCCCGCAGACAAAGCCCCAAATAACATCGTTTTTGTCTGTAAAAGTCATTACATTAATTGCTTGATAAACGAATTAGGTATAGACAATTCACTTGGAAACTCAACATATACCCTCACGACACTTACCAAAGAGGAAATCCTGGATAATCATAGGTCTGTTCTTTGTTCCTTTGGTATTTCAACCAAAGATGAAGAACTGGATCTTCCATCACTGTATTGGATACCTAAACTACACAAGTGTCCTTACAAACAGCGGTATATTGCTGGGTCTTCCAAGTGCTCCACAAAACCTCTTTCTAAATTATTAACATCCATTTTATCAGCAATCAAAGACGGACTTCAAAGTTATTGTGAAACTGCCTATTCTAGAGGTGGCGTGAATCAGATGTGGATACTTAAAAATTCCAAAGATCTTTTAGAGTACATACAATCTAACTCTCTTTCATCTTGTAACAGTATTAAAACATTTGACTTCTCTACTCTTTACACAAGTATTCCACATTCCAAACTTAAAGACAAATTAAAAGAGTTGGTATTACTTTGCTTCATAAAAAAGAATGGCCAACGTAGATACAAATATCTTGTCTTAGGGAGGGATAAATCCTACTTTGTAAAGAATCACTCTGATTCAAGCAAAAAATTCTCTGAAACCGATATTATCAAGATGCTTGATTTCTTGATTGACAACATATTTGTTACGTTCGGAGGACGTGTTTTTCAACAGACTGTAGGCATACCAATGGGAACAAACTGTGCCCCTCTACTTGCTGACTTGTTTCTTTATTATTATGAGGCTGACTTCATGCAGGAACTTCTTAGGAAGAAAGATAAGAAGTTAGCAATATCCTTTAACTCTACTTTCCGCTATATAGATGACGTTCTTTCACTAAACAATTCAAAATTTGGTGACTATGTGGAACGCATCTATCCCATCGAATTGGAGATAAAGGATACTACAGATACAGTTAAGTCAGCTTCATATCTTGACTTACATCTAGAAATTGACAATGAGGGTCGGTTGAAGACAAAACTTTACGACAAAAGAGATGATTTCAGCTTTCCAATTGTGAACTTTCCATTTCTAAGTAGCAACATTCCAGCAGCACCTGCATACGGGGTATATATCTCTCAATTGATACGATATTCCCGTGCTTGCATTTCCTATCATGATTTTCTTGATAGAGGGTTACTGCTCACAAGGAAGCTATTAAATCAAGAGTTCCAAATGGTGAAGTTGAAATCATCCCTTCGTAAATTTTACGGACGCCATCACGAGTTGGTTGACCGTTATGGAATAACCATTTCACAAATGATATCGGATATGTTCCTCACGTCGTAACTACAATCCCCTTCCCTTTCATGAATTTGACCTACCGAATTAGACTATTTACCGGATTTGTAATCACATAAGCAACACGACGGGTGCCGCATGTGGAGCAGGATCTGCTTACCCTTCCGGAGCACCTGAGATCACCCCTAGTTTTTGGTGGGGTTCGTGTTGTTTATTCTTTGGTTTTCTATGTTGTGTCATGTGTACTATTGTTTTTCTGTTTGTCTTTTTCATTTTTAGCCATGGCGTTGTCAGTTTGTTTTAGATTTATGAGTTTGACTGTCCCTTTGGTATCTTTCGTCCCTCTTTTACGACCCTCCTTAGATTCCTATTAATAATTAATAATTTGACTTATCCCATGCAGTCCCGGCTTATATCTCTCCTATCTGCTTATAAATCACACTGGCTTGTTTTTTTTTTAATTTAATGACATTAACTGTCATAAGCACACACAGTCATGTCATTATAGAGGGGGGGGCAATAGTGGGTCCGTTAACATGTTACCAACACCTCGATTTTGGCAAAAAAAGTTAACAAAAATGCAAAAATGCTGATAACAGTTAACAAAGTGGCTTGAAAACAGTTAACAGCTTTATTTCTTCTCAGATAACAGTTAACAACACCTTGAAAAGGGCCAAAACAGGTTAACATAAAAAGGTATTGCGGAATGCTCTGCCTACTTTATTTAGTATTGTGTGAGTTCGTGGTCTAGTGGTTAAGACCGATGGCTACAGTGCTGAAGGTCCCGAGTTTCGATTCTCACTTGGGGTGCTAAAAATATCAGCACATCAGAAAGGTACTTTCAGTTTGTGTTAATCGTGACGTTCGATGTAAAGTCTAGAGACGTTCCGAAATCCTGCACTTATGTCAACTCGGCCAATATAGAATAACTCGGCCAATACAGAAAAAAATCTATATTGGCCGAGTTATTCTGTATTGGCCCAGTTTACACATTATATTGCATAGGCAGTTTTCATCATATTAAGTCCAATAACAGTGTAGTTAATTAATAATCATTAATATTTGTTAAATTCGTTCTATTTGCTATACGCAAGATATCAAACAATCATTTAGAAAACAATATGATATTTTAATATTTTATTAGATTAAATACATTCATGTACATAAATATATAATGATTAAACAAATGATATAACAAAAATTAAGATGAAAAATAATGTAAAAACAGTATAATTTATTTAAAAGTTATAATAACCATCTATAAGTATCAAAATAATTCATCTATAACATTTAAAAAAAATTAAAAAAAACCATGGACGATACGTCTTTACAAAGTATGGCCGTTTTTGTACTATGGCCGTTTCATCTTTTCGGGGTATGGCCGTTTCATCCTATGGCCGTCATGGTAGTATGGCCGTTACGTCTTGCATCGCTCACACACATCTCTGGTACCCAGACCGGAGTTTAAACTAGAATGGGTACTTTGGGGGCCTCGGTTGGTCAAAGTTGTCCCTTACTTTGACCTGGAGATCAATCTTCTGATATCTCTCTGGTTTGTCTGTTTCCACCGAGTGGCCTGGTGGTTCTCTCCGAGTACTTCGGTTTCCTCCACCATAATAACAGACTGCCCGGTGTCCTAGCACTGCCTTTGTGTTGGGTGGGGATTGATTGTCCTTGTAAAAATAATTGTCGTATAAACATACGTTAGTGACACATCTCCATTAATCCCGTTAGGGAGTGTACATGGATGCCACTGTACCCTTGCAGTTTTCGAAGGGTTCTTCGGATATCGGAGGCATTTACAAGTACATACATACATACATTGTAGTGTTTTCTTTTTCATTGAAGGGATTAATTACGTCTAGACCGCACCAAAAAGGTAAATGAAGTGTGTTGCTTACTTTGTATTATAGGCTAATCTAAGTTCCAAATAAATATAATGAGAATATTAAAATGAAAGTACAGGTTCCGGTGTTGGGCTGTGTGCTGTGCTTGTGCTAAATTTAGCCCCAAAAATTTCCCAGCTAGGCGGGTTATAATAGCCTGATCGTGTAGGGTACGGCACCGACATTTATTCTCAGTCGTAACTACTCGGTCATTCTTCTTCTTCTTCTTCCGAATACGGGAGTAGACTCCTAGGTAGGAGTGTAAAACTTCCCGGAACTTGTGTACATATGGACTTAATTTAAAAATAATATGACAAGAAAAATCGTTATCAATAACATATATACATTATGTACAGTGGCTTTAAAGTTTAATAAGTTGCTGTGGATCCTTCAAATGTTAGAGTGGATATGCCACTTTTGAAGGATTCCAGGGTGTCTGACATACCTATTGCTTCAGGTAGTGAGTTCCAGTCCGAAATAGTGCGAGGATAAAATGAAAATTTATAGAAATCTTTATTTGTTGATATTTGCCTAAATTTATGTTTCCCCCTAGTGCGTCTATTCTCTATGCAGTACAATTTCTTCGTGCAACCAGAAAGGCCGAGTAGTTCCGACTCTGAGAGTTCTGATTGTATTTATTCTGTTATTATTCTAGTTTATATTGATTGATTGATTGGTTGTGGAATTCTTTACGCCGCCAATCAATAATTTTAATTTGAGTTTCTAGAAACGCATTACTGAATATTTCTAGACCAAAAAATATGTTCAAATATAAGAATTTAGCATATAAAGCAATATCCATTTAAGAATTTAAGTTCTATATACACGAATCGTTTTGTCCTCAATGCTCTTCAACCTTGTGCTTTATTTGGCCTTTTTAACATTTTTTTTATTCGAGCGTCACTGATGAGTCTTTTATAGACGAAACGCGCGTCTGGCGTAAATATTAAAGTTCAACCCTGTTATCTATGATGAGATTTATTTGTGATGAGCCCGCCGCATGATTATATAAATAACACATAGCTGAGAGGGTGATCAGAGAAGATTGTTACCCCGCGAAACATTGTCAACCGCGGCGAAGCCAAGGTTGGCAATGCCCTTTCGAGGAGTACCAAAAAAACCTTGTCACCCGCTCAACCATGTAATAGAGTAAATTAACACCCTCGTATATTAGGCAATCAAAATATGGCATTTTAACATGAACTGTATAATAGAAATTATACTTTTAACACAGTTTTGAAATTTATAACGGATCCGAAGTATTTGAATCTATCACATAAAATCAGTCTATATAAAGTTATTGTGACCTGAGACTGAAACACATATAACACTGAAACATGAAATTATTTACCTTTGGCAATTGCAATGAATTATATCTAAAAATGTGAAAGCAAAAACTACAGAGTCATTGTAATTTGTTTGTAGAAATAGAAGAAAGAATATATAACGGGGCTTTCTGGTGTGTGGTTTAGGAACTATGTCATTATTTCGGATCTACGTATCCGGGATCGTAATCCATGTTGCCCGTTAACATAGGGAACTAGTTATTGTTAAGTTTCTCCGTAAGCTCACTTAGTACTGTCTATATAACGAAGTCCATTTAATGTTCACATGTTTAATCATATTTATATATATATAATCTTTATATAACAGTACATGTATAATAAATATTCTTAATCATAATTTCCAATTAACGTTCGTACATACAACTTGGTACTTCAAGCTACTACTCCAATAACTCTGACCAATACATAAAGTTTCTCACAAGATTCAGCTATAAACATGTTCTTAAGAATGTAAGGCATTGATTAATGGTCTTAGATTATTTGGATAAACTATTGCAGTTCAACTGTGCAACTAATGTATCGTATAAAGTGTCACATTAAACAAGATGAAAGATCATTAAACTGATTAAGAACTGACCATCAAATCTTTAATGTAAATGACCACGCCACAAATAGAAAATTTCTTTTTTTTTAAATGTAGGAATAACAGGAATTAAGACACCCTATTATTGACAGTTTTCTGGCCAAATTTCGGTGGTTCTCTCCAGACAGGTACACTATAGTTTCATCCCCATTAAAAGTTGGCTGCCATGAAAGAGCCATTATGATATGTCGTGAAACGAGAAACACTTATAAACCACATCAACAAACGACAACAAATGAACAGTCGGTTTCTGACTTAGGACAGGTGCAAAAAAATCCAAAAAAAATCAGCGAAATTAAAACCTTTTAACAGGTGCAAAATGCCAGCCTATTAAACCTGTATATGGGTCATTATAAAAAAAGTGCAAATTTCGATAAGGTAATATTTTTAAAAAGGATGTGGGTCATTTTCAAGAAATGTCGAATTTTGAAATTGAAAAATTTATTAAAAGTTACTTATTCAAACAACCCTCTACATAAGCAAATCAAAACAACAGTACTTTAAGAACAACATATTAAAAGATGCAATCTTAATGATGTCATACAAGAATATCTTGAAACATTTTTTGATCGGTGGTACAATATTTAAATTTGTCTATCCTGTTAACATTTTCAAAAGAAATTTTGGGTTATTAAGAAAAGGTTTAGATAAAATGTTAAGCTTGTTTTACGTTACCAATTAGATGGTTTTCAAGAGAATAAACTTCTATATATATTCATTCTGTAAAATAATAGATTATTTGCCAATTTTCTAGGTTGTACTGAAAAATGGCTCTAAAATTGGTTTTCAAAGGTTGTAAAAATTACCACCAGTAATGCAAGTCTAAGATAGCAATTTATATTGTTCGTCCTTTTTTCACCCTTTCAAATAAACCCAACATCAAGTAAATCCCTCATAAGTTAATTTACTTTTCTCTTTATTTCGTTGGTAACAGGAACGTACGTTTCTGATATATCAATATATAAAAGTCTATCCTGTTACCTTTTTGTCTATCCTGTTACCGATATCAGTATTGCACCTGCAAATGCTTAATTGGGAAGATTAAGACGTTATAACCTTAAGACATGTAAGATGAGTTCAAACAATGAAATATTTCATTCGTTTTCCACCTACATGTTAAGATAAAAAAATTAACGACGTTTTTGTCTATAATTGTCTATCCTGTTACTGTAACCATAGCAACCATAGTAACAGATAGACATAACAGGATAGACACATTTCTTCGTTTTTGATTGCTGTTGTGAAATAACTACTCCCTTTTGGTGAAGTGATTATGGTTTTCTATTGTGAATTTGGTTTCCAACACGTTATTGCACTTTTTACAACCATACTGTTAGTTTAATCAATCAAAATGGTTGGTAACAGCATAGACATGAAAAAAAGTACGCTCTATTTTTTTCACTAAATGTCTTGAAATTTCTTTTCTCTACACTGTCCAAGAAACGAGGCTTTTAAAATGTAAAGATTACTTTGCATTTTTGAAATCAACACTGACTGATTCAATATTCATAGGGAGAATAATTTAACGACTGATTTAAGTAGCGGTAACAGGATAGACATGAACCTCCTGTACACTGATTGAATTTAGTTTGTAGATAATCTTTTACATACAATGATAAAGAAGCTACGATTTTTCGTTAGAATTATAATTAACGTTCTTAAATAAGCGCGGTGAAAACGTGGTATATAATCGTAGCGGGATCGTTGTAGAAGCGTAATGAGAACGTAGTTGCATCGTAAAAGCAACGAAAATTTACATGTTCATGCCGCTCATACCACGACCTCACCACGATCTGAATTTATTTTAGATCGCGGTGAGCGTGGTGCGATCGTGGTCTAGTGGGACTGGGGCTTTAATAAATTTAGATCGTGATGAGGTCGCGGTATGAGCGGCATGAAAATGTAAATTTTCGTTGCTTTCACGATGCTACTACGTCCTCTCTACGCTTCTACAAAGATCCCGCTACGATTATACCACGTTCTCACCGCGCGTATTCTGCGACCTCACTACGCTTATCAAGATCTTTCTACGCTCTTCACGTTCTCACTACGACCATACCACGAGTTATCCGATTGCAACACGATCTTACTGCGATTATTACACGTTCTTACCACGATTATACTACGTTCATAGCGCGATCTTACTACGTTCTCAGCAATAACGTCAACATCGTGTTCCATATCAATACAGTTCAATTCCTTCTATTTCTGATTAAATCGTAGATTTCTCGGAAACAATACAGTCATGCCATCAAAATCTACCAGAACACGTGGGCATGGTGGTAGGAGTTGATGTAGAGGCAGAGGGAGCAAAGTAACGAATCCTGATCAAGCAGAGATGTCGGACCGCCCAATCCAACCTAAATTACAACCTATTGCTGGTCCATGAAGCTCAATGACGATATTTTAGTGAACGATAGCAGAGATGACATAGATGTATCAATATATATAGGAAGATTTGGTATGAGTGCCAATGAGACAACTCTCCATCCAAGTAACCAGCACGTTATAAAGGACCCAAAATATTACTAGTGTTAAACCATTTAAACGGGAAAACCAACGGTCTAATCTATATAAAAACGAGAAGCATGGTTGAACCGTTAGAGCAAATGGATAATTACATTCAAACAAACAAAATCTAGGGAGCATTTTTTATATATTTTATGTGAAAATGACAATGAGAATGATGGTCGTAGTGTGAATGTAGTCGGGTCGTAAAAAGAGCGTGATGAGGACGGCAAGGGCGTGCTAGAATCGTACTATGGTCGTGAACAGCGTGGTATAGTCGTAGTGGAAGCGTAGTTGGGTCGCAGTGAGAACGTGATGGTCGTAGTGAGGTCGTAATAACGTCGTCGTAGCGCAGTCTCTCCGAATAGAATCACGCTTTCGCTACGCTCTCGCTACGATTGTACAGCGACCTTTGCGATCGTACTACGATCTTAGTGCGCTCTCACTACGCTTCTACTACGACCTGATTTCGCCACGACCGCACCACGATTGTTTTGAACATGTTCAAAGTTGGCCACGCTCTTCACGATCTTGAAGACCTCACCACGACCGTGATACGACCTTACTGCGATCTACACGATCGCACTACGATCATCAAAATTTGCATTTTTTTCACAGATCGTAGTGCGATCGTGGCCTAGTGGGACTAGGGTATTAGGTTGAATTTACGACTTATTGACATTATTCATATAGCTGTGCATTCTATTCAAACACAAATTTCTGAATAAATTGTCGTAAATAAATTGGCTGTCCTAATATTGGCCCTTGTGAATACTAAAAAATACACTTAAACTGAATATATGAAAAATGTATAAGATTAAATGATAATAATATACATAATCCTTCGTATACGACCTAAAAACACTTTCATTTATGAATAAAAAAAAAGTATCACCATTGACATCACTTTTCAAATTTTACTTTTATTAAGTACTGAACACAAAGCCAATAACACAGAGCAAAAGAAAAAGATGAAAAAATACTTATTAGGCTAAAAAATCTCAAATTGTATTATACAAATATAGCCTTTGTATGAGGTCTATACAATGATATATTGACCTGAAAGAAGTATATTGACTGAGGACAAATCCGAGGTCGATATACTTCTTTGGGTCGATATATCCTGTATTGACCTCATACAAAGGTTATATTTGTTATATTATTAATTTTAGACTATTATGCATATTTGTATCACAATCGTCATTTGATTTTGTTTGAATTTTATAGATATCATATTGTCTCCTTGACAATAACAACATATTAGTACTTTATTTTGTTTGTTTGACAATCGATCACAGATATATCATTTGTTTCAAAACGTTTATTAACGATAATCCTGAAATTCATTACATGACGTCACAAAGAAAATCGGTGTTTAAATATTCTAAAAATAACCGTGCAATATGCTCTGTGCAATATGCTTTTTGCTATCCGTCGTTTTCTCCCTACCTTCGAAAATATAGTTTAACATGTGACATGATTTTGTGACTACTAGTATCTCTAAACGAATCAAATTTGTTAAAATATACGAATTAATAATATAACATAACATCCATTACTAAAAATGTCAATAGTGTACTACTAAATAGTGTCATTGGTGTTACCAGCATACATCAGTTTGTGAAAACTGTGTATATGTAATACATGATATTGTTAAAAATGTAAATAAGTATTGTTTTTCATTAATAATATGATGTTTCGCTTTTTAAACATGAAATAAACACAAAACAATGCTGATTGTCATGATATATTCAGTGGTGTTACTAAACTGTTCAATGGTGTTATTTTATCAAAATGATCTCACCATTGACAGTAACACCAATGATTTAAGGTTTATTTTAAGATTCAGGTACGATATTATCGCTCTATTCCCCTATTCTATATGTTGTTACTGGTGCATGTTTCTATAATCAATATATTTCATAATTCAAAGTTAAGGAAATGTTTTCAAAAAGTGATTTTCACAATGGTACACCATGGACACTATTTTCATTTATGATATAGCTTTTACTTACTTTTAAGATTTTTTCACTAAATTTTCAACAAAATTGTTTGTTTTCTTTTTCATAACATGCTTACAGGTAACATTGCTAAGGGAGAAACTGTTTTAAGTGCCCAAATCTTGTGAAAGATAACTCTTATCCTACTAATTTGTCCTTTGGTTACACCATTGACTTAAAAAATGTTACATTTCCTTTTGGTGGATTTTTTTGTTATAAAAGCAACATACACCTCCTAAATCATTAAAAAAATGTTTGTATGTATCAAAATGCAATAAAAAGTGATAAATCATAATAACAAATGATATGAATAATAGTCCTATTTCAAGTCTGAAAGGAATTATAGTAAAACATAACAGTTAATTCTGGCTATCTCCAAGGGTTTAAGAAAACATTAACAATGTTTTTATAACATTTCAAACTATAAACTGTATATTGTGTATCACAAAACATTCATATCTAACATATGCAAGTGTTATTTTGATATATTTTCATGTCTGTGACTACAAAAGACCCAATAACATAGTTTTGCATATTTTTTTTATAATAACCCATATATGTGACCTCACAACATGATAGTAAGACACACTATGAAACATCAATTGAAATGGCTAAACTTTATCAAAAGGCATATTAACAAAAACAAGTAAAAATACACTGAAGGAATAAATTTGATATATGACACAACGTGAATACAATATCGATAAAGAAAAAAAGGGGAGATGTAAAACAATATATAAACAAGACAAAGTTGTACAACCGTGGGCAAAGTAGCGTTGAATAAAATATCTTACACAAGTAAATATAATAATTTTAATAAGTTTAGAGATGTTATCATATCAGCTAATTAAAAAGTTATGTTGTGAAATATGGACATTTTAAATTTACGAAGATTGTTAGTTTGTATATATATCTGACTCTTTAATGGATTCTAAAACAGAGTTTTTGTTTCATTTAATTTGGTTTATTTCTTTATTTTTGTTTCTGTTTACGTGTAGGAACTAATGTTTTTTCTTATAGTTTGTTCCCAACTCTGTTTCAGTTTTGTAGGATTAATTTTTTGCATAAACTGAACATCAATCCAATCGGTACCAGCAAAAAAAAAAAAAAAAAAAAAAAAAACAACTGGTGTATATTTATTTGCCAGTATATATGTAAATCAAAATCACTGTGATGATAGATGTAAACAATTGACGAATGTTTGATCTAAATCATTGACAAAAATCTTTTATTCGAAATTCACAGATAAATACATCAAAATAACTTCGGCATCTAGATTTGTTTGCCATTTAATACGCTCATAACACCAATTTTATGGATAAATAAAATTCATATCAAATTATGCTTAAAATAATTCAGCTTTATTGTATTCAATAAATACGGAAATACTTCGATATATCTGTATTAACGAATATAACAATGTCAATGCAATCCAATTAGTTTAATTGTTACTATTTTTGGACAATTTTAAACTTATGGTATATAGTCTCATATCAACATGTCAAGTATGTATTGTTCAAAAAGGGGGAAACGATCAAAACTACAGGAAGTTTTTGATAAATTAACAAATCAATTTCAAACAATCAACTAGAATCATATAGTTGTGATTAATTTATGTCAGCATGGAGGAATTCGTATATTTTACGACGTTATTTCTCTGGTTACAAGGTATATCTTTTAATTCAGTTTCTTTTCAAATAACGATGGAAAAGATTTTGACAACGCGGGGATATAGTGTTTCTTTAGATATACGAAGATGCCAAGTCACAGTTTGTTAAAGTAAATTATTATAGGTCAAAGTACGGTCTTCATCTACGATGTATATCTGTCGTAAACACACCTTTGCTATATATATTCTTCATAATGGCATATATAATGAATGATTATAGTTGATAATTAATTGAATAACAACAATAAGTGGTAGTTATAGTATGCATATTCAGACGGGTAATTATGTACAGAGAACAACCATCCACTCGTAGCCATATCAAATAACAATATGCGGCATGACTGCTAATGATACGACTACAATATACCATTAAGGCATTTTGGAGTCTAAGTACACCTGATTCAAGCATCTATAGTATACAGTAAGGCCTGTATAAATGAACAAAACCCATACCGGTAGTCAGTCAGTTGTAAAAGACCTGATGGGTACAAACTGTGAAAGGCCAAACAAAAACCGACTAATTTATGGTGGCAATAAACGAAATATTTAAATGATATATACATCAACAATGCGACAACCACTAATCTATACAGGCGCTCTTAACTTGGGACGGATACATTTCGGAAGCATAGCTATTTTAAACATGTTTGGGGGAGCTAACGATGACGAAAGTGTTCTATATATCAAGTTAATTAAACGTATCACCGGGTTTTTACTTACATGAATAACACGACGAGTATCACATGTGGATCAATACCTGGCTTATCATCCGGTGTACCTTAGTTCAGCCAGTTTTTGGTGGGGTTCGTGTTGCTCAGTTTTTATTAGTTTTCCATGTTGTGTAATGTGAACAGTTGTTAAACTTGTCTTTTTCTTTTTTAGTGATGGCGTTGTCAGTTTATTATCTTGTTATGAGTTTGAATGTTCCTTCTGTATCTTTCGCTTCTCTTTTTTTAGGCAAGTTCATCAAGTTGATGAAAGACCTTAGTTTAAAAACCCTTGTAATACGATTGGATCCACGCTCGTTGCAATTATCATCTAATATATGTGTATCATTTTACCCAAGTAAACGAACGCTATAAGTTAAAACGTTACTAGCCCTAATTTTCCATGGAATAGCATCCCCTGTTGAGGATAAATAAAATCCAAATTATACTTCATTGCATGAAATAAAAACTATTACAACATATTCTCTAATACAATACAATAAATAAATTATTTACAAAGGACAATATAATTATCATGACATAATAAAACCAGACAATTCAATTTGAATTTAAACAAATTTTGATCAGCGAAGAGGTTTTGTCAATGTATTTGCTATCAGTGACTCACTCACTATAGACTCCAACCTAATTGTTTACATACTTCTAAAGAATGATTTGGTACCTACTGACAACAAATAAAAATGGAAATTTCTATATAACCATGATTACCACTCAGTAAAGAAAAAAAATTACTTAATTTTTTTTACAGTATCTCTAGCAAACATTGTTTTTGTGAAAGAAGGAAACACTGCAAAGCTCGTCTGTCCTATGCGGACTGAGATATTTCCTACAACATGGAACGGTCCAAATTCCGAGTATCCTATTGCAGATGGGCAGCATATCAGCAGTTTTTTTATGCATGGAAAATTCAACGTCACTGGAAATTTTAGTAATGGTGAATACATATTGGTAATTAAGAATGTTACAACAGCTGACCAAGGAGACTATACTTGTGATATTGTAGTCGACGGTAAACCATTACAGCATACAGTACAGCTAGAACTAGAACGTAAGATGAAATTAAAAGTACAATATTTAAAAAAAAATGCATTGGATAGATCGACAGCCAAATCCTGTGTACGCCATCTCCAGACAAAAACATACAATATATTATTACTTAGAAACAGTACGAAACATACATAAATATATAAAGACAAGACAAAATTATTTATTCGAATTGTGGCACAGTAAAAGGTTGAGAAGTAGGGTGAGGGGGAGCAAACCTTTGAAAGTAACAAAATATATATATATAAAAAAAAACAAAAAAAAAAAACTTTTTTTAGTCACACATTATATATAAGTAAGCCAATGTCTAAGTGTCCTTCTTCGTATTTATTCATATATTCAATTGTTTGGAATCTCTTTTGAAAATGTGGTGTTTTAACTGTCCCCTTACCCCGGCTCACACGCCAGTGTTGTATATTGACTTTTGGGCGGTTTTGTAAAAATCTAGGAGGATAGTTTATCAACATATTGGTAAGATAAAAAGTAAAATCACAAAAATACTGAACCCCAAGGAAAATTCAATCGTAAAATCCCTAATCAAATGGCAAAATCAAATTACAAAGCACATTAAACGAATGGACAACAACTGTCTTATTCCTGACTTGGTACAGGCATTTTCAAATGTAGAAAATGGTTGATTGAACCTGGTTTTCTAGCGCCAAACCTCGCACTTATATGACAATCGCATCAAATTCTTTTTAGATAAAAAAAAACTCAGATAAAAGAATTGAAAATGTAACTGTTAAAATTTGAATTTCGTCTAGTTTTGGGGTTTCATAGACTTGTATACGGTTTAGGGTATTGTTCATTGCCGAAGACCGTACGACATGTACGATGACCTGCATTTGCTTACATATTTTGGGCTTGATGTAAAATTGTAGTATTGGTAACCATTCAACATTTATTCTTTACATAGTCTCCTAATAAGTAGGGAATACAATATATATCACCCTATTTAAATAGGAAAGCTTCAGTTGATATTTTTTAATAGAGTAAGAAGAATAATTTAACGTAATATGCAAACATTCAAAAGTCAAGTAGTTTCTAACAAAAGGAACAGAACAATCAACATTAATTACATACACATGATTACAAGTGATTCAATATGATTAAGACAATCTTATACAAAAATATAATATAGTGAGTTTACTTTTGTTTGTGAAATAGGCTATTCTTATTCTAATATCTTATTAACATTAATTAGAACCACCTAAGCAAATGGCAATTCAAGGAAGTGACAACGTAGACATGGTACATGGAACGGAGGGACAACTCGTAACTTTGACATGCACTGTTAAAAATGGCTATCCAGGGGAAACATTGTTATGGGCAAGTAATGGAACAGTAGTAAAAGTCGGAGGTCCGAGGATTCTGATACTAGAATGGTTTGCTAAACGGTCAGACCATTTACAGAATTATACATGTATGGCAAATAATTCAGCGATGCAAGAACCACTTGAAAGAACTGTTCAGCTCGATATAGCGTGTAAGTTTATACATTTATTTGAAATGCATCAACAGGAAACAGGAATAGAAATATTCAGTCAATTGTAATATAACGAATGGACCGCAAAAAAAGGCCAATCAAGAATCACAAATCTAAAAGAAAAACCGACAACACTAAGACTTACATTAAAAAGCCAAATTGATGGGTTATTCCAGGGCTTATATTTCCTACAATGAGTTCCTTGATACAGGATTGATGTTCACAATGTAGATAAAAGTAACACCGGCAGCACTTACAATCTCTTCAGTTTAAAGGTGATGTAAAAATGGTTGTGAGTAGTGTTTATGAAGTTCGTAAAGAATGAAATAAATTAATTAAATAGTTAATCAAGAACATTAAAATTGGCAATACATATGGTTCTACAATTTGGGGGGGGGGGGGGGGGGGGAACTTGTACAATCAGCACATGGTAATTGTTTTTCTTCTTCATTTTTCTATATTAACACGTGCTCATCTTGTAGGTGCTTTTTGATGCCAACAATCCACTTAACCTTTGGTATATTAATCGCAAATAACAAATAATATCATCTACTATAGCCCTAAATTAAAGATGAGAAACATTTCTCTTTGCAGATAAACCAGTTTTGTCAATAAATGGTAGTAATGAAATTAAAAGTTTAGAAGGTCAATCACTATACGTTACGTGTGATCAAAGTAGTAACCCTCTATCGAGTGAACCAAAATGGTGGCATGTTGATGCAATTGGCATAAAACGTTTGTTTTCAATTGGCCATATCCTCTACATTAAGGTGATCACACGACGAGACACTGGAATATACATATGTGAAGCCTCCAATACTATAGGAACGGGTTCAACAAACATCAGTATTGATGTCTATTGTAAGTATACATTGTGAATATCCTCTAAAAGAAAAGATATGAAAATAAGGAGATTTGTTTGATTGCCAAAATTACGCTATTCACAAGGGTCATAGTGACATAAATGTAAGCAACTAAAGGTTATTCCGTACGACAATTTGAAAACTAGTATTGAGTACTTTAACTGGCCAGGACATGACAAAATTTGAAACGATTCAAAAGAGAAAACTAACACCCTGATTTATGACAAAACAATAAACGAATAACAATTATTTCAACAAAAAGGAAGTGTGTTGTAAATGAGTAATAACCGTGATATCTAGGATATCTTTAACATAAACATTTCATGTACACATTTATCTGAAATGATCCAATACAGGGATATGTTTTGTAAAGAAAAACATAAGTAAAATAATAGAAATACCGAACTTTGAGAATTTTTTAAAACGGAAAGTCCCTAAAAAAATGGCAAAATCTTAAGCTCGAACAAATCAAACGAGTTGATAGCAACAGTTATACTCCTGACTTAGAACAGAAATGCACAACATGGTGAGCTAATAAAATTGAGAATGGAATTGGGGAAATGTGTCAAAGAGACAATAACCCGACCATAGAACAGACAACAGCAGAAGGTCACCAACAGGTCTTCAATGCAGCGAGAAATTCCCGCACCCGGAGGCATCCTTCAGCTGGCCCCTAATATATACTAGCTCAGTGATAATGAACGCCATACTATATAAACTCCAATTGTACACAAGAAACTAAAATTAAAAATAATACAACACTAGGCCACAGACCACAATTAATTCCTCTATCAGTTCTTTATAACCTTTTGCATCATTAAAAAAATTGCACCATGCACTTTTGTCCAATTTTTTGTGTGTGTAATGTATAGTCCTAGTCCAAATATGTATCCAAAATTCAGAAAGATTGTAGCAATCACTTTTACAAATTTAGCCAATACACATCCATACCCCTATTGACAAGTCAAGAGATGTTCCGAAAACTGTAAATATTACCTTTTTGCACTTGGCCTAATCACTCATTCCAAATCAAAATAAGTTAAAATACAACATCCAAAAATTTATTTCACCTCTCTTCTTTCATTTCCACCAAAAAAATCCAAGAAATGAGTGAGGAAGGGAAAGAAAAAAAAATAAGGAAAAATACACTCTAATTAAAAGGAACTATATTCGTGGACAACGAAAAGCGGGGTCATTAATTGTGGTCTTGGGCCACTAACAAAGGCTAGAGGCTCCCGACTTGTGACAGGCGCAACAATGCGACGGGGTTAAACATGTTTATGAGATATCAACCCAATGTAGAAAAGTAAACGCATAACAATACGCACATTAAAATTCAGTTCAAGAGAAGTCCGAGTCTGATGTCTGAAAAAGTAACCAAAGAAAATAAACAAAATGACAATAATGCATAAAAAAAAACAACAGGCTACTAACAGTTAACAGCTCCAGTTATTGTTAGATTTGAACACCAGTTTTTGTTTTGTTTGTTCCAGATCCACCATCTGTCCATATCGACTATAACAATTACACCGAGAATGAAAACAGAAACGAATTATTGTGCGTAGCTAATGGAAATCCAGATACATATACATTCAGTCGGTGGGAGCACAAATCAGAATTTGGAGAACCCATTCGATTCATTGATGGATATACAAACGGTAGTCTCGTCCTCCCAGCCACTCGAACCAAAAGCTATCAAGATTCTGGTTTTTATGTTTGTACAGTCAGTAACGGAGTACCAGATACACATGGTCAAGTAAATCAGTCGAATGATGCTTTTCTATCTGTACGAGGTAACACAAAGAGCATGATTAACTGTAAATATTTTAAACAAATATTTTAAATAACAATTAGTTTTAGCAGTACCAGTTTTCTGCACCAGATGCGTAATTCTACAATAAATGTTACTTCAGTGATGCTCGAGATCGAAATAATTCAAAGTCAAAACATGAAACAAAAATATATGAAGAGCTGAAAAAAAACCCAAATATTTCAAAGCAACAGTTCTCAAATAATGAGATACTCACGAAATAAAACGTTTTCACAAGGTAAAATAAATGTGAAATAATCTTTTATATAAAATTTGTAGTGTGAATTTCGAATTAAAAAATGGGACTGAAAATGTATTTATCTGATGCTCACGATACCTGTTAGAGGTGTACAAGGTCCAAACTGTATTTGGGTCGTTGCATGAGTAAAAACAAACCCAAAAGTAAATTATAAGAACTGATCACTATGATATGACAAGAAGAGTAGTATATACAAACATGATATACTCATCATAGATACTAGAATATAAAATGTGTGCTGCAGTGAATTTCATGTTTCGTCTACAAAAGGCTCACAAGTGACGATCGAATTGCAAAAATGTAAAGTACGAAGTTGAAGAGCATTGAGGACCAAAATTTCAAGAATCTATTCCTAGGGTATAAAAAAAGTCCTTTTTCTTTTGCAAATTGATTTTGGCCACGAGCATCACTGAAGAGACATGTATTGTCGAAATGCGCATCTGGTGCAAGAAAATTGGTACCGTTAATTTTATTGACTATTTATAATCATGACCATGTCAATGATAGTTCATGTCAACACTGAATTGCTATTTATATTGAGTAAACACAGAAGGAGTAAAATAGCGCGTTCACTTTCCAAATTGTATGAAGTAATGCAACTTATCATATAAATAACGCATTGCTGAAATGGTGATAGAGCAGATTGTTACCCCGAGGAAACATTGTTAACCGCGGCGAAACCAAGGTTGACAATGCTTTTTCGAAGGGTACTAATCTGCTCTATCATCCTCTCAGCTATGTGTTATTTAATGTATTATTCTGAATGTTCTATCATCATGGTCTTTTACATTTAATTATATTTTAAAAAGTATTTTCTATGACGTCACGTACATAACAACGTTACGGGTATTTAAAACAAGCAACAAAAGATGTTAACTTCTTTTATTTTGACAGTCAAATAATAAAATCTGAGCCACAACGTAGAAGCATTGTATTTTATTACTTGATGCAAATTCTTTAAATTATCAATTTTTATTGGTCTGGACGAGATGGTAACATTAAAAAAAATTGTCACCCGCTGAGCCATGTGATAGAGTAAGTTAACACCCTCGTATTAGCCAATCAAAATATAGCATTTTAACATGAAGTATAATAACAGCTAATATCACGCACGTTTGAACGTAATGTACCAGAATGCAGTCGACGGATTATTTCAAACCATGACTACACAAAAAACGTGTCGTATACTTTTGATAACTATTTACACCACTGGGTCGATGCCACTGCTGGTGGACGTTTCGGGTATCATCAGCCCAGTAGTTAACACTTCTGTGTTGGTGTTGACATGCATATCAATAATGTGGTCATTATTATAAATTTCCTGTTAACAAAACTTTGTATTTTCGAAAACTAAGGATTTTCTTATCCCAGGCATAGAGTACCTTAGCCGTATTTGGCACAACTTTTTGGAACTTTTGATCATCAATGTTCTTCAACTTTGTACTTGTTTGGCTTTAAAAATATTTTGATTTGAGCGTCACTGATGAGTCTTATGTAGACGAAACGCGCGTCTGGCGTACTAAATTATAATACTGATACCTTTGATAACTATATATCAATAAGTTAACATGAATATATAAAAATTATATTGAACTTCATAAAGTCAATTACTATGTTGCAGGAAAACCTGTTTTTCTAGAAAGTAGCAAACGAATATTTTACGGCATAATTGATGAGCCAACATATATTCGTTTAGAAGTATATAGCGTTCCTAAAGTTACGGATATACAACTGAAAGATATAAACGGTGTCCCCCTGAACCGACAGAGAGAAGCTGTTATAACAGATGAGCCAGCTCTGTTAAGACTCAGATTTCACAACACATTAGTTAAGTCAAGTGGATATCTGTTAAAAATCCAATTCTCAACGTTTTCAGAAAATGATGTCGGAAAGTATACCATGGATATTGGAAACAGTTATGGAAAGGATACCACAAACTTTACAATCCAGGCTGCTAGTAAGTCGCATTTTGTTCAAAAATCGTTTAATATTCAAATCAAACAGATTGTAAGATATTTATCATGTGCACACGACACGAACTATAATACCTAATGCCAAGGTTAAATCAAAAAGATGAATTCCTTATTGTCAGTTTGTTATCGATTTATGAGTTTGACTGTCCCTCTGGTATCTTTCGTCCCTCTTTTATAACAGACAAAATCAAAAGTTATCTGTTTTGCTTTTCTAATTTTTGATCTCGGGCGTGTTTGGTACAGTGTATTACCGAAATAAAATAAGACGAGACTGTATGCTCACTTATTTTCGTGGATACCAATTTTCGTGGTTTGAGAAAAGTATTGTATGTTCGTGGATATTTGATTTCTTGGTTTTACCAAAGTCTGCATAGAAGCTTACGAAAAAATTGTAATTCGTTGAATATTTAAATTCGTGGTTCAACTTTTTCCACGGAATGCACGTAAAATAATTAACCCACAGTAATATTATATACTAGTCAACAAAAGAAACGATACAAGACTTTTTTTCAAATTAAAGATAAAGTTTTCCGTTCATTGGACCAATATTGAAGGTAGTAATACTTAATCATTATGGAAATATAAATCCGTTTAAAAAAAATATTTTTTTTGCTTTCGTGACGTTTTTTCGCGATTTTTTTTTTTTACAAAATTTACATAAAACGACAATTTTAAAAACAGAAGTTACAATTAATGATGCCAACCTCTCATTTAAAAGTAAAGACAATGTTTGCCATCAATTTGTTTTTAAAAATTTCTTTGTTTATTTGTTAAGCAAAGTTCGGCCCCACGAGAAATCGTTAAAATGTATACATTATCAACTGATTTACCATACACAGTATGTGTAAATAGTTATCAAAGGTACCAGGATTATAATTTAGTACATTCAAAAAGCGGTAAAAATATTAAAACTAATCCGAAAGGTTCCAAATTTACTGTGTGTTGTTTTCATATCTAAAGCATTGGTTTGAGACGAAAATAAAAAAAACATTTTTTTGCATTTTTTGAGATTTCAAAAAACACTTTTTTCCCAAAAAATTGGAAAAAAAACCATTTCAACCCATTAATTACAACATGAACATAACTTGATTAGCATATTGAATATTTTTAAACAAACTTGAAATTTTATTTAGTACTTAGAAAATTATCTGTCGATTTTTTATTCAACTTTCCGCAAAACTAATTTGCACCCTATGCTCGTTTACACGGAATTTAGATACTTTCCGACAAGTTTTGATTTTCATTATCACATGTGCATACATTGCAAATGAAAGCTTTTTAAAATAGTATATCTCATTTTGTTTTATATTTAATACTTTTTGATAAATTTTATTTCAAAGTCGTGTTTCATTTCTTTTGTTGACTTGTATATATAAGTATCCCACACTACATCTTAATGTTCAATGTTGTATTTTGCAGGTCCACCACGCATACCGGTTAACTTTTCGGTAACACCATTGGTAAACGATGTCTTTGTAAACTGGCTTAAAAATTTCGATGGTGGTTTAGAACAAACATTTTTCATTGAATACCAAGTTGAAGGCAATATAAATTGGATTAGTGTGAAGTCATTAAATTCATCAGCATCTGCGGAATTGTCATGGCAAATATCTGGACTTCTGTCAACACAGACATACTTCTTTCGAATGTTTGCTCGAAATGCTTTAGGAGAAAGCAATAAAACAGCTATACGAATAATTCAGATGAAAGGTTAGTCTTACCTCATGATATACTAGTAATCACAACACTCAAATTAAAGTTTACCGTTTTTGATTTCTTTTTTTGTAGTTCACCACTTTGTAAATCCTTCTGTGAAAATTAAAATAAAACATTAAAAAGACCAACTTAAAAATAATTATAATTGAAGGCATTGCATATACAAAGCTATTAATTCAAAAGCACTAACGTAATACACATACGATTACATACTTGACTAGAACTTTAAAATTTCCGTACTAAGTGATCAGTAGATTACCGAATTTCAAACCTCATAAAAGCAGTAAAATACAAATCCAGGTCAAATAAAGCTGCGGAAATCGCAGATACTTTAAAAAGAGCAAGACTGTGCTTTGGCAGAATTTGAATGAGTGCAACAGACTAAAATAAGTCTCAAATAATAAAACTTAGAAAAAATTATTAAACTAATTGCACAAATACACAAAAATATATCTGAATGTGTACATTGTTGTAAATTCATTACTGTGTTTTTAAGGTAAAGAAAAAGGCATGTTCACAATATTCGCTGTGATAAGCAGTGCTGGAGTAGTTTTTATAATTCTCCTACCTGCAGTAATATGTATTTGCATAAGAAACAGATGTTCTGGTGAAGTATCAGGAAATAGACCAAGGACCATAACAACTGATGGTCCAAGTATATATGATGAAATTCCTTCTGATCACATTCCCGAAAATTTCGTGCCGACATATACAAATGAGCCAAACGACGAAACGGGACCGAGAATACGGATCGAACGTCAGTTAGAGACCAACTCCGATGTTTATATTTCTGGAAGTGAAGTCCATCAAGAAAACGATGATTATTTAGAACCATGGGTAAAAAGGCAATCAGTATCCGATTCATGTGGATCTGGGAGTGATGTTTGTGAAACTATTACATATTATTTACATCCAAATGTAAAGAGGCTATCGGTGTGCGAGTCCGGATCGTGTAATTCCGGGAGTGACATTCATCAAGTGAATAACGATTATTTACATCCATACGTATCCCTGCAGCCAAATTGGAAAGAAATCTCCAAAGCAGAAGGACTGTACATGCAACAACTTAAATAATTTAGGCGTTGAGTATTACTGTAAAAGTGTTTAATGAAAATCGATCATTCTTATAGACAATTAAACGACAGCTGAAATAATGGCATTTCTTTATCAGGTAGCAGATACAGATTTGTATTTTTTTTAACCCTTCTTGGATTGCTTGCTAAATAGAGGTTGTCATGACCTTTTGATAGTTTTCTTAATGTAGTTATTTAAAATGAACTACAAACGAAATTGCCAGTGAAAAATGGCTTTTAATTTGTAAAACGAACAATTTACATCAGTTGAAAATCCCCAGTTAAATATAAACCAGAACACACCCGCGAAATCACGGGCATATACAGCTTGTGAACTGTTGTAGGATGATTTTTTGTAAAAGATATTATGTATGGAGAATTACATAAAAGGTATTTCCCTTTTTCATAAGTCCGATATTTGTTTCCTATCTGTTAAATTCAATTATATTCGTGTTTCTGGCCTACGACCACAATTATTCTTCTCCTTTGCTATAATGCTTCTTTTGATAAAAGTCAAATCAAATTAAAAATTTGCACCGTTTCAAACATGAAATAAATGTAACTGCTTATATATAGACCATTATTAGTCTAAAAAATGCTTCTATGACAATCCATCAGTGCTTTTTTTAGAGCCTTATTAACATGCCAATGGTAGGATTTGAATCCTGTATAAATGACTAGTAAGGCTAATTTGGGGGGTTGTCGATCGGAGGGGTCCTGATCCCGAAATCCCGAGATGCAGAATTTAAAGAAATTCATATCCCGAAATCGAAAAATATATTTCCGGATCCCGTAAGGATCAATCCCAAAATCCCGAGCTTAAAAACACCCGATCCCGACGCCCCGAAAAAGGTCCTGCCTCCTTCTAATCTCTACCTTACTTTCATTTTTGTCAAATCACTATTTTCCCTTTTAACAATAAATTTGTATGCCCCAATTATGGGCATTATGTTTTTTAGTCTGTGTATCCGTGCGGTCGTTTGTTCGCTCGTCCGTCCGTCTGTCTCGTCCGTCTGTCCCACTTCAGGTAAAAGTTTTTGGTCAAGGTAGTTTTAGATGAAGTTGAGCATGTTTTACTTATTTTAATATATATGCAAGTGGTATGACCCCTTAAATAGTAAACATTTCAAAGAAAACAGTAAACAGAATCAGGGACTTTCTATACTAACATAGAAATTCCCTGACTGAATACAGAGAGTCTCTATATATTAAAGTAGTATAATCGTAGTTTACATGTAAATAAACGCGAAAAATATTTGTCCTCTATAAGGAGGTATAATAGTTGTGATTTTTGCGATCTAAACACCATGATAGGGAGAACGCTCTACGATTGGTTGTACTTGTGTCACATGTTTTACTTATTTTAATATAAATGCAACTGGTATGACCCCTTAAATAGTAAACATTAAAAAAAAAAAAAAAAAAACAGTAGACATAATACAGAGAGTCTCTATATATTAAAGTAGTATAATCGTAGAATACATGTAGATAAACGCGAAAAATAATTGTCCTCTCTAAGGAGGTATAATAGTTGTGGTTCTTTCGATCTGAACACCATGATAGGAGAACACTCTGATTGGCTTATCTATTTTTCATTTTTCTTATCTATCATACGATTGGTTGTATTTGTGCATGTTTCAAACAGGAAGTCTTATCTATGACTAAAAGAAAGTCTGATGACGGAATCATATCCGGACTCCTTTTTTGTCGTTTTTCTCCCAAAACAACTCAATCTGAATAATCATAAGAATGGATGACAAATGCGACTATGCTTGCACCTATAGGACACAGAGGCATGATGATTAATTTATTGTGGAAGGAAGAGAAGCGACACACAAAATGAGGTCTTCTCGTTTAATAGTATAGATACCCATACTGAATATGTATGTACTTAATCCTACAAAAAGTATAATGAGATGTTTAGGATAGAATTTCTTGACATATTTTTGAATATGATTTATTTGACAAATTTATTGAATATGGGGACGTCTTATGGAACTCTTGAAATAATTATTTTTTATACTCATCTTGACTCACGGTGTATTGTCTTTGATGTAATACACGCACTATGTTTCGAACTTTTTTTTGTATCAGCCTTTCTTTAAAATGTATTAATAAATTAACTGGTGAACCCTAATAGGAAAAGTCAAAACTTATCATAAGAGATCTTGTGAAACCACCATCAGAGTATTTATAAACACTTTGAACTGACGGGTTCTATAAAGATATTCATGATGGGGTTCCGCCCATACTTGTGACTTGTCTCGTTTCTCATGTTAAAATCAGATAAGTTATAGCAGTGATAAGGTTTTATTTTGTGTTAATTACAGGTGTGTGCTTCTAACACCAAAAAAAAAAAAAACGGTCACAAAGAGGTATCAATACAACCAACTTAAATTTACACAACTCTAAAAAAAGTTAACGTTGTCTTTGATTATTTACCTCAAACAAACAAATATTGCTTATGAACAAATTGGTTGATCTTTTTGTTAGTCAACTGTATCTATTTTCAATTGGAAGAATGACTACTGAAAACTATATCCGACCATTTTTTCTAACCTTCTCAAAAGATAGGCGAAAATGACAAAACATTACTTAAGGGTTTCAAAGTAATATGGACGAAACACATCAACCATAAGAAGAAACCAACGAAGCAACAGAATTGAAACACTGAAGTGCAACAAAATATAAACGACAATGCAACACACACGGAAGCGAACTATAAGATAACAACTGTCATTTTGCTAACTTGGTACAGGACATTTCAAGAAAAAATGGTGGATTGAACCTGGTTTTGTGGCTAACAAACCTCGCACTTTTATGGCAATGTTAAATATAACACTAAACTGACAACAATACATGAGTGGAATACAGTGCTAATAAACGCAAGAAAATGCACACCATAAAACACAGGTAGCCTTAGAAAAAGCTTCATTGATTTTCAAAACACACATTTTCAGATTATGTAGATATGAACCACAACCTCTTCGAACACATTTTCTTCAAATCCTTATGTGTAAGAAAACCATAAGCTGTTACAAATCATGATTAATGTTATTGAACAACTAAGATTTTATTAAAAACCTGTGTTTCTTGCCAATCTGATCAGTCAAGTTAAATCCAAATGATTGTTACTGTTTATGCTTGTGTTTTGCTGTAAAATCACTGTACCAAATCAACATAAAAGTTGAGCGCCACTGATATATTTAACCCCGTTATATCATGCATGTGCGTTTTCCAAATAGACGTGTAAAGCGTGTGGTTGTCGTTAGTTATTGTCTTTCATACTGAAAAACAACTTATTTTAGCCGATACTTTTTCTTTTTATCTCTTGTCGATCTTTCTTCGACTGACGAATTTTGATTCTTTAAGTCAAGATATTTGTGATCTATATGGCTCTGCAGAATACTGTTGCAATGCTAAATGTAATATCAAAAACTGAAAAACATGTAAAGTTTTAATAACCGATCTTCAATTTAACTAAAAACATTTCTTTTCCAGGAGCTGATCATCTGAATTGTAAATCGACAAATATCGTCTTCGTATTTCTATGTATTTCTATTTATCTCACCTCATATGCATTTCTTGAAATATGATTGGTTAAAAACAACCGCTTTAAAACCGTGTATATTCCATATTAGGTTAGAAGGCGGGACTTATTTCAATATACGATTAGGAGCGGTGTTACGTCCCTTTATAAAAACAAGACTGTGTTGAGGAAAAGTCTGAAAGGTTTCAACCGACGAAATTGGTGATGAACGATTGAAATAGATTGATAAAACACATTTAAAGCTAACAAGTTGTAATTTTGACATTTGTTTTTGTATAAATAAATGGAATTAGGTTCTTAATACTAACAGTATTGAAGACTTGATCTCTTTAATAAGCCACTAGTCTACAAACCACATGTTAAGATAGTCGGTAAGATAAATTCTGTAAATAGTGTGCTGTGACCTAATACGATATATATGGCATCAGTAAATTCAATATGGAGTTCGGGTTTCGCTCTCACTCCAAATGGAATTTAATTACCTTATATATCACTAAAGAATGAAAATAAGTTTCACATTTGTGTTACAATTTAAAAAGCTATCAATTTATTAATTTAAGTTGTAGTATAAAAACTATATGAGGTCAAGAAAAAATATGAACTTTTTTGTAATCGGAGCAAAACTGTTTCCCCAGTTTCTCAGCCACATCATTTGGTCATACAAAACAGATTATATTTGTCTGACATTGACCTTATATTGTTTATAAACTCTGTCATTATATATCACCCAGTCTCCATTATAACCTTTTAAATGACTTTTTGCTAAGTAGGCAGCACCCATTAATTTTCGCACGGTTACGTTAAGGTTAGGTCATAATGCTATGCTTTGACAATTCGCACACCATAGAGCAACGGAATTTTTCCTATTTATAAACGTACGTATTTATGTTTGAATAGTTATTTCCGTGACACTGTCAAATAATCATTTCCTTTTAGAAACGCCCTCTCCTATTTTGTTCAGCCATTTTGAATCTCGTCGTGACATTGTTATAGCAAGAACATGTAAATTTTGTATAAAAACACGTGTTAATTGCTTCCGTTGTCTCGTATTCTACTGTTTGAATATTTTAATAAAAGAACGAGTTATTCGTCAATAATAAAAAAGGAAATATTTAATCTTCCAAGTACTTTAAAAACTTAATTCAAATTATTGTTTCAAAGCTTGAAAAACACACGAATCAAGCTTTAATAATAAGAAAACAGAATAAAAGGTTTATGTCTTGTAAACAAGCTGCAAACATTTACAGCGGGTTTTAACGTTTTGATATGTAACAACCTTAACCCTTATCTGAAACAATAGTATAACATCACAACATAGAAAGACACACTATGAAAAAGCAATTGAAATGGCTTAACTCAAACAGAAGACATATTAACACAAATGAGCGAATACATTTGGTCTATGATACAATGTAAATACAAACTCAATAAAATAAGGAGTGAATAAATAAAGGCAACTGTAGTATACCGTTGTGAGAAATTTATATGTCTTCTAACATTATTCACAGAATCTGGATTTATTACATAAATCATGAGCGCATGAACTCGTAATTCATTATGTCTTTAGATTCACATTTCAAGAACTCTAAACTTTACAAAGTAACATCGTAATTGACATATCAGTATCACATGACACTAGATAACCTTTGTACTGCACTGGTTAACTTATGTGAATCAAATTTAGCAGTTTGCTGAAAAAATTGTCTAGCAACGTACGTGTCACCCATTAACTGGTAGGCTATTCCACAAAATACTGGTGACGATATGTGTGTTATTTTACCAAAGGTTATCACATTAGTTGTTGATCTAAGCTGTTGTAAAGAATATCTACATGATGTCATGTCCTGTAAATGGTAATAACATACGAAGCTTAGGAAATAGTCAAATGATAACGGATCATAAACTGCATGGGATTATAAAACATCTAGTTGTAGTTCTTTTGGAATTATAGATGAGTTCTTGCGAAATATAAGATCGTCAATTGTTATTGCTGTTAATTCTGTATAAAGTTTTTCTTTCTTTATTATGGTCAGATCATGTCGTTGGATAAATGCGTACTCGGGTAAGGTTCTTCTCGTGTTTTTTCTTTTAGGATATTTATGCAAAGCATATTTCAAGACATGTAATGAGGCAAAGTAATTTTGATGAACATAGACAAAAGAAGCTAACGTCAGCCATCCTGATATTGCATCTGAATGTATCGTATTTGTACTTGGTATACTGCTGTTTGTTTTCTAAGCTATAATGGTATTTTGATGTATCCGGAGCAGGCCTACATACTTTTAATAAATATAACGCAAACAAACCTCTAGATAAACCAGACCTGGCATGACGTATAGACATTTATGTAGTAGATTTATTTTCTTAATATCTTGAATATCAAAGTTTGAATTTTGTATTGATCTCGGATTTCCACTTACAAAATATTCAGCAAGTGTATACAATTGTCCTTTATAATCTTGCAGGGTCTCAGAAGACGCAAAACAATTTACTCCTTGTTTATATAATTGCTCAAGTAAGGTTGCCAATTTTTCATCGTTCATATCACTGAAACGTAAGTAGAAAAAGCTATTGTCAGGAATAAAATAATGTGACAAGATTGAATACCTTACACAGTACACCAGTCTTTGTAGGCATGCCATAAAAAAAGGTATAATTTTATCTGGTCGCCATAAATTTTGGTCCGTTTCTTCAGAAATCCAAAACATCAATGTTTTCAAGAAATATGAACACACTAATCCTTTCAAATCTTCATGTTTCTCTACTATTTCCTGATCTGGTAAAGACATTTTCTAATGTAGAAATTGTAAACGAGACCTGGTTTGACAGCTAGCTAAAAGTCACACGTGTAAGGCGGCAGTCATATACAATTTCAGTTTTGTTCACTGTTGAAACTCGTACTGGTGAATACTAGTCTCATTGGCATTACAACATCATTATTCGCTTCGTACCACAGTGTTTATAGTTCTTACCAATACTGAGTTCATATTAGACCGTGACAAGATAAATAAAGATTTATTCATAAATAATGTTTTGTTAATGTATGTCGTTTTGGGTGCTTTCTCGTGGATAATTACAACCATTCTCTTTCAACTTAAATATATTGTAAAAGAGGGACGAAAGATACCAGAGGGACAGTCAAATTCATAAATCGAAAATAAACTGACAACACCTTGCTAAAGATGAAAGAAAACAAACAGACAAACAATAGAACACATGACACCACATAGAAAACTTACGAATAAGCAACACGAACCCATCCAGAAACTAGGGGTGATATCAGGTGCTCTGGAAGGGTAAGCAGATCCCACTCAACATGTGGCACCCGTCGTGTTGCTTATGTTATAACACATCCGGTAAATACTAGTCTCATTGGCATTACAACATCATTATTCGCTTCGTACCACAGTGTTTATAGTTCTTACCAATACTGAGTTCATATTAGACCGTGACAAGATAAATAAAGATTTATTCATAAATAATGTTTTGTTAATGTATGTCGTTTTGGGTGCTTTCTCATGGATAATTACAACCATTCTCTTTCAACTTAAATATATTGTAAAAGAGGGACGAAAGATACCAAGGGGACAGTCAAATTCATAAATCGAAAATAAACTGACAACACCTTGCTAAAGATGAAAGAAAACAAACAGACAAACAATAGAACACATGACACCACATAGAAAACTTACGAATAAGCAACACGAACCCATCCAGAAACTAGGGGTGATATCAGGTGCTCTGGAAGGGTAAGCAGATCCCACTCAACATGTGGCACCCGTCGTGTTGCTTATGTTATAACACATCCGGTAAAAAGTCTAATTCGGTAGATCACATTCATGAAAGAGGATTGGACTGTAGTTACGGAATTTCACCGTTTCAAAGAGTTATTATATGTGTGCATTCATTCTAATCTTTTCTGCTGTCAATTACTGGATTAAATATATGGCCAATAAAGATTTACAATAACTTATCTGCCATACTGTGCATATTTCTTTGAAAGTACTATCTTTCCCTAAATGAGGATTTGAGAACACATACATAATTTTCGCTTTACAATGAACAAAATACTTTGTATATTTTTGGTTAAGACTGAACATACATCAATGCGTTTCTTTTTTTTTTTGGTTTTTGTTAATCCCGCTTGACAAACAAATGATGTGACTAGTATGCTTTTTTTACTTAGTGAAAAGAGATACAAAGTCAATTGTCTTAATATGCAAGATAATTGGAAGGTTCTAATTTGGTCAGCAGTAGTTGGTCCAATTACGAAAAGTAAATACAATTTAACTGCTCAACATGTTACACAAACTATTTTTCTAATCGCCCTTGACAGACAAATTATGTAAGAACTTTGTTATCTTTCCTTTCTTATCGACTCGAAGTGGATGTATGTCAGCACTTCGGTGTTGACATGAATATCAATTATATGGTCATTTTTATAAGTTTCTTGTTTACAAAACTTTAATTTTTTTTCGAAAAACTAAGGATTTTCTTATTCCAAGAATAGATTACCTTAGCTGTACTTGTTCGGCTTTATTTACTTTTTGATCTGAGCGTTTCTTCCCCGAGTGTATCACCAGCACAGTATTCAGCACTTCGGTGTTTACATGAATATCAATTATATGAACATTTCTATAAATTTTATGTTTACAAAATTTGAGTTTATTGAAAAACCAAAGATCTCTGCTTATTTTGTAACAACATCCGGCCATATAACTGAACGTGTGATCAACAGGGAAATCGGGGATGATTGTTCTTCAAATGTTGAGGTTTAACAAGTGAACTAAACAAAAGTAAGGACTCTAATGTATTTCTATTTAAATTTTCATTAACGCTTTTCTATTATAGCTTTATATGCAAACAAATATGGAAAGATAACACTGCCAATAGATTTAGAAGAAAATCAAAGGATGTATGGAATATTTATTAATGACACAAATCCAGTACATGAACAGCAATAAAGAAAACATACAAAGAGCAAATGAGCAGCGCTTTATTGTTGTTCTTCATCTCAAAACCACATTGAGACCTTGTTTGTATAGCATATAGACATTGTTTTGGTTCCAACACTGCATATATTGCTGCCGTTGTAGTGTACAGTACCAGGTGTAAGAAAAACAGATTGGATCGAAAACAACGGACTTTCTATGAACTGATCTTTAATCCCGGATTTTCTTCTTTTACTTTATCGACAAACATTAACTATACATGTATAATCATTAAGTTGTACAGTAGGCATGGCAGTTTGCAACAATATATTCTCAGATTACCAGTTTACACACACAAAATATGTAGCGACAAAAAAATATAGCTAACAGCTTGATGATGCCTGCTTTCCTGGTCCGTTTGTGAAAATTGACGTTTTTAATGTTCCAGACGGGTTAAATCTGTACGTTCCAAACTCTTTTCTTTTAAAAATTTTCCTATGAAACAATAAAAACACAAGAGGATTCACGAGGCTATTCAATGGCGCCAAGACGTACAAAAGTTGAAAAGTAGCTCCAAATTTAATCAATTTCCACATCATCAACGATGTACCAACACACACAGGTGTCCAGCAAACAATGTATGCTGTAAAAGTAAATAAAAATGCATATATTTTTAATGAGGAAAGTAAAAGACTTATACGATTGAATCAAATTGAACAACTTGTCACTAACGAAATACATAAATGTCAAAGGTCAACTACAAACTTATTATTTCAACCACTTTTAATGTCTTTGAAATTGTTGAAACATTGCGTCACAGTTCTTTTTACTTTTGTATATATATATATATATATATATATATATTATACTGACAAACTCTTACCGCTTTGTGTTTCTTTACTATACAGATACTTTGTTGATACAGTGATATACAGAAACAAACAGACAAACTCTTACCGCTTTGTGTTTCCTTATTATGCAGACACTTTGTTAATACAATGATATACAGAAACAAACAGACACACTCTTACCGCTTTGTGTTTCCTTATTATGCAGACACTTTGTTAATACAGTGATATACAGAAACAAACAGACACACTCTTACCGCTTTGTGTTTCTTTATTATGCAGACACTTTGTTAATACAATGATATACAGAAACAAACAGACACACTCTTACCGCTTTGTGTTTCCTTATTATGCAGCTATTTTGTTAATAAAGTGATATACAACAACAACCAATCTGTTGTTATTCAGATAATTAGTTGATACAGTGATATAAAAAAAAACCAGGCAAACTATAACCGCATAGTGTTTCCTTATTATGTAGATATTTTGTTGATACAGTGATATACAGAAATTAAGAGACAAACTCTTACCGCATTTTTGTCTTACTTTACAGATACTTTTTTAATAGAGTGATATACAGAAACAAACAGACAAACTCTTACCGCATTGTGTTTCCTTACTATGCATATACTTTTTTGATACAGTGATATACAGAAAGAAGCAGACAAACTCTTACCTTATTGTGTTTCCTTATTATTCAGATATTTTGTTGATACAGTGATATACAGAAAGAAGCAGATACATTCTATCCGAAGGGTGTTTCCTTATTTTTCAGATACTTTGTTGATACAGTGATATACAGAAACAAACAGATATACTCTTACTGCATTGTGTTTCCTTACTTTGCAGATACTCTTTTGAAACAGTGATATACAAAAACGAACAGACAAACTCTTACCGCATTGTATTTATTTACTTTGCAGATACTTTGTTGATACAGTAAATACAAAAACCAACAGACAAACTCTGACCGCATTGTGTTCCCTTCCTAGGCAGATACTTTGTTAATACAGTGATATACAGAAACAAACAGGCAAACTCTTACCGCATTGTGTTCCCTTACTAGAAAGATACTTTGTTGATACAGTGATATACAGAAACAAACAGACAAACTCCTACCGCATTGTGTTTCCTTACTAAGCAGATACTTTGTTGATACAGTAGTATACAGAAACAAATAGACAAACACTAGGCAGATACTTTGTTGATACAGTGATATACATAAACAAACAAACTCTTACCGCATTGTGTTTCTTTTCTACATGTACTATGCAGATACTTTATTGATACAGTTATATACAGATACAGACAGACATACTCTTTCCGCATTGTGTTTCCTTATTATGCATATACTTTGTTGATACAGTGATATACAGAAACAAACAAACTTTTAACGCTTTGTGTTCCCTTACTAGGCAGATTCTTTGTTGATACAGTGATATACAGAAACAAACAGACAGCCTCTTATTACATTGTGTTTCCTTATTATGCAGATACTTCATCAGACGTGTACCGTATCTACACAAAATCTCTTTGTAGAGTGCAAGCTATTCTCTCTGCCTTTTACCTTGATTTATAACTTATTGATAGTTGAAAGGAAATTTAAAATTGTAACACTACTGTTTACACATGTTACACTTATATAAAGTATATATACATACCAGTTACGATGATCAGAAGTAATTTAATGGTCCTTATTTTAGCCTGAGCAATTAGTGGTCTCCTTGTACTTTTTTTCTGACCATCGGTTTTACGTGTGTAATCTACAGAAAGCAGTTCAATTCAGTTTTAAACAATAAATTAAGACACTTTTTGGAAAGTTAAAGTAAAACGATCCGCTGTGCTTTAATTTGAAACAAAATAAGTCATTATCATATTTTCTGAAGGAATTGATCATTCATGCTTCAATTGAAGTTAATGAACAACGATCTTGTATGGTGTAATTCATACCAATATAAGTAATTTTTGTCATTAATTCTTAATGAATCGACCATTCATGTTTTGTGAAAAATGATTTACTTGATTGAATGTTTTAATTTGATGCTTCTTTTGCCAATTGAGGGTTAAATACAAATATTTCGCTTTAATAGGGAGATAGCAATATTCTTATGATTTCTTTAGGCAACACAATCCATTTCACTCTTTCTTAATAATAGAAAATGATAACTGTTGCTGACAAAATAAATTATAAAATGCTGAAATATTTGAAAGAAAAAAATACAAAGCCCTCTGATCGACCTTGGGTTTTGCTTATCGTTAAATGCAGTACGGCGATCTTGGATTGCTAACATCTACGTCATGTTATATATCTGGAAATAATTATCTTATTTGAAATCATTTCTCGCCTTCTTCTGGTATATTGCAAGTCACAATGATTATATCATGTATATTGTATTTCAATATATTGGAAGTATGCATTTATCACGTTTTCGTTTAGTATTGTTCGGTAACATTTTTATTGTTATATTATGTTTGTCAAACCTAAGGTTGTTTTGATATGTGTAAACCCCCCATACTCAATTATATATTGTGTTAAGTTGTCTAGATTATACTTACTAGTTGTTCTTCTAGTATTGTCATTCAAAAGTTCATTTCGCTCGCGACGACAAATTGTGACAATAATACATGTATAGCACGCTCCAATGATAAGGACAGGAAGGATCAGAATGAGGCTGATATCAAACATAAGCATAACCTAAAAAAAACAACCAAAAACACGACAATATACCGAATTATCTTCAAATATATATAAAAGAAATTTATTGTAGTTGTTGTGTAAAATGTGTAAAAGTTTCATATGTCGGTACATGTCTTATTATAACATTTTTATTTCGCAGCATGACACAGCACATGGAAATAATTGGACACATGTCACACAGTACAACATTACGAAAAAACCCTACTTCAATATATCGGAAATCTATAACTTGAATTTTAAAATGAAATCATAATTCATACGCATTATAAGTACACGTTTTGTTTTGTATGTAACAGTGTTGTTTTCTGTTTTCAATTTTAGTAAGTAATTACAAGCGTCAAATTCTTTGTTTAGAATCTTTTCGATTTTTGTCACGTATCCTTTACTAAATAGAGCAACGCATATGACCAAGTACAAAAGCATTAACTTAACATATACTTTAGAATCAAGATCCGAACCAGATAACAAAAAATGACAAATCTAACAATAATATAAAAATGACAGTAAAAGACGTGTCCAATTTAACTGAATTAAATGCTTTTGTTTTTGATTTGATAAAACGTATATTTTTTTCCCAAAATTTGGAGAAAAAAAACATAGTTTTTGTATGTTATCAAGGTAGGATTCAGTAATTCAATGATTGTCCATCATATTTGTTTTGTTTAATTTGTTTACACACATTATCCGTGGGTTTTCTCATTACAATTGTTTTACAATTTGTCATAACGATGTCTTTTAAATCATTCCTAAAGTTTGTTTTGCTAATTGCTTAAATTCGTATACAAAGGTCTTTCTTCCTGACATCGATGGTGGACTTTCCAAATTGATTTTCCTTTAAGTTCAATATTTTTGTGATTTAACTTTTTATCCTTTCGAATACTACCACATTATTTGAATTTTGAATACGCATGTAGAAATTTTACCTTTTTGTCAAAATCATGTCCACATTTTCCATTATTGAATCTTACACACACCATATATGGTATAGAAAGTAACATCGCTAGAATCCATGTTGTCATTATCAATGATACTCTATATTTAGCACCTCTGGCAGAAGAAGATAAAGGTCTTAGAATAACATACAAACGATCCAGCGTCAGAGTAACGATAGCAAACGTAGATACATAAATCGGAAACATTTTCACTCCATACAATACATAGCAGGCGTATTTAGTCCACCCGATATGAAATCTGAATATAATAACCTCGGGTAAAAGATAAATCAAACCGACACAAAAATCTGAAAGAGGGAAATATCATTTGCTTTTGAAAATGACCACAAAGCAGAACATATATTATCATCATTATTATATCATTGATGTCATTTAAGCTGTAATTTTCAAATGCACTTTAAATCAGAGCCTTCAAAAACTTTGTATTAATCAAGTGGTTGCTTTAACATCTGTAACATAGATATTATTTCGGTCATTGATAATGTATGTACGGTGACCATAGATAAAGTCCGTACGGTGACCATAGATAAAGTCCGTACGGTGACCATAGATAAAGTCCGTACGGTGACCATAAATTTGGCATATCAACGGTACTTGTTGTGGTTTAGAAAGTGAGCTTATCATTTGCAAAGATACCACATTTAAATTTTTAAACTGTTGAAATTTACTTCAGAAACAAATATCATACCCACGAAAATCGTTGTCATACTTAAGTTTGAGTGTATGTACTCAAAACAAAAAAAGAAATACCAATATCAGATTTGTACAAACTGTTTTGATATCATTATTGTTAATCTGTGATTACACTTTCTTGTCTTATTCGTGGAAACTTCAAATTGTTATAATTAAACAGCAGAGTAATTGCAGTGAACGAATTTAAAAGCGATAAACCATAATAAATCAATTTGCACTGAAAAATCAAGATCCGGGTAAATGACTGAAGAGACAAATTTTGATTAACGAGACAATATACGGAAAATGACATTATCATGCAAACAAAAACATTTACGTTTCCATCTATTCTCAGGCGGTATAACATGCTCGTTAAATGTGGTTAAATGTTTAATTACATTCAGCTGTTTCCTGGAAGCTGATAACTATGGTTCATAATGTTTTACTTTTTTCAATAAATACAGGACTTAAGTTTTACTTCAAAAACAAACAAATACATTTTTCATACGTTTGTGTTATGATGTAGATCAATGCTTCTGTTTTTCCATTGTTATCTTCTTATAGTTAATGTGTTGCCGTCAGTTTCAATTAGTAACTTGTATTTGTTTTAAGTCTATAGCGGTATACTAATGTTGCCATTATTTGGTAGATATACATCATTCGATTGGTTTTCTAATCTTTTTGATTTGAACGTTCCTGATAAAATTGAGAATGGAAACGGGGAATGTGTCAAAGAGACAACAACCCGACCAAATAAAAAACAACAGCAGAGGGTCACCAACAGGTCTTCAATGTAGCGAGAAATTCCCGCACCCGGAGGTGACCCGGAGGCGACTGACGACTGCTTAGTAAAGGTGCCTAAGACATAGTCAAATTGATAAAGTGTTAATATTTTATACTGACCTATCCTCGGACATATCCAATGAGTGCTATTTTCATATTTTTTACTAATATATTCTAGTTGTGTTACCTGCTATTGCTAAATTTTGTACAAAGAAAGCCATCCTACTGTTCTGTTTCTTGCGGATAAGTAGTATCAGTATAGTTGAGTTAAACACCAAAATTCCAACCAGGATTCCAACTGCCAGCCATTTAGTTACTTCATTGATTGTCTGGATACAAGAATAAATTCATAGAAATATATATCTATTTATACAACAAATTTTGTTTTCTAATATGGAAAACTAGGTTATTTTCTCCTCAGATAGTTTTTATCAATTTAATATGCTTTAATATTTGAACATGTTGTAGCTGATAATCCTATCATTATTTTTGTGAGGGTTTCAAGGAATTTACTAAACCAAACGTTCTATGATTACGAACGGAGAATGTTTATGTCATGTTGCACTTGATTTGTATTTTTTTCAATGTATGTGTAATATTACCCCTCTTGATTACCTTTGCAGGATGTCACACCTTTACTTTGAATAATCAATTTTGAAGAGAAAAGTTAAAAAAGAATAAAAGAATTAGAATTAAAATGAAATAAATATAATAAACGTCTCCAATATACATTATTAATGCAGAAAAAAAACGAAATTAAAAAAATTTTTTTTTTTTTTTTTTTTATAAAATTTCAAAAACTGTCTTTAGTTGTGTATAATACGCACCCCTTGTACAAACTACATATTTAAGGAAAACAAGTGCGGACTATACATGCCCAAGTACGGTAGTTGAGAACCAATTTCAAATCTAATACTGTGTGATGTAAAATTGACTTATTAGGTTAATGAAAAACAACTGTTGAGTCAATTGGGGAAGCGTCAAGTAATAATCGATATAAATATGAAATACAGAATATTTTCCAATCTAATAATGATCAGATACTTACTACAAAATCGATCTAAGTGATGTTCTCTTCTCATATGCGATATATTATATTATGTATATGCATTGCATATATCGATCACGTTACGGTTACACTATTCCAAATATGATCTTTTTGTTAGTTTACGATTCAAGTTAAAATAGTAAGTACCATGGTTTTGACAATTTTTACTTTGAGAATGCTGATATTGACTGATTCACACAAAAACTGTAATAAGGAATGTATAACCTAGTTGACCAGATGATTTCTCGACAACAAGACACTTTGTTAATCGTTTTTAAAAATTATATTAAGTGTTTATTCATAGAGTTTTAAACAAGATATTCGTAAAAAAATGTTTTTGGATAACATACCTGTTTATCAATCCTTACTTTGTAGTTCTACATGTATCGATCATTAAATTAGATGTATGTTTCATTATAATAAGTTATTGTGATTGGCTACACTGCAATATCGCTTTATTTCTTGAACAACTTCCTTACAAAATAGAATGTATTGTTCTTGCTCACACGAGGTCACACAATAAAGTGCACATGTAAATTAAATCAAAATTTGATAAAATTCGTGTTTTCATGAACCCTACCTGAAAAAAGGTAATTATAAGTATTGAATGCTTCTTTTTGTGATTTCATAGGGTTGTAAAAGCTTTAACTGTGCGCACATTTTTAGAATGAAGCCCTCCGTGTCTCATACAAAATGTACTTCGGTGATTGCTTTTACACCCCAATAAAGTTACAAAAAGAAGCATTCAATCATTAAATAGTAATGTTCAATAATTACACAATTGCGGTGTTCCATGCTTAGGACATATTGATGACATTTAGTTAAATTCTAAGTTAGTGTAATCCTTGATGTAGTATTTTCATATTGACAATCAAAACACATTTTCTTATTTCCTATTTTATCATTACAGTAAAGTCATTACTTACAGACGGAAAGGACATCTTCTTTCTAGATCCATTTCTCAAATCTAGGTCAAAGCTACTGTTAACACTCACATTGGAATAAAGATCAGCCATTGTGGATAGAGAATCATTCGTTATATGGTAGGTGTTTTCTATTTACTGTGTCTTCTAAAATCAAGAATATAAACATTTATTTAAAACATATTAACTACAGTATACATTCACACTATATATGAATTTTTACACGTAAAACCTAAAATAACAAAAAAATATTTTGTATCTTTGGTGCGTGTTTCTGGATTTATTTTCATGAGAAACTATAAACCCTAAACACTTGTGTTTCACGTTACAGTTTTTAATATCAAAAGGAATATGTTATGAACGACTGCACGGTATTGTTTATTTTAATGTCGAATACCTATAATAGCTCTCACACACTTCTTTAGAACTTTGTTGGATAATTCTATCATTGACCGCCCTACAACATCTCCTTATTTTTTTTTATACCAAATAGGATTAAATACAGGTGGACATGGATACATACATGTTAACTAATATATGTTTAATCAAACAGTAAAAAACACAACCTAAAGAATACATCAACACCGTTTTAGAGTTTGCTCTGTGTCATAGACATGACTACCGAAACTTCCTTAACATAATGCATTTTACCGTTTTTCTTTTGATAACAAAATGATTTTAAATTGATAGGAATTTTTAAATTAAGTTGATTTTAACCGATTAAAAGCCAAACTCTGTATTTCTGACTGTCATAATGAATAATTTACAAAGACTATAAAATGATAACAAAATTACGCAACAATTCAAGTAAGTCATATTGCTGGTTGACATCAAATGTCTTTTTCTTATTGGCTTGCAATTTTGTGAAAAGACTTGTAAGTGCATCTATGCATTAACATATAGGAAACCAGGTAATGAAAAGAAAACAATGACGTAAGTGGATATTGTTTTACGGGGAAACTACAAGCCTGTTAAAGTTAAACGAAATGTTAACCTAGAGAAAGGAGTCTTACTAATCTGTTTACTATCGTTTTACATGTTTAGTTTGTCACATTTGCTTGTTGAATTCTGAAGCTATATAATAGGGAATGGAAATTGGGGATATGTCAAAGAGACTACAGTCCTACCAAAGAGCAGATATAAGACAAAGTCCACTCAAGGTTTTTCGTCAAATATTTTATTAGTCGTTTGTTCGGCTGTTTCCCTTATGTCGGACATAAATTGACTTTGACATCGAGGAGCTAGCAGAAATATATAATTTATTTGTTCGTTATGTGTTAAATTTTTTTTACAGTTTAAATATTTTGATAAGCAAAGCACTTTTTATACCAACTGGAACGTTAAATACAAATTGTTTTTAACGCTTATATATATCACTTTCAACTTGTCATGCTTCGCCGTAACCAAAACCAATTTTGTCTTTATTTCATCCATTACACAATCCTTCAAGGGAAACAAACAAAGTTTAAAGAGTTTCATAACAGAATCAAATCGTCCCAGGGTAAACTAACTTATTTAAGCGACGGGTGCAACATGTATTTTGGTCATTTTTTGTTCATTGCGTTGTGCGTTTGTTTTTTTACTTTAAAATGTTCATGCCTGTTTGGTATCTTTTGCCTCTTTTCAACCAGAGCTGAGATTATTTTTGTTTTACGTATGTTTAGTTGCGTATAATTTTTTCATTGGTAAAATAATCACTTCTGAAGAAAAATGTCTAACAATCCTCTTAATTTTCTTCTGACACACGACGGAAAAGGCGACTTTCACGTTAAAATACGTCTTTTTGCAGATCATTAAAAAAGAAAGAAAATGTTTTTTCAAACATAGATAGATATTGCCATAATATACTTTGAAATTCTTTTAATATTTGAAAATATTCCCATGTTCAACTTGTAACAGGTTATCCTTACTCAAATTGAAACAGATAGTATAAGTTATAAATATGATTGTCATTACTTAAGGCGAAGTATACGTAATTTGACGCCTCTAGCGGAAATCGGGATACAAAACGTGCGTCGTTAGTTACGCAAGTTATCTCCCTTTACTCAAAGAACGAGAAATGATCAAATGTGAAAGAAATCCAGAAAGAAATTATCATTACATTGACTTTGTGAGGTCTATCATGAATCGAAAAATAAAGGCAACAGTAGTATACCGTTGTTCATAACTCGTAAATCTATGGACAAAAAACAAAATCGGGTTAACAAAACAAAACTGAGAGAAACGCATTAAATATAAGAGGAGAACAACGACACAACCTTAAAATGTAACACACACAGAAACGGTCTAAGCATTAGACAAAATCCGATGAGAATAACAAATATAACATCAAAACCAAATACATAAATTTGGGATAAAAAAGTACCGTGACAAGTATTCCTGTAGTTTCTCAAAATTTCAAAGACATTATCAGACTCCAATCAGAAATTTTAGTACATGTATCACGGTCCTATTGTGTGTTAGTCAACTGTGCAACTGTTTTTGTTTTAGCCTCATGCAGGAACCGCCGGGTACATAAAATAGCTCGTATTTATTTCCACAGAAATTAGGAATGAACAAATAATCTAGCAAAAGATTCTTGTTTCTTGTCGTATTTTACATGTTAAAATCAAAAATGACCCCACAATATATTTTTTGAATGAAATCTTGTAGCGTAATCTTGAAGGTAACTAAAATAACCGTTAAAAAGTGTGTTGAACTAGAAAGGCGTGGGCATATCTCGTTTTTTATGCAATTGAAAGTTTTAGGATAAAATTGTATTTGTGTGAAAAGTATAAACGATAGTACACTAAAGTAAAGGGTAATCGACCTCGAGTAAAACAATCTGTGTCATTTTGGTCTTTTGCGGATAGTTGTCTCATTGGCAATCATACCACATCTTCATTTTTATATTAACATGTATAAGTGGGAGGACAAATCTCACAGAAAAAAACCCGAAAAAATCAATCAGATTCCGTATACAAAACATTTCACAGAAACTAAGGATTTAGAACCATGCATGGTTGAACTACACATGTATGATAAAAATAGAACATTCAGTTTTTTTTCTTGATCAAATTCCAATTTCTAACGGATAGCAAAATGTGCATTCTTGTGTTTTTCTTTCGTGTATCATTCAGAAGTAAAGAATACAATCCACGTCATTCGATAAGGCAGCTGGGGTGTCAGAATTTTCGGCGATAAATGTTTCTTAAGCTTCTGTAAAAGACATTTCGGTCAAAGTAATTTCAACTTTTAATATGCAAACTTAGGATCGAGGACCTTGTTTTTTCGTAACAATACATAGAGAAATTAACAACATTTAGGGTATTTCATTGTGTTTATGATATATAGGAAACTTCAGTTTTTCTAATAACAGAAACATTAAACGATAGAATTGTCTCAATTTAAACGGCCTAATTTCGTTTATGAATTCTTCTGAAATATATATAAAAAAATAAAGGGTCAAGGGCTGTATTTTCTTGAAAACAATATTTTGATAGTTCAATCTTTAAATTTCAAGTTGTAGGTATTTTGTTATATATTGAATGATACTTGGTAAAACAAATAGTATTTTTGAAACATGACCAGAAAGGACGCTCAGAAAAGAATACGCCCGATAGATCTCCTTATTTTTATATTACATAAACAAACCCGATTTATTTGCAAACACAATACGCAATATAAACACGTATAGCATTACATAATGAACAGTCTCCTTGCCAACTTCCGACGGAAGGTTGTCGCCTTTCCGAAATTTCTAGAGGTCCTGATTTTATATGGAGTTTATGAGCTACGATCCTTGCTTAGAAGTGGCACCCCCTTTCATTATACTGGATACATTCAAATGAATTTACACTAGAAACATTTTTAGCATCATACTGGATGAATATATTATCATTGCATCGCTCTTGGTATAATCGTATATATGATATAGCAGTACACCATTACATACGTACATTCGTATAGCATAACAAAGTACGTACATTCATTATATGGCACTAGCGAATTTACAGCATACAACTATAACAGTAATTGCACAAAGCTTTAGAATTACACTTAACAATATATACAACAAAAATCCGATCTGTTTTATTCATATACGGGTTCTTCTTTCGACCTTATTATAGCCATTCTAAAGATGATATGCATTTGCAGATTTTTATGTTTTTGAGTCGTAGATGTGAAAATTTAAGAAATAATGGTACAAGAAATTATTTCCATTGTTAATGAATCTCCAGCAAACATTGATACCATGATAAAGCCTTGTCGTGTAGTTAAATAAAAGGGAACGCTATCGAGAAAGGAAATTTTAAAGTAAAATTGTAGAATCATGTGCACGTGTGTGAACTTGACAAATAGAATGGGTTGTGTACGCAATACCCCGAATAACACCGGGAATGGTGAGAAGGAAAAGAAGCGATCCCAATATTATAACCGAATTTTTCATATATGTATAGAATCATTCTGTTCTGATCTGGACAACTCTATATTTGATTTAAAATTATTAGAACAATACAAATATTTAAAAAAAGATGTGGAACCCTGCCTTATCAAGAAAAGATGGAGTTAAAGTCTATACAGTAATTTTCTTTTACTTGCAGTATAAAGTCGGACGCTTATATCCGCCACATTAAACAGCCTTTCGTAAGCCGTACGGATGACACTTCTTGAAAACTAATATGTTTGTTGGTTTATTAAATTTAATTATTTAATAAAGTTAAACCATTTTTTAAATTGTTCAGAGATCATAAATATTCAGGAGTAAAACACATGCAAATATGGGCCCCTACTCTATTTATTTATCAATTTGCATTATTTTGGCTTTAGAAATATTCTACAACATTTTTACAGTTTGTATCATTATCAACCATGTCAACCGATTATGCTTTTCTCTTTTTTACATTTCAAATACTGAGGGAAATGTGTTAACCATATTAAAGAGTTGTATGACATTACTGTACGATGCAATGGGTATACTAGCGTAGCCGAATATTTTGTAATTCTCCGCTAAAAATCAAACTTCAAGAGAATATAGCTCGAAAAACAGCACGATTGATATGGACTTTTTTGCAACAATGGTTTCATCGTCTATTTTCAAATTCAATTTCGAATTCTGTTGACCAACGAATTAGAAAATCATTATAAAATAAAATATATCTATTTTTTTTTAGGATTACCCCTATATATCCTTTGTATTTCTGGAGTATCATGCTGTTAGATTCAACAGCTTGTATCTGGAAAACGAAAACGGTTACCCCCTTTTTTATTTCAAATTCTGATGTATTTTGAAAAGCAGAATCCAAATGTAAAATTTAAAAAAAAAATCTGTTGAGTAGTTATATTACGTACACTTCGCCTTAATCTGGTTTTTGTTTTTTAATTGGTATCAGTACCGATTAGAAATTTGTTGAGTAGAATTGAGAATGGAAATGGCGAATGTGCCAAAGAGACAACAACCCTACCATAGAGCAGACAACAGCAGAAGGTCACCAATGGGTCTTTAATGTAGAATAGATACAAACATGTAACTCGAATATGAGAACTTTTCTAATCTTTACAAATATTTGCCGACTCAGCGTCAATAACATAAATGCTCATAATGATAAAATGAAAGAATCTGAACGATTCGCATTGTCTGAACTTTTTACATTTAAGTAGTTAGTAAACAGTAATACAAGTCATCACAAATATGAAACTCAGCTGAAACAACTAACCTTGTCTTTTTTATATAAGGAGGAACTGAACTCCCTTAATGAATCAAATTAAAGCGAGATGTATCTATAAATACTATGCTGTCACCTGGTGCTTTTTTCCTCATTTCAAATTATTATTATATTGTATAAGTGTACGGATTTGGTGGACGCGATGCCGAATATTGACCGAAACAATATAAGAAAAAGATTAAAAAAAATGGCAAAAAATTTAAAAAACCGAATAATAAACCAGCAAAAAACAAAAGAAATAGAAATAAGGACCAAGCATTGAAAGACAAGAGTAAAATGGGTGGAACAAAAATGAATAGATAAAAAGGACAAAAAAAAAGATCCCCTTACTACAATTTTGAATATGAACAAACGATATAAAGTTCAAATTTCAGATGAATATTGCAATAATTTGCATGATTTGATCTGACAATGCAATGATGTGTATACACGTTAACGATGAGAGTTGATCAATACTTATAAAAAATTTTTATGATCACATAAAGACGGATGCACTTGGGTTGTCGGATATAGTACTGATCATATTATATTCTCTTTGTATTTGTATAGACTGTTATATTTGTTAATCTATTTTCAAAACATAATTATCCTCTAGTATGATACATTATTAGATCATACTATCATTTATTAGTCTACGTACTATTTACTTTTTCATTTGAGATATTTATTGATATACAAAATATGTGTGTTGCCATCAATTACATCGCTGTGTCATTATTTCTCCTTATAATAGTTATTAATCATGTGAAATGTGACCTGTTCATTAATTACGATGATAAATATAATTGATAACCTGCGAAAAAGAATAAGTTTATAAAGTCAAACACTTTACATGGATCGTATTAAATCTCGGGCCTTATTCACAACAGCATTGTAAAGTTATATTCCCAAACACAGGATCAATGTTCAAAGTAACAGCGAATCATGAAATCGTAATAGATAATGCAATAATAGAGTTTAAAAGAAGTTACCACAGTATCCGGAATATTAAACTTATCGTTTCAATATCAAGCATGTACAAGTATTTGTATGTCCTGTACGTTGTTAATCTTTTTTAATGTAATTATTAAGATGAGCAAAATAAATTGTACTGCTATGGTTGAAATTCATCAGGAATGTAGAGAACCAAACATTGGAGTAAAAGAAATATAAAAAAAAAAATTAAAAAAATCGGCGATTCATTTACATATTTTATTTTAAAAACTTACCTTTTTTATACTACGGTTTTACTTCCACGGTATATTCAAGATAATAAGTAAAGTAAAGTGCGTGTACATACATAATTCTGTTATAACTCATACAGCATGTATTTTAAAATTCAGATTTAAAAATAAGATAATATAGTGGTACTTATGTTTTAAAGTGTGTGCTTGACAGATTCATTAATTGTATTTGTTTGACGTTCAAAAAGGTGGGGGGAAGGGGGGGGGGGGGGTAAACTCATCATAGATACCATGACTTAATTTTGTATATACGGCAAACGCGCGTTTCGTCTACAAAAGACTCATCAGTGATGCTCGAATCTAAAAATGTTAAAAAGGCCAAATAAAGTACGAAGTTGAAGAGCATTAAGGACTAAAGTTTCTAAAAGTTTTGCCAAATACAGCTAAGGTAATCTATGCCTGAGGTAGAAAAGCCTTAGTATATTTCAAAAACTCAAAATTGTGTAAACACGTAATTTATAGATATAACCATATCAATGTTAATTCATGTCAGCACAAAAAAGGGCTGACTACTAAGCTGGTGATACCCTCGGGGACATAACTCTCCACCAGCAGTAGCATCGACACAGTGGTTGTAAATAAACTCATCATAGATACCAGGACTAAATTTTGTATATACGCCAGACGTGCGTTTCGTCTACAAAAGACTCATCAGTGACGCTCGAATCCAAAAAAAAGTTAAAAAGGTCAAATAAAGTACGAAGTTGAAGAGCATTAAGGACTTAAGTTCCTAAAAGTTTTCCAAATACAGCTTAAAGTGGGACAAAAGATACCAAAGGACAGTCAAACTCATAAATCTAAAACAAACTGACAACACCATGGCTAAAAATGAAAAAAAACAAACAAACAACAGCACACATGACACAACATAGAAAACTAAAGAATAAACAACACGAACCCCACCAAAAACTAGGGGTCATCTCAGGAACTCCGGAAGGGTAAGCAGATCCTGCTCCACATGTGGCACACGTCGTGTTGCTTATGTTATAACAAATCCGGTAAATAGTATAATTCGGTAGATCACATTCATGAGAGGGAAGGGGATTGTAGTTACGACGTAAGGAACATATCCGATATCATTTGTGAAACGGTTATTCCATAATGGTCAACCAACTCGTGATGGCGTCCGTAAAATTTACGAAGGAATGATTTCAACTTGACCATTTGGAACTCATGGCTTAATAGTTTCCTTGTGCGAAGCAACCCTCTATCAAGAAAATCATGATAGGAAATGCAAGCACGGAAATATCGTATCAATTGGGAGATATATACCCCGTATGCAGGTGCTGCTGGGATGTTGCTACTTAGAAATGGAAATCTGAAATCATCCCTTTTGTCGTAAAGTTTTGTTTTCAACCGACCCTCATTGTCAATTTCTAGATATAAGTCAAGACATGAGGCCGACTTAACTGTATCTGTAGTATCCTTTATCTCTAGCTCTATGCTAGATAATCTATGCTAGAGGTAGAAAAGCCTTAGTATTTCCAAAACTTAAAATTTGTAAACAGGTAGTTTATAAATATAACCATATTAATGATAATTCATGTCAGCACAAAAAAATTGCTGACTACTGGGCTTGTGATACCTTCGGGGAAATTAATCTCCACCAGCAGTGGCATCGACCTAGTGGTTGTAAATAAACTCATCATAGATACCAGGACTAAATTTTGTATATACGCCAGACGCGCGTTTCGTCTACAAAAGACTCATCAGTGACGCTCGAATCCAAAAAAGTTAAAAAGGTCAAATAAAGTATACCCAAAGAATAACCAAAACTTGGTAGTCTTGAAAAAAAAAACCATACAAAATGACAAAAAACAGTTAACAAGCCACAACTTAAAACACTTAAGACGATTAAATTTGAAAAGAAAAATCTCCATATGTAATTCTCCATAGATATGATTTTTGAAATTGAAGGTTCACATCTTCAGCAAGACTTATTTCAATGTTCCAACCATGTTTTTCTCATAAAATAATAGATGGAATTAATTATAAAGACATAACGATATATAAACTTTACCTAGCAGTCATTTTAAAAGACTCAATCATGACAAATCCGCATGTACCAGATAAAAAAGGTTCACAAGAGTGAGGATAATCTCTACAATAGTTGAACTCCCACTTATTTATTAACCTTATATTATGTTTCGTCGACCTGTCCGAAGTCATCAGCCTCAACCTCATTACATTAGGTCATGTTGGGGATTTTTATAACTGACTTTGCTCTGTGGGTTTTAATCAATATTAAAGGTCATACAGTAACTGGGTATTGCTTAAATAAACGTCATTAGAACTCTGGTAGCTCTTTGTTTTATGAAAAGCAAACCACATCTCCAATTTTATTTTATACCATCAAACAATTTAACTTCAATACTAGGCATGTTTAATCCTTATTATATAGTTCACAATGATATGCATTTGTAATGTAACAAAACACAGAGAAAACGGTGCTTTTTTTGTATCATTTTCTAAAATATAAATCTAGGTTAAAATAAATTGCGAAAAATCTGTATAATACGTAAGGGATATAAGCCGATAACAGTCCATTCTGTAAAATATTGGACAGGTCTGAGGCCGCAGGCCGAAGACCTGTTTAATATTTTACAGAATGGACTGTTAGAGGCTTATATCTTACTTAAAACATTGTTTAACACGTCGATAAAAGTTAAAATAAAAGAAAAGCCAGCAAAGATTTATTTGCATCAGGTATGAAAATTGTTTTGTCAATAAACTTTCTTTACATTAAAATATATCCTACATGTAGGCCCCTTTAAACAATAACTAAACTGAAAACAAATAGACAAAAAGAAAGTACAGCTGAAGGTAAACACCATTTATTGCTACATGAAGAATAAGACACAGGGTATGTGTGTCATGATTTTTACGTGCGCAAGGACTACTCACATTTTCTGCTCATAGTTTCCGTAAATACCATTACATACGGTTTGTGTTTCAAAATGGATAAAGTGATGAAAGTATATTTTAAATGCAAAAACGAAGAAAAAGATGTCGTTGCATGTTTAGTGATTGTGTTGTTTCAAACTTTGGATTAAAATCAAATGTGTAATTGGAATCTATTCAGATACAGTATTCAGTGTGGATTACAAAGAGGATATAGACAAAGCAGCTAACAATGGTTAGTTTTATATATATTATATTTCAAAATGTAGTCCTCCTCTTTTAGTTGCTTGTTTCTTCTTGGGTTTTATTTTTACTAAGTGAATGCGAAAAGAAAAAGAATAGGATATGAAAACAGGTTCTTGTCGAACCATATCGAGTGCACCGCAGTCGATTTTATTACAAATACATATTAATTATGAACAAAAGAAGAAATAGCAACATGCAATCAGTTATATTCTTTTATTGGAATTTTCAAGAGACTGTACCCAAACGGTACCACCTGAATACATCCACCTTTTCTGGGTTTTTTTCTTTCTGCAAGGTCGTGTCGCTCTTTTTTCGTTTATTTGTTTATTGAGTCCTTTGTGTTTTATAAATGTTACCGAAATATATTCTTGCCTCGATTTTCTTTTGAAAAAAAAATCACTCATAGAACGATCACTGCAAAAAAGTGCGAATCGGAAACACTATTGGTTTGTTTGACAGATAAAATGCGGTAATGTGTTCCTTTATTCTACTTTCCATATTCATCGTGGTTCATGAGCGAAGTGTAGCGTTATATTCATATTTAAGCAATAATATCAGACTTAAAAAAAACAATACTTCTTAATCAATTTAGAAACTTGAATATTATTAAAACTATTCTAGTCCCCTAGTTCATGAAGGAAGTTCAAGATTCGCACTTTCTACACAGGATAAGGTTTAGTTTGTTCATGGCCCTTGTATTGTAGCATGATCTATCAAATTTAAAAATAATTACTTCATTGCTTTATTCATTGTTAATTGTAGTTGAAACTGATGTTAGGAAGAATAAGAGCAACACCAGAGGTCAATTTTGATAGCCTAAAGACGGATGAGGATAACTCTTTTGAAAAAAGAAATAAACTCATAAAATCCAAAGAACAAGACTTTCAACGAGCACAATCAACTTATTGAATTAGTCTTAAAAGAGACAACCCCAAAACATGAGAAAATGGCTGTGATATAAGTATTGAATGTGTTAAAAATCAATTTGAAAGTGATTTCTTTTCCGCAAGAAACCGTTTTGATGAGTGACAACGTTATTGTATTGGAAATTGACTTTAATAAAATGTTTTTATTTAATTGTCATTTGTTCTTTGGTTGTATTTAATGTTTACTAGATGAAAACAATTGGGGTAATTAATAAGTTTTTTATTTGAGTGATTTAACTATCATTTACCTGTAAGAATCAGTTATGCTACCTTTAGCTGTCCAATATTTTTAAGAAAGAGGAGGGCTATTCTTAAAAATATTGGACAGCTAAAGGTGACATAATGGTTTCTTACAGGTAAATGATAGTCTAATCACTGAAATAAAGAACAGGTAAAACAATAGAATGACGTCACAACAATGTTTTAATTACAATGTAGTGTTACAGGATGTTAATGTGTATGATGAATATATGTACAGTGTACAGAGGAAAGATTTATACAATATATACTTAGCAATACAAATATCGCTCCACATCTCATCATGTATAGTAGTTTTATAATATCTTGTTTTTGCAAAAAAAAGTGTAGCAACCGAATTTATCTTAATCATAACCTTGCAGTTACATATGCAGAGATTACAGAAAAAAATCCTTTTAATCATGCAACTGAAAATTTACCATAATGCATTTCGCAACACATTGTATTGGGTTCTCTATGCTCTTCAATTTCATATTTATTGGCCTTTTTTTACTTTTTTGATTCGTGCGTCACAAATGAGTCTTGTGTGAACACATAACGTCCACAATTTTTGTCCTTGTATATATAATGAGGTAAATGACAACCAAAGTGTCGATGCCACTGCTTGTGAAGTTTTCCTTCCTCAGGGTATTACCAATTCTGTTGTCAGCATCTCTGTTTTGACATACCATAGATTATTATTGATATGGTAATAATTATAAATAATTTACCAAACTTTGGATTTCCAGAATATTACAAAGTTTCTACCCATGAAATAGATTATCTTCGCTGTATTTTAGAACATTTTGAAGTTTTACTGTCCCTCTGGTATCTTTTGTCTCTTTTTTTTAAAGTCTTTTGTGTTCTCAGTTCTTTTAAATTCGTACAGTGTTAGGCCTTTTTTATTCGAGCGTTTCTAATAAGTCTTTTGAAGTCGAAACTCGTGTCTTACGTTCAAAATTTTCATCCTTGTATGTATGAATTTGTTTATCAAACACCAAAAATCAAAAATCAAGAGGTGTTTTTAAATGTTAAAAACTGAAATAGAAAAATCTCAATTCACCAAACTGTTAAACCTGTCGAAACGAAGAAAAATTTCTTCTCCTTAGAAAATCAACGGGAAAAACTGCGTGTGTTTTTCTGCTGAGTATATTTTTAATAAACAACTTCCGTTTTGACCTAATTTTGAATAATAAGTGTTACAGTTATTATATATGGCTAACTATGCGTAGATCAGGATATTAATTATAAGTATATTTACATTTAGTCGGTTTACAAATTATAAACCAAAAAGCATCCTTCTACTTTAAATTTGGTATCTAACATATTTAAACTTATTGATAAGCAGTTATTCAGACGCTGATGTAGAATATTCGGAAAGATGTGAAAGACAAGTCCAGCAATACAAGACAATAGCAGAAATTTGGCTGAATGTATTTATCATCATGTAAGGAATTGCATATATCATGTCGTTTATATTGTAGAATTTAACCAATTAAAATAAAATTGAAAATGAAAATGGGGAAATATGTAAAAGAGACAACAACCCGACTAAAGAGCAGACAACATCTTGTTAATCTTTAGAGAATTTAAATAAAATTAATTCAAATAAAATTCAGGATGCATGGTTTACCCAAAGTCCTGTGTGAAAACTGAATGCATAATAAATGGAAGTGTGTAAAATGAATTACAAGAATTTCATTCACCTTTCGCGGACAGTCATGCAACTCATATATCCGTGATGCATATTGTTGTTGCAGTGTTTTAATAGTTTAATGGATAACAAAAATAAAGGTAAATTGAAAAAAAAAACATCATAGCTCTTTTCAATTTCTTTTGAATATTAAATTTGTTTGAACATTTCCAATGATAGTCAGTTGTTTACGCTGTAATAGATATTCTAAATATATGTTCAATATTAAAACACCAAGCAACACATATCTGAATAAAAGCACATAATGTGGATATTGCAATTGCAACATTTATCAACAGCTTTATAACCAACTACCAAGGGACCAGATTTCTTGGATTAAATGAACATGTTGATCAGATAACGGTATTTTAATACTCATACACAATGTTAAATGTATAAAATATTTAAAGCGATTAAATTGCAGATTTTTTTTCCAATTTTGTTTCATTACATTAGTATTAAAGTATACAGCAAAACGTATAGTTGAAGATTCACCAATTGATACCTTTTTTTTTATAAATCAGAGAACTCTTTCCAAATAGATTTATAAAATTGTATACGTTGATTAATGATTGAACTATTAATTGAACACGTTAACTGTATAAATAAGTCTTTTTTATGGCATTTTGGAAACAAGTAACTTATGCATATTCATCACCTGCGGCCATTTTTTCAAGCGTAAACATATAGTCTTGTCCATTTTTTTTTTACTGTAAACACATATAAACAGGTTGGTTACTGTAGAGATAAAAAAAGATATGGTATGATTGGCAATGAGAAAAAATCTCTACCTGAGACCAGTACAGGCTAATAATGTACAAAAAGGTTAAGCGTGGTATGTCATGCAGATAAGAAAGACTTATATAAATATATTTATATATATCAGCTAAATTATCTATAGTAAAGGATCCTAAAAATTAATGTAAGATACAGTCACAGAAAATAATTATATTTATGAGTACGTCTGAGCCAGTGACAACTCTACAACAGATTTATCCATCGGATCACCAGCAATAATGGTGATACATGGCTGTGTGAAGAACCAAACTTTTGCGAAAGCAAATTTACAGATCTTACATTGTTGGGTTGATATTTAGACGAGTTGTATATATATACATATATATAAATAAATATATATAAATATATATATATATATTAGTGTCTAAGAATGTAACTTTAACACACTAATGAGTGTTATAAAATTAGTTGTTATATTTTATATATTATTCACGCAATATTTCGCTAAACAGATTAGCTTCATGCGTGTGCATCTACCTAGGTGAAATCGGATTTACGACTTTCTTTTTTCTTCTTCTTCTGACAAAAAATATCTTTGAAGCTTTAGATGCACAAAATTTATAGATTGAATGTCTATTTGAAACATATTTTTGCCGTTTATTGTACATAACATTTTTTAGATCTAAACAAATAGGGTTTTTAGTTAAATATAATAAAATTCATAACGTTTTCCTTTGATTTTGGCTAAAACTGTTTTTCATCACTTTCATTAAGTCCATCAGGTTCAAGAGTACGTAGCTGATGCATTTAGAACCGTTCTCTCTGTTTTCTCCTTTCGGAGTCCCAATTTTGGTTTACCTCAATTATTTGAAAGGTGATATTATCAAAAGTATTTCCTGTTCTGTAATTAGACAGTTTCTTTTTTTTTTGTATAAAACGACCGGACTTTTGTATGACGTCCATTATCACTAAACAAGTATACATATTTGTGAAGGGGCAAGCTGAAGACCGCCATCGGGTGCGGGAGTTTCTCGCTGCATTGAAGACCCATTGGTTGCCTTCGGCTGTTATCTACTCCATGATCAGGTTGTTGTATCTTTGACACATCCCCCATTTGCATTATCAATTTTATCTTACACTGTCCAATTCATCTAATGTTAATTCATATAACAACCGAGGAAGTAACAAAAATTTATGCTAGTATCGGAAGAGTTATGGTTATTGCCTTCATTGAAGAAGTCCTATTTAAGATTCCTAACTTGCAAATCATTATCCATAATGAATCTATTCATTTAAGAAATTTATAGGCGTCAACTGTGACGTAAGAGTTAATAAATCGACTCTTGATTAAATTCCTTTCACACATTGCAATGTTTTTGACACCTCAAATCGAAGAAACAGCTAGTAGTGTTGTAGAATACTCGGGGACATTGAAATTGAAAGATCGTCTTTTGAAACTGATAAATACATATACAAACAGAATGTGGGAACGTTGTCGTTTGGGCTTCGTTTATTGTTGAATACATTAAGAAATTATGGCATTTGTTTTCTATATTGAATTTCTTACATTTTTTTAAGGTCAAGGCTTTTTGTAGATTACCTTCCGGTATGAGTTTTGTTCATTGTTGATGGTAACACTGGTGAACATTGGCAATTATACCACATTTTTTTTCAACAGTTGCAATAACAATGATTTCCAAGTGAAATAAAAACCGTTAATTTCAGATGTGCAATAAACGTAGTCAGAAGTATATGCTATGTTTTCACAAACTATATTAAGTGAAAAGCGAGATAAAGTCAATTGTCTTATCATTCAGAAAAATGAAAGGTTAGCTTGCAATTTGTCAAAATGATAATACAGACTTTTATTTGACGGCTTAATACATTATACCAGTCAGGATCCTACTTCGTCAAAATTATCTCCCCATTACGCCAGTTCATTTTCACAATCGTAAAAATGGAAGCCATTGTAGCGATGACGCGCTACCAATTTTGCTCTTGGAAACCGATAAATTTATCCACATTGCACCAATACGATCCTTATATGTCAGTTATATTTTAAAAGACAAATGTATCAACTAGCTAATGAGCATCAGTTAATGATATTGTCTGCATTGATTCAACTTAAAACTATTGTCTGATCGGTTGTTAGTTGGAATTTTCGAAAAATCATAAACATTTAAAAAAAAACTAATTAAATATTTCGTGGAAGGGCAGACTAGATTTTTTTAGTGGTTGAAGACTATAAACCGTAGTTATCACACACAAAAAATTAGATTTTTTCGAAGATATGCATTTTCATCATCCAACTTGTAAGACTGTCGTCAAGTACTTTCAGTAAAAAAATAGCTATTCAAACACACCTTCCCTGTTTTTGTGACTCATTAGATAGGTATTTCACTTGACCCATATATTTCATCTTTTAGTACTGTTATGTTTTTGTGTTATAAAGTCAACCTGTAGCTTTAATATATAAAAATGATAGAATCTGAAGCGAGACGATGTATGAAATATTCTTACTTTGAACGATATCAAGACAAAATACTCAACTCAAACACGCCCTAACATAAAAAGGTGCACTCGATTTTCTCTTTTCGATACAATTGTTACCTATTTTTTGGAATTTTTTCTTCAGTCACATAATGGAAGGGCAGACACGAAAATTACTGAACTAATAGATTGATATCTATTCCGTCCGTGGTAATTTTTTCAAAAAAATCGGAGGTTATTCATTTTTGTCATCCAACTTGAAAGATACCCATGTCGTCGACTTGATATCTAATTGTTCTGCTTAACTATGTACTAGATAAATTGAAAACTTATGCAAATGGTGTTTTTGAAATAAAACACCTCGTAATTGAGAAGAAAATTGCAGTTTTGTTTGTTTCTATTAACTTTTTAAAAATTTGTCACTATAGTAAACAATACAGTAAACATTTATCGCCTTCTCTAATAGAGAGCTTCGATTCTTTTGTTCTATTTCAACCTGGTTTCCGACTGATACTATATCGCTTGCGTTAATTTCTTTTAACAGGCACGTTATGTTACAACGATGTTTTGTTTTCCACCAGACAAAGACAATTGTATTATTATTCAGTATAATTAGTAGAATAGTTGCAATGTGTCTAATTTAAACAATGAATGCAATTTCACGGCTTATCGCGTCATACTATATCTATTTCGCTTATCTCCGTAGACAAAATGTAATATTTTCCTTATTATCTACTTAAAGTTGAATGCTAGATGAAGAGTAATCAGTTTACATAAATATATAGATTCAATTTTATATTTATATAGAACAGCCAAACTAAAAAAAAGTAAATTCATTTATCTATGAACTACTTGGGGAAAATCCTACATTAAGCTATTTATTGTAACGAAATTTACGATCTAATAATTAATCCGTCATTTATTTACTGAGGTCAAAATCTAACACTGTCTATTCTAAGACAAGTCGTAAGACTTTCCATAACATTTTTACTGGTAATTTAAAAATAAAGAAGATGTGGTAAGATTGCACATGCGACAATCTTCACAAGTGACCAAAATGACACTGAAATTGACAGCTATAGGAAACTGTACAGCCTTCAACAATGAAAAAAGAAATACCGCATAGTCAGCTATAAGTCATGTTAAAGTAAGCCTCGGAAGATATATATTCAAAATGTGTTTTTAAATTACAGTCAGGACTCTACTTTATCAAAATTATCTCCCCATTACGCCAGTTCATTTTCACAATCGTAGAATTGGAAGCCATGGTAGGGATGACGCGCTGCCAATTGTGCTATTGGAAACCGATCAATTTATCCACATTGCACCACTACGGCCATTATATGTCAGTTGTATTTTAAAAGACGAATGCATCAACTAACTAATGATTATCAGTTAATTATCTTGTCTGCACTTTTTCAAAACTATTGTATGATCGGTTGTCAGGTGGAATTTTTGAAAATTAATAAACATTTCAAAAAATTCGAATTAAATATTTCGTGGAAGGGCAGACTACATTTTGTTAGTGGTTGAGGACAAAAAAACCCCAGTAATCACATACAAAACATTGTAATTTTTCGAAGATATGCATTTTCATCATCCAACTTTAAAGACCGTCGTTAAGTACTTTTAGAAAAAAAAATAGCTTTTCGAACACACCTACTCTGTTTTTGTGATTCATTAGATAGGTATTTCACTTGACCCATATATTTCATTTTTTAGTACTGTGATTTTGTTATTTAATAAAGTCAACCTGTAGCTTTGATATACACAAATGATAGAATCTGAAGCGAGACTGTGTGACATATTCTTGCTTTGTACGATATCAAGACAAAATACTAAACTCAAACACGCCCTAACATAAAACGATGCACTCGATTTTCTCTTTTCGATACAATTGTTACCTATTTTTGGAATTTTTTCTTGAATCATATAATGGAAGGGCAGACACGAAAATTACTGAACTAATAGATTGATATGTTTTCCGTCCTTGGTAATTTTGTTTTTAAATCGGAGGTTATGCATTGTCTACATCCAACGGAAAAGATATCCATGTCGTCGACTTGATACATAATTGTTCTGCTTAACTATGTACTAGATAAATTAAAAACTTATGCAAATGGTGTTTTTAAAATAAAACACTTCGTAATTGAGAAGAAAATTGTCATTTTATTTGTTTCTACTAACTTTTAAAATTTTGGTCACTATACTAAACATTACAGTAAGCATTTATCGCCTTCTCTAACAAAGAACTTCGATTCTTTTGTTCTATTTCAACCGGGTTTCCACCTGATTACATGTAAGGAAAATACGTATTCTTTGTGATGGTCTCAGTGTAGTATTTAGGAAACTATATGCCTAACTATGCACTTCAAATATTTACAAATCTGTGTTATTTGATAGTAATATCGGATATTCAGATTTGTACTTTTTTCTCTTATAATACATAACAAAACGTTTGTTAACAAGCATATATAAAAGCAGTTTTAAATATAAATACCTACAAAAGATATCTGTTGAACTGTATGATAATGTCATGGAATAAAACTGTATGAAAATTTGTTGAATGAACATTTAAAGAATATGATTATCATCATTTAGTAAAATTCCTCAGAACTGTAATAGAGGAAATGCTGAAAACCAACTGATTTTCGCGGATACTTTACTTCGCATTTTACTTGTTCTAATCCACCTAGCGGCTATTAAATTTCGCGGTATTCTTATCTACTTGATGAAGTGTGATACGTTAAGATCCAAGTTTTACATATTCGCGGCGATTTATATTCGCATTATTTTTCTACCCGCGAATGTTGCGAAAATAAATCGGTCTCGAAAATAAGTTGGTTTATAGTATAATTATATTGATAGAAGACTTTACATTGATATTTGGAATATGTAATGAAAGATCGACTTTAGATTGGATAACTTATCCATGTAAATAAAGGCAACAGTAGTATACTGTATCAAAATTCATAAATCGATAGATGAAAAAACAAATCCAGATTACAAACTAAAACTGAGGAAAACGTGTCAAATGTAAGAGAACTACTACACAACAGTGAAACAATACCGAAACGTAACACACACAGAAAAGAACTGTTTCTCGTTTCTCGTTTTGTTATATAGATTAGACCGTTGGTTTTCCCATTTCAATGGTTTAACACTAGTAATTTGGGGGCCCTTTATAGCTTGGTGTTCGGTGTGAGCGAAGGCTCCGTGTTGAAGGCCGTACATTGACCTATAATGGTTTACTTTTTCAAATTGTTACTTGAATGGGGAGTTGTCTCATTGGCACTCACATCACATCTTCCTATATCTATACATAATGTAAAAGAGGGACGAAAGATACCAAAGGGACAGTCAAACTCATAAATCTAAAACAAACTGACAACGCCATGGCTAAAAATGAAAAAGACAAACAAACAACAGCACACACGACACAACATAGAAAACTAAAGAATAAACAACACGAACCCCACCAAAAAACTAACAATTGTATCATTTTATTCTTTGATAATTGAAAAATATTAAGAACAGACAAAAAGTCAGTCAATAATTTTAGGAAACGACACGTGCATTTACATTATCTGATACTTATCATTCTTATTGTTTCCCATTCATAATTAAATTTATTCTTACCTTATTGGAATACCAGGATACATTGGAAAACATTTATCCATAGCTGTTAAATATGTTACACTTAAATGTCAATAAATAGATTGAGGCTTATATATATTTTTTTCAGTATTAACACTAATCGGTCCACGATGTAACTAAATGCACAAGGCAATTATATAAATTTTATCATGTTTATAGGAATAGTAGATTACCGGAATAGCATCACTATAATAGTTGATATTAGATACACTTTATATCATTTCTGTCATGGAGACATGTCATATAACGCACGATAATACAACTATCAGTTATATCTCACATATCCTTTATACTTTAATCAATACATATCTGATATTTACACTTTTGCATAATATTTGCAATATATCCCTATATTAAGATGTTTATTTGACCAAAATGTAGTTTTCATAATACAAATTGTTTCTATTATTGTCTATTATACTGTTGATATTTTCGTAACCTACCAGTCCTATAAATTTACTATAATTGCCTTGTGCGTTAGACACATCGTTGACTGATCAGTGTTTATAATGACAATATCTATATAATGTCTCGAATCATCTTATTGACATTTAAGTGTAACGTATTTAAAAGCTGAGGATACATGTTTTTGTAATGCTTGCTGATTCCACTAGGTAAGAACATATCTATTTGTAAAGGAAACAAAATAATAATTTTCTAGTGTTGTCAAAGTAGGCATTTCATAAAAAATTAGTGACATACATTTTGTCTCTTCTTCATCATTATAAACATTATCATTTGATAAAATGATGAATTATAAAGAAAATTATCCAACTCTAAGTTCTTCTCTTTCTTGGCTTATTCGAAAAGTAACGTAAAGTATCTTTTTTCGTGGACTATTTATAATATTCATTTCTCAAATGAATAATAAGAAAATGAACGTACATTTCATTTTTAAAACCCTTTTAGAGAATTATTTAAAAAAAGGTTTCAACAATGATACTTATAGTGTAAAACCATTATACAATTCAATTGAACTTGTAACTTTTGAAAGTGTTTTGTTTTATAACTGCTTTTTGTGCATACTGTTTTCCTTAAGGAAAGTCTTTTTGATCAGTAAACTTATATTTTCTTGTAAACGAAAGCCCGTATATAGTATAACTGTCAAGCATTCTATGCTTCTGATAAAAAGTAAAATAACAAAAATAATGAACTCCGAGAAAAAATCAAAAAGAAAGTCCCTAATTAAACGGCAAAATCAAATGATAAAACACATCAAACGAATCGACAACAACTGTCATATTCCTGACTTGGTACAGGCATTTGAAAATGTGGAAAATGATGGACTGAACCTACTTTTATAGCGCTACACCTTTCACTTGCAGTCCTTGTACGTATGTACGTAGTCCTTCTCATAAATTTGTATATTCACTCAAAGTACAGTTTTAGGAAAAATCTTGAGGCGTTGAATTTTTGTGTAATATACTGTTAGAGACAACAGTACAATTGTGTATTATGAGAAATTTAAATAACAATTAACATAAATTATTATAAATTAAGGAACTTCTTGAACCTTTTGGATTATAGCCTTTCACCTTTTATATAAGCTTTGTATTTCAAATAATTTGGCCACGAACATCACTGAAGAGACATGTATTGTCAAAATGAGCATCTGTTGCAGGTAAATTGGTACCGTTAATGTTATAACTACCACTGGGTCGATGCCTCTGCTGGTGGACTGTTAGTCCCCGAAGGTATCACCAGCCCAGTAGCCAGTACTTTGGTACTGGCATGAAAATACGTTTTTTTTTTGTGTTTTTAAAATTTGGTGTTACAAATTGATAGAAATTATTATAAATTTAGGAATGCATCTCCCTCATGCAAAGTTCTGATTTCTTTCACGGAGTTGGCTATACTTTTTGGACCTTTTGATTTATTGCTCTCCACCTTTTATATAAGCTTCGATTTCAAATATTTTGGCCACGAGCATCACTGAAGAGACATGTATTGTCGGAATGCGCATCTGTTGCAGGAAAATTGTTACCGTTAATGTTATAACTACCACTGGGTCGATGTCTCTGCTGGTGGACTGTTAGTCCCCGAAGGTATCACCAGCCCAGTAGCCAGTACCAAAGAAAATACGTTTTTGTTTTTGTGTTTTTAAAATTTGCTGTTACAAAATGTTTATTATAGATTAAGGAATGTATCTCCCTCATCTCCCTCATGCGAATCTCGGATTCCTTTCTCGGAGTTGGCTATACTTTTTGGACCTTTTGAATTATTGCTCTTCACCTTTTATAAAAGCTTTGGATTTCAAATATTTTGGCCACGAACATCACTAAAGAGACATGTATTGTCGGAATGCGCATCTTGTGCAGGAAAATTGGTACCGTTAATTTTATTAAAGGATACATCTAACTTATTATTTGTCTTCCTATGAAAAAGTAAACTCTCAAAAATACTGAACTCCGAGGAAGATCCCTTAATGAAATGACAATCAAAAGTTCAAACACATCAAATGAGTGGATAACAACTCTTATATTGGTGATTTTGAATCTGTTCAAAGTTTTGATTGTTCTACCCTATATACCACATTGCCTCACATTCTCATTAAGAAAAATTCAAAAACCTAATTAAATGGACATTTAAAAGTCAGAATGTGAATGTATATGTTCAAACTCTTTTAGGTCATTTTTTAGTAGCAATGGACAAAAAAACTATGTCAATTGGACATGCTTTGAAACTATATCTGCCCTTAAATATTTTCACTAGATATATTTTTTGTTCGCTTTGGTTATCGTCAGGTTATCGAAATTCCAATGGGGAATAACTGTGCAACACTTATTGCGGACCTGTTTTTGTATTTCTACGAGATACAATTTATGGCAAAAATCATCAAAGACCCATCGAAACAACATCTGAAAAACAAATTCAACAATACTTTTAAATATTTAGATGATGTTTTGGCTCTCAATAATGACGACTTCAGTATGTATACTAAAGAAATTTATCCTGTTGATGTTACTTCAAATAAAGCTAATACTATCAATGACCACTGCCCTTTCCTTGATCTTGATATCTATATCACTAAAAGAAAGCTTAATACTAAAACTTATGATAAAAGAGATGATTTTTCATTTCCTATCGTTATATTATCCATTTTTAGATGGTGACGTTCCCTTGTCACCATCTTACGGTGTTTTTAAATCTCAACTTGTACGATTCGCTCTTGTATGTAACAATGTTTTAGATTTTAACGAGAGAAATTTATGTATTTCTGAAAAATATTACACCAGGGTTTTCGATATCACAAACACTAGTCAACACATTTACTAAATTTTATCATCGGTTTAAGGACATCATTTGTACACAAAGCTCGACATGCACACTTCTTATACGTTCAGGTATTTCACATCCAATTTTGTACTGGAAATATTCTTTTTAAAGCCCAAAGATGTCAGTATTCACCTCAGAAACTAAGAAAACATTTAAATAGACTTATTAAGAAGGGATATAGTTACTATACTGTTGTCAGGTCATTAAAGATTGCATATTTTGGCGTTAATATTGATTCACTTATATGGTCTTTACGTCGGAACTAAACACATTTATTCCAAAACCAGTTGTTGACATGACACGGGTTATGTTCTTCTCATACATGTTATTATGGTATGATACTAAACCCCTAACGGGAAGGATTGTGCCTGACATTTATATGATGAAATCATAATCTTTCAATCAGTTTAATTGAAGTCTGGAGCTGGCATGTCAGTTAACTGCTAGTAGTCTGTTGTTATTTGTTTATTATTGTCTTTTTGTTTATTTCCTTCGGTTACACCTTTTGACATCAGACTCTGACTTCTGTTGAACTGAATTTGAAAGTGCGTTTTGTTATGCGTTTATTTTTCTACATTGGCTAGAGGTATAGGGGGAGAGTTGAGATCTCATAAACATGTTTAACCCCGCCGCATTTTTGCGCCTGTCCCAAGTCAGGTGCCACTGGCCTTTGTTAGTCTTGCATTACCTTTAATTTTAGATTCTTGTGTACAATTTCGAGTTCAGTATGGCGTTCATTTTCACTGAACTAGTGTGTATTTGTTAAGGGGCCAGCTGAAAGACGCCTCCGGGTGCGGGAATTTCTCGCTACATTGAAGACCTGTTAGTGACCTTCTGCTGTCTTTTCAATGGTCGGGTTGTTGTCTCTTTGACACATTCCCCATTTCAATTCTCAATTTTTTTGACTTGGTACAGAAGTTTCCATATGGATAATAATACCAAAAAAAAAAAAAAAACCAAGAGAAGGGAGGTACAGTTGGATCCCATTGGAATGCTGATTTGGTTTTGTTTAAAGAAATTGTCCTCCAAATTCTAAACATATGTTTACAACCATCTAAAGACGTTGTGATTTCAACTCACTGTTATACGTTCTTTTCTTAAGTGTGAACATTTTCAGATTAATGATACGTAATGATGTTAAAGATATAAGTACCAGTTTTTGTAAATCGGATAATTAAAAACAATCTCAAAACATGAACCACTCCCCCCTCTCCCCCCCCCCCAAAAAAAAATACTTGGTCTTAAGTATTAATTTCTAAACAAATTCAACCAATTATATTTAAGTAGCAGAACATAAACAAGAAAAAAATGTTATGTTTTTCAAAATTATACATTTTAAACTTAAATTAACGTTCATTTAAGCGGTTTTATTTTGCACGTTATATGTTTATTTCATGGATGGCTGGTCAATTATCAAATCGTGAAATTCATTACGATAAATAATGTAATGCGTTTATTCAATAATTTCACAGTCACAAACATTTAGTTTCAAAGTGTGGCTGTTCTTTTACAGTCCTATTTACCATGTTTTCAGAAATATCGCATTCAATTTTTAACGGTAATTGTGTTAATGATGTCAGTAAATGAACAATCATGTAGTCGTTTAATTGAACTAAGTCAATGTTTTAGACCAATTACTGCGAACATTAATAGGTCAAATTACTGTTAATCTACCGATTATCCTGAATAATAATACAATTGAACTTATCGCTTAAATAGTTTTTGAAAAACATAACAACATTGTGACATAATATGTCTGTTTAAAGAGATATAGTATAACATACATAGCCGTCAAATAGCATTGGTATAATGTTTGAACAAATGACAGGCTAACCTTTCAATTATCTTAAATTCATAAGACAGTTGACTTTATCTCGCTTTTGACTTAAATTAATTAAAAAAACATAGCATATACTTGTGACATCATTTGTCTGTCAGGAGAGATTAACAAAATCTTTTTAAACGCATTGATGTGTGTAACGTCTTTACCAAGATAAGCACAGTAATTCATCTAGTGTAAATCGATAAGATAAGTGCTTCTTAAATCTTCATTCATGGATTGATAGTTATGTTTTATGTATACGTTCATTTGAGTAAGAGTCTTGTGTTTATTAAACTACAGATTGAATGCTGGATAGACACCGGAAAAGGTTAGAATAATTACATAATAAAACTGCCCCTTCGAAACGACAAAATTACTTTACGATAAAAGAAAGTGGTTTGTTTTACATGTATGTTTGGACAACCAATCTTCACAAATAACTACAAGATGTTAATTGTGTTTGAATGGTAAGTACCCAGTTACGGTCCAATAGGAACTATAAAGGGGCATAAAGAGAAAACATTATTTGAGTCTTTAATTTTATCCACAGACAAAACTCGTCATGTTGTAAGTCAACATTAGCAATACACTTGGATTCTCTTAGTTTTATATGGTTTGGAACTAATATTACTACGTGACAAATAAAAACAAATGAGACCAGATCTGATGCCAATTTGAAAAGAATACAACCGGTATTACTTTCAACAATGAGCGAGTAAATCAAATACCGATAAGTTAGCGCTATAAAACCTTGGCCATGATAAAAAGTAAGTATTTTCAAATAGACGAAATAATGGCATAATGTATGGTAATTCAATGAATTTAAAACTATACAGCAATCCTGTAAGATCCCCCGTTTGTAGATCTTGAAAAAGTATTTTTCTCTTCTCTTTTTCTCGCTCTCATTTATTATTTTCTTTCTGCGAATATGCTGCAACACTACTAAGTGTGATATGTTTCTTCCAATTGTGGTGTCAAAGATTGTGCAATGCATTTAATTAAAATTCGATTTATAAAATAATATGTCAAAGTTGGTGACTATTAATTTATTAAATAGATGGATACATTGAAGTTAATGATTTGAACCGTTTGCTAAATTAATGTCAAAGGCATCACAAAACATGTTAAAATTGAGCAACAAGATTCTATACAAAAACAGAGTTGTGCTCATTTGCTCTTGACGGACCAGTAGTTTTGCTGACTAAGAGAAAGTGAATTTTCTAGTCGTCTAAACACATATTTTTTACCTTATCACACATATACATCATATAGAAAGGACATTATAGTGTGGTCACACTGACGCTTAAACAAGTCTGAAGCAAGTTTAACTAATTTTTTTCCCATAAATTCTAATATAGAACAGTTTTTAAAACTTTGTATACACGTAAAAGGTTTTGATTATGTGGATAATCTAAGTTTGGTTTTGAAAGTCAGTTAGATTAAATTGTACATTATTTCATGTCTATTAACATTTCAAACATAAATCTACAAGTTAACGGATGTCATTATCCCTTTCCGATTTCAAACATAACACGTTAGATTGAACAATCTACTATAGAAAATGAAACCTTTTTTCAACGTGACATAAACTCAAAAAATAAAATATAGGTTATGTAAAAGCTTCAATGTTATCTACTCAATTTGATCAAGTTTACAATTATTTAGTATTTTCGATGTCAAAACTAGGCGTCTTTATAGCAAGAGAAATTTGATCAATTAAATGTATTAGAGTTGTTTTAAATATGATTTTAGAATGTTGTGTTCAGGGTTTCAAATCGTATTTAATTTGATGTTCTTCCCGAGAGGTGAAGCAATTACAGTTCCACACTAAATACAGCTGATACAATAATCGATAGCGGTAGGTTTTATACTTAGAATAATAAGGATCATACTTAACTGAAGTTTTTTGAATCATCGGCAATACGAATATAGTACTAATGTTTTGTAATTCCGAGATTTATGTAGATGCATGCTGTGTCATCTGCTTTATTGTAATCGATTCTATGGAACTTGGCAATATCAGGGGTGAACTAAATTCAAATTTAGTTTGTTCTTATGGTGCTCTGTTACACAACTGATCTAATGTAGGGAAGAATTGAGAGTTAAACAAGAATGTGTCCACAGTACACGGATGCCCCACTCACTATCATTTTCTATGTTTAGTGGACCTTGAAATTGGAATAAATTCTCTAATTTGGCATTAAAATTAGAATGATCTTATTAAAGGGAACATGTATACTAAGTTTCAAGTTGATTGGACTTCAACTTCATCACAAACTACCTTGACAAAAAACTTTAACCTGAAGCGGGACAGACGGACGGACGGACGGTACGACGAACGAACAGACGGACGAACGGACGCACATACCAGAAATCATAATGCCCTTCTTCTATCGTAGGTGGGGCATAAAAACACATTTATCTCTGCCACAGTATACATATGCATATCCCAAATCAAAGACCTATAATTTGATGGTCTTTTTTATTTGCTTGTCCTATATTAGACCGTTGGTTTTCTCGTTTAAATTGATTTAATTTATATCATGTTAATAACAGCTGACTTCACGGTATTGATTTTGTTCTTTATTATTGATATACTAATGGGGTAATTGTCAAAATACGTAAATGTATCAAATATTAATATGAGCTAACTTCTATGAATAAATAAAGGTCTAATAAGGCATATCAAGACTATGTAGGAAATGATTCGAAGCCCTCTGTGTAAAAAACGGTAGAGGTCTTTAGTTATGCCTGCATGTGTCAGGATTATGTATTGTCCTAAAATACATGCATCACTATCATGTTATAGTACACACATATGCAGTCATCATTTATCACTTTTCAATCCTATCGAAAATGGAGCTAATATTTAAGTTTTTTTTGTCCTATAAGGCCCAATGCAGGTAAGATATTTAACTCCCTTTAAAACGATTGATAGTAACAATATTATTTTGCATGAGTCATTCGCTTCAAAAAGCCTATTTTTGGTCCATGAAAGTTGTGAATTTACATCAAAATCAATCGGTCTATTAAAACTGACATCACGATGTCTAAAATGACAACAACAGTCGCCAACCAGTTGCTTAAATTAATGGCATCTAAATGGTGGGCTGTTTCAGCTATATACTATTATGAACCGTCGAGTTACTAATTGAATGTAAAAGAAATATATCTAAATAAAGGTCAGACTTTATTACAGAGAATGCTACGTAAAAAGTTATTGTACATAAATATCGAAGAGAAGAAAAGTATTTCCCGCTCAAGAAAATGTATGTACCAAGTCAGCAATTTATTCATTCGTTTGATCTGTATGAACTTTTGATTTTGGCCTTTGATCAGGGACTCTCCGTTTTAAATTTTCCTCGGAGTTCAGTACTGTTGTTGTTTTATTGTTGATCATACTATGGTCTCTCGAGGAGAAATGTCTCAATGACAATACTACCATATCATCTTATTTTCATTTTAACAGTCTTTTATCCGTAAAATGCTGTACACTACACATGTAGAGCTAAACTATATATTTATACTTAAGCAAAATATCCACATGTTTGGAAAATGCACCAATTTCGTATTCCCCAGAGAACATAAACGTGGGTATTTTCACACAGTTACCATTAACAGAAGAGAGACGAAAGATACCAAAGGGACAGTCAAACTCATCAATCTAAAACAAACTGACAAAGCAATGGCTAAAATGAAAAGACAAACAAACAACAGCACACATGACACAACATAGAAAACTAAAGAATAAACAACACGAACCCCACAAAAAAACTAGGAGTGATCTCAGGTTCTCCGGAAGGGTAAGGAGATCCTGCTCCACATATGGCACCCGTCGTGTTGCTTATGTGATAACAAATTCCGTAAACAGTCTAATTAGGTAGGTCACATTCATGAAAGGGAAGGGGATTGTAGTTACGACGTAAGGAACATATCCGATATCATTTGTGAAAAGGTATTCCATAACGGTAAACCAACTCGTGATGGCGTCTGTAAAATTTATGAAGGTATGATTTCAACTTCACTATTTGGAACTCTTGGTTTAATAGCTTTCTTATGAGCAGCAACCATCTATCAAGAAAATCATGATAGAAAATGCAAGCACGGGAATATTGTATCAATTGGGAGATATATACCCCGTATGCAAGTGCTGCTTGAATGTTGCTACTTAGAAATGAAAAGTTCACAATTGGAAAGCTGACATTATTTCTTTTGTCGTAAAGTTTTGTTTTCAACCCACCCTCATTGTCAATTTCTAGATGTAAGTCAAGATATGATGCCGACTTAACTGTATCTGTAGTATCCTTTATCTCTAAGTCGATGGGATAGATGGTTCGAAATAGTCACCAATTTTTGAATTATTAAGCAAAAGAACATCATCTATATAGCGGAAAGTAGAGTTGTATTGTCGAAATGCGCATCTGGTGCAGAAAATTTGGTACCGTTAATGTTATTACTACCACTGGGTCTGCCGAGGATATGACCAGCCAAGTAGCCGGATTTTGTCGTGTTATTAAAATTTGCTGTTACAAAATGTTAGAAATTATTACAAATTATGAAATGTATCTCTCTCATGCAAAGCTCTGATTATTCAAGGATTGGGCTATACTTTTTGGACCTTTTGGATTATAGCTCTTCATCTTTTATATAAGCTTTGGATTTCAAATATTTTGGCCACGAGCATCACTGAAGAGATATGTATTGTCGAAATGCGCATCTGGTGCAGGAAAATTGGTACCGTTAATGTTATGAACAGCGTACGCGTAAGTCCAAGATTGGAATACTGTAAAATGGCAACTACAACTGAAACAAACAGACTCTTACAATATCATTAAAGCATCAAAAAATGAAAACAAAAACAAACAAACAAACAAATAAATAAACAAACAAACAAATAAACAAACAAATAAACAAAGAACGAATAAAACACCAGCAACAGTCTGCTAACCATATCTGACTACATATTTATCAAATTTTGATTTCCCCTGCGAACCGTGTTTATTACTCCATTAGTTATTTTGAAACAGTTGTCTGATAGATAAAGGAAGTATGGGGTCCCTCGTTTTATAAGTTTCTTTTCTATTCGTTGTTTCATTTGATTCCTATCGTCAATTTCTTGTATATCTAAGTTTTATTCTATTCTCCATTCCCTTTTAAGCTCCTTGTTCACTTTTCCCATTTTTTTTACCCTTTTTCCTGCAACATTTGAACATTATTCTATTTTTATAATTCCATCCAGACTATCATAAATACCGATGTTATGACACAAACAAATGTTATCTGCAATTTACTCGTTTAAGTTGTCTACAAATTCGGAATTATAAAATCAGTACTTCATCATATTTTTCATGATATTTGAGAGATCTGTTCCCTTGTTAATAGTTGTTAAGTGTTGGTTATTTACGCGTTTCCAATACCATCATGATTGTGTACTATAAGCCATAAATCTGCAATTAAATTGCTGTTAATGTGTTATACATGTCATACTGTGTATGGGAATTAAAACAATCAACATGCTCATTTAATCAGAGAAATATGGTCCCTTGTTAGTTGGTTATAAAACTGTTGATAAACGTTGCAATTGCAATATCCACATTATGTGCATCTTCTGATTGGGATTTTAACTTTTAGCAGATTTTTTATATATTTTACATCATGCATATCTGTCTATCATTTCAAACCTCAAACTGAAAGGAGATATGATATTTAGTTGAATTGTACATATTTTTGATATCTACATTGTATTACACCATTTTTATTTTTTAGAATATTGTATTTTTCTAGTAGACTGGGCCAAGTTTATAGGAGAGAGCTGATATCCAGAAAATCAATTAGATGTCAAAATATTACCCAAGATCCTATCAATGTATACAAAGCATTCAAGTTATACTAGAGGGTCATCATGTATGTTGAAAATCATTTGGATATTTTTTCTAAAAATATTCAATGTAACTCTACTTTGTTACTTAGTCTTTTACCAATAATTTGTAATTGTATTCGCCTGTTGTATAAGCCTTTACTTTCTATTTTTAACCCGTTCAATACGTGTAGGATTATTTTTATTTGTATATCAATAGACAACTTAACTATACAAGTACCAATAATATGTCTCACGAAAACATCCACACGACGATAGATAAGATGAAAAGATATGCTTTTGATTTGTACACTGCCTCTTTAAATATATGTTTTAATGTATCAGGGAGGGATTAAGTCAAAATATGAGCTGTTCTTGTTTAAAGGTAGGACACTGCAGAATTCGTTATTTTTCAAATTGTATGGATAAACCTTTCCGTGTTAAGCATACGGTATATAAATTATACCCGAGGGTCAAGATAAGGGAGCCCTTTCGCCTTTTTTTTTTTCATTTTTCTTCATCCATTGTTTTCTGTGCACTCCATTCTTTTCTACTCTTTATTATGTTTGTCTATTGTGTCTATTTTGTCTATTGTTTCTTTGGTCCGTTTATTCCGCACGTTTTGTGCATTATTTCCAAATTGATAAAACATTCTTACATTGTATATGTACTATATCATCCTATAACGTTTCAATGTAATTGTTTATTTTCATTTCTTGCACTCTCTTATAATTGAACAGATGCAGTTATCAAGATTATCTGTCACTAAATCATATCAGTTGGTTGTACCATATTACTTGTTTGTGATGTTTGAAATCAAATTAAAGGACAAAAGACGTTTTATCTCAACTACCAAAATTCACTTTGCGAATATGTTGTCAGAGAGTTTATGCTACCTTCTGTGTAATTTTTTAGGACTTTAATTTCATTTCTCCATTTTGTTGTTTATTTCATCGAAAAGTAGTTTTATATTACTCCATTGGAATATCAAAGAGGGACGAAAGATACCAGAGGGACACAGTCATACTCATAAATCGAAAATAAACCGACAACGTCATGGCTCAAAATGAAAAAGACAAACAGACAAACAATAGTTAATACGACACAACATAGAAAACTAAAAAATAAGCAACACAAACTCCACCAAAAACTAGGGTTATAACTTATAACTTATAGCTTGTAACTTGTTATCAGGGAATATAAGGTTTTCGCAGCTTATACAGACCAAATAGTATTTCTTTAACTCAAATCTACAAATGATTCGATATTGAAAAAAATCGATGATATATATTGTTATTTAGTTTCGATATTACAATGAATGTCCATATGAATAACATACTTTTAAACGTGAATGATAGAACTTGATGTCTAAAACGAACTGTCGATTCTGGAAGCTCATTTTTGTATATTTAATAAGATAGAAAAGATACCAAGGGACAACTAAAATTCATTGGTCGATGAAAAGATCATCGACATATAGAACAGTGGGAAATGTAAGATTATTGTAAACATTTTTTTTGGTGATAATGACTGCGATAAAAATGAAAATGTATTAACAACAGACATGAAACGCAAAGTCCCGTATCAAAAGGTAAAATCAAAAGCTCAAACATATCAAACGAATGGATAAAAAACTTTCATATTCCTGACTTTGATCCTTATAGTGTGTTCACACTGACACTTACATTAGTCTGAATAGAGTTTAACCTAATGGTTACACATAAAATATCAAGAAATACCGTATTTAAAACTTTGAAAACATAAAAGTTGCTAATTGTTCAGAAAATCTAAGTTCGGTTTGAAAAAAAAGTCATAATTCAATATTTTTTACAATGATGGTTAGATTAAATTGTTCATTATTTCAGGTCGGTTAACCAAAACATTTTAGACATAAATTTGCAAATTAACGGCAGTCATTATTCACTTCCGAATACAAACAAAAATCCGTTAGTTTGTACAATCTAGTATAAAAGATAAAACTTTGTTTTTAACGTGACCAAAACTCGGAAAATAAAATCTAGGTTATTTTAAAGTTTCAATGTTATATATGCAATTTGATCAGAATCACATTTAATAATTTAGTATTTTCGACATCAAAACTGTACTTTTTTTTCATGAGAAATTTGATCAACGTAATGCATAGAAATTTATTATTTATGATTTTAGAATGTTGTTTTCATTTTTTCACATTGTATTCAGTTTAATGTTCTTCCCGAGAGGTGAAGCAATTAAAGTTAAACACTTAATACCGTTGCTTGATCGAGGAAGTGCTAGTTTAATATTTCAAATGGTAATGATAATACTCAACATTAGTTTTTATAATCATCGGTATTACAAATATAGTATTAGTTTTCTATAATTCCAAGGACTTTAAGTTATGTATTTACATTTTATGTCATTTGCTTTATTTTAATCGATTCTATGGAACGTGACAATAACAGGAGTGAAGTTATTTCAAATTTGATGTTTTTTAAACCACTGCCATAGACTACGGAAGGATTGAGAGCTAATAAATATGTTTATCCCTGCATATATATTCATATTCCAATTCCAAGGCCTATAATTCCAAGGTCTATAATTCAAAGGTCTATAATTCCAAGGTCTATAATTCCAAGGTCTATAATTCCAAGGTCTATAATTCAAAGGTCTATAATTCAAAGGTCTATAATTCGAAGGTCGCAATCTTTGTTTTTTTTATTGTTTTGTCATATATTAGACATTTGTGTTTTTTTTTCTCGTTTAAATTGATTCACTTTATATCATATCAGACTTCAGGGTCTTAGTTTTGCTCTTAGTTATATATACATAAACTGGGGAATTGTTAAAAATATTGAAAAGTAGCAAAAATTAATATTGGCCAAGATCTATGAATAAATAAAGGTTTAATAAGGGATGATTATAAAAAAAAATGTTTTTAAGGGCAATGATTCAAAGCCCTTTGTGTAAAACCTGGTAATGGTCTTAGTTTATGCCAGCGTCTGTCAAGATAATTTTTGGCCTAAAATACAAGTATCACTATTATGTTAATAGTACAAAATTGAAGTCAAAATTCTTCAGTGGTCAACCACATTGAAAATGCAGCTAATATCTAAGTTTTCCTTTCATGATTTTTGTTTGCCCCAGAAGGCCTAGTGCAGGTAAAACATTTTACTCCCTTAAGGTGGTACCCAACACTTTCACTAAAATTGATTTGGCTCGTTTAGTTTTCATAAAATGTTAACAAAGTATTTACTTTGACCCTTAATCAAAAATATAAAAATTTCACAAACTTTGAACCAACCATTTTATCAGAAAAATTACACTGGTTATATAGCAGTTTGACATACACAAATTTTGATCACTGAGAAGCTTAATGTCCCCTTTACAACACAACGTTATTAAAACGTTTAGCTGACTTTACAGAGTAATCTCCCTGTAGTGTTAGGTACCACCTTAAATGCAGTTGTTAGTTAAGATATCATCCGCTCCAGAAAGCCTAGTTTTGGTATAAAATATTTGAAAGTTTTTTTTAACTGGAAAATTGTGAATTTACATCAAAATCAATGGGTCTTTTAAAACTGACATCACATCCAAATTAATGGGTCTATGACAACTGACATCATCATGTCCAAAATTACAACAACAGTCGACCAACATATGTTTAAATGAATTAAAGGGATGCGTCGGAATGGTGGGCAGTTTAAGATATACACAATAATAACAGTCGAGTTACTTATTCAATGTAAAGGAAATATATTTAAATAAAGATCATACCTAATGACAGAAATACTACGTTAAAAATTATGGTACATTAATATCGGAGCGTAGAAAAGTAGGTTCTCTACAAAAAATGTTGGTGTCATGCACAAAATTTGACAGCTGTTGTTCATTCGTTTGATGTGTTTGAGCTTTTGTTTTGCCATTTAATTAGGTACTTTCTGTTTGCAATTTTCCTCCGAGCTCAGTATATCGTAATTTTACTGTTTTTCCTATAATTATCTATGGAAGAGAGTTGTCTCAAAAGCAACAATACCCTATCTTTGTAGTTAATTTTTTTTTACAGTATTGTTCTCGTAAATTTCTGTAAAAAAACAGACAAGGCTAAACTATATGTTTAAACTTTACAAAATGAGAAATGAAAAAAAATAACATCTGCAATTAAATTGCTCTTAATGTTTTATACATTTCACATTATGTATGGGAATTTAAAAACCTTTATCTGATAAACATGCTCATTTAATTTGAGAACTATAGTCCCTTGTTAGTTGGTTATAAAGCTGTTGATAAATGTTGCAATTGAAATATCCACATTATGTGGTTTTATGCAGATATCTGGTAATTGATGTTTTAATTTTAAGCAGATATATTGAATATTTATTACACCTGACTATAATTGCAAATGTTAGATTATGTTAAATTATCAAAGGAATTGAAAAGAGCTATACTATACATATTTTTTTTTCAATTTACTAAATATTTTTGATATCTTATTAAGCCATTAAATTCTGAGAAATAAGTATTTAATTAGTGCCATGGTTCCATGTTTAAAAGAGAGGTTAGAAATCTAGAAAAATCAATAAGATGTCAAAATATGATACACAATTGCTCGAACGACATGAATGATTTGCACACAGAATGCAAATTATTCTAGAGTGTCATCATTTCTGTTTGTTTTAAATCAATTTGGCCAAAATTCTTAATTGTTTTGTTTTCCCTTTATTATCTTTTTTAATCATTCAAACATATAAGGAACATTGATACAAGTCTTGCTAAGGGCGTGTAAATTATGCCAAAACAAACGTTTAAAATTACATATGGGAATTTTTTTTTTAAACGTAATAGTTTTAAGTTTTTAAATTGCATATGGTATACTGTTGTCTGTCACTTGCCAAATTCGCGTTTGAGGCTAGCGAGTGTTGATTCCTCCATATGTTTTATCCTGCTGTCTCATTTTTATAACGTAAAACAAATACAATTTATGGAACCGTTTAGAACACAGACTAAAACATAAATACAACTCTATTATTCTATTTTCAAAGATTCTATTTTCTAAAATTCTATATTTGCAAAGACTAGGACATGCATTTGATTTATAACATAAATATGTCTCTACACGCAATTGACTCGGTATTTTTCAAAAATATATCTTTACATTTGTGTCAACATTTAACAATACAGACTAGTACCCTTACCATTTTGTATATTCTAGATTACTTTGGAAGTACAACTGTTTAATTAGAAGGTAAGTTATTACATTGTAGATAAGTAAATGAAACAACGATTACTTTTTTTTTTATTTCTTTCGGTGCCATGGTTTCTTTTTGGTTCCTTTTCGTTACTGATAAGGGTCTCATAAAAGGACAATAAATGCAAACATACCAATGCACTTTATATTGCTCATGTTTATATTGAAATAAGAAAAGGTATTGTCGATGCAACTAGGTTCAAAATGTGTAAGAGTGCAGATTGATTCTTAAACGATAAGTTTGTTTTCCATGTAACTGTGGGAGTGTCTTTAAAACGTACTTATTACATTGTCTGTTTTTTTCAGTTTTATTATTAGGGAAAGATGAACCAATGAGAAATGTACCTAAGTTTAGAAAGTTAAATAAAAAGAATAAAAGGTTTCACTTTCCAATCTTAAACTTTACCTATTTTTTTCATTTTTCGTTCGATAGCTCAAAAATGCTTTAAGCAGTTTTTATAAAACTTTGGTGAATTGTTTTTATTTATTGACGTTAGCTCACTCTAAGTTTGTATACGTTTTAGGTTACGGAGAAATGTGATTTTATTCATAAAACAGGGGGATATTCCAGTTTTCAGAAATTGCTTTGAACAGTTATGAAACTTTGGTGACTGGTTTATATCTATAAACATAACAACCCTTTAGTTTTTCATGAATTTGTGACATGACATTGAGAAGTTATTAAACTTCATTTTTCATGGCGCAGCTGTTTATTTCTATTTTATGTAATTACACCCTTTTCAAAGTCTAGAATCAGAATCTAAAGGTAAGAGTACATTTGAACAGTGTAGTATATCTGAGGTAGTTAATATACACCTTAGCTGTGCATTATCCTGATTGTAGAACAGTAATAACAAAGAGATTTTACCTTTGGTATGTGTGAAGTGTTCATAAAATACCATGACTTTATATAAAATTGAGAAAGGAAATGGGGAATGTGTCAAAGCGACAACAACCCGACCATATAGCAGACAACAGCTGAAGGCCTACAATGGGTCTTCAATGTAGCGAGAAACCCCCGCACCCGTATGTGTCCTTCAGCCTGTCCCTTGAAAATTTGTAAATTAGTATAGTGATAATGGGCGTCATACTAAACTCCGAATTATACACAAAAAACTAAAACTAAAAATCATACAAGACTAGCAAAGGCCAGAGGCTTCTGACTTGGGACAGGCAGCGGGGTAAAATATGTTTATGAGATCTCTGCCCTCCCTCTATACCTCTAGTCATTGTCGAAAAGTAAACGCATAACAATACACACATTAAATTCAGTTCAAGAGAAGTTAGAGTTCGATGTTAGAAGATGTAACAAAAGAAAATAAATAAAATCACAATAATACATAAATACAACAGACTACTAGATGTTAACTGACATGCCAGCTCCAGACCTCAATTGAACTGATTGAAAGATTATGTCTTCATCATATGAATATCAGGCACAATCCCTCCTGTTAGGGGTTTAGTACCATACTATCATAAAACATATGAGAAGAACATGACTCGGGTCATGCCGACTGTGTTTTTTTTTAAAAAATAAATGGTTTTAGGTCCGATGCAAAGACCTTATAAGTGAATCAATATTAAAGCCAAAATATGCAATCTTTAATGACCTGACAACAGTATCGTAACTATATCCCTTCTTAATAAGTCTGTTTAAAGGTTTTGGAAGCTTTTGAGGTGAATATTGACATTTTTGGCTTTGTAGAGAATACTACAATAAAAGATTGGATGAGAAATACCTGAACGTATAAGATATCTGCATGTTGAGTTATATTTACGAATTATTTCCTTATACCGATGATAAAATTTAGTAAATGTTCTGACTAGTTTGTGATATCGAAAACCCTGGTCTAATAATTTGTCAGTAATACATAGATTTCTCTCGTTAAAATCTAAACCATATGTTCCGTACGTCGTGGCTGCAGTCCCCTTCCCTTTCATGAATGTGACCTACCGAATTAGACTATTTATCGGATGTGTTATCCTTTTATCAACACGACGGGTGCCACATGTGGAGCAGGATCTGTTTATCCTTCCAGAGCACCTGAGATCACCCCTAGTTTTTTGGTGGAGTTCGTGTTGTTTATTCTTTAGTTTCTATGTTGTGTCATGTGTACTGTTGCTTGTTTGTCTTTTTCATTTTTAGCCATGGCGTTGTCAGTTTGTTTTAGATTTATGAGTTTGACTGTCCCTTTGGTATCTTTCGTCCTTCTTTTACATACGAATCGAACAAGTTGAGATATAAAAACACCGTAAGATGGTGACAAGGGAACATCACCATCTAAAAATGGATAATTAACGATAAGAAATGAAAAATCATCTCTTTTATCATAACTTTTAGTATTAAGCTTTCCTTAAGTGATATAGATATCAAGATCGAGGAAAGGCCAGTGGTCATTGTTAGTATTAGCTTTATTTAAAGTAAGTTCAATAGGGTTAATTTCTTTAGCAAACATACTGAAGACGTCATTATTGAGAGCCAAAAAATCATCTAAATATCTAAAAGTATTATTGAATTTGTTTATCAGATGTTGATTCCATGGGTCTTTGCTGATTTTTGTCATAAATTGTATCTCGTAGCACTACAAAAACAGGTCCGCAATAAGTGGTGCTCAGTTAGTCTCCATTGGAATTCCGATAACCTGACGATATACGGAATCTCCAAAGCGAAAGAAATGTTGTCTAGTAAAAATTCAAGGGCAGATATAGTATCAAAGTATGTCCAATTGACATAGTTTTTTTGTTTATTGCTTCTAGAAAATGACATAAAAGAGTTTGAACATATATATTCACATTCTGACTTTTTAAATACCCATTTAATGAGGTTTTTGAATTTTCTTTATGAGAATTTTAGGCAATGTGGTATATAGGGTAAACAAATCAAAACATTGAACAGATTCAAAATCACCAATGTAAGCAAGAATATAACAGTTGTTATTCATTCATTTGATGTGTTTGAACTTTTGATTGTCATTTCATTAGGGATTTTCCTCAGTGTTTATTCAGTATTTTTGTGAATTTCTCGCAGTTTGGATTAGATTTGTAAGAGTTATAGTGCTAGAAACATTTTTTGCCAAAATTTCTGAATTTCTTCTTAGTGGTAAAGGACATAATATTGTCAGAGCAATACTTTCAAAAATTATATGTACCTTGACACTGGCTGGAATGTGCTACACTAAAATAGACTCGAAACGAAGCTACATATTTTAAAGCCAGTCCCTGTTTATTGTTTATTTTAGACTTTTAATAGTTTGGATAAATGGTTTGCATTGTTATAAATCAAATATAAGAAATTTAATTAAAATTGGTGAACATGAATTTGACAGCTAGTGCCCTTTAAACCTGGTTTTATAGCTAAAACTCTCAATTTTCCTTTAAGGATCTATGAAAGATTGAAACAAAAACTACCCAATCTCCACTCCTCATCCAAACGTGTGTATTTTCTAAGTTTGTTGAGTCTTGTCAAGGAGCAAAGACAGTCATGGCAGCACTGAGAGTGAAACACAACAAAGCATGCAGCTATATTCCTATTAGAAAAATAGACATAGCTATGACATAAAACATAACATTAAGTTATATTATATATCTTTCAATTGTCTTTTGTGAGTAATAATTGTTACCATGGCAATTGTTGTGATAATACTTAACTATTATAGTTTAGAGTTTATATATGCTTCTATGTATTTTCATGAAGGTTTGGAAACAATTGAGAACATTGAATTCCCTATACTGCAGAATTCAACAAATAATAACTCCGTTTCCAAGGGGAAAATACGTTAACATGGTGATAAAATTGAAGTGAGCCCCACGCAATGTTTTATTTATTTTTGTCAGGTAATATTCAAACTGTTACAATGCTTTACATATTTTCATTTTTCGGAAAAACACACGAGAAAATTTGATAATTTCACAAAACGTTATGATTCATTAAAAAATGAATGATTTTTTAGTATATTTTAACAAACAATTCAAAAGTCGGGGTTGAACTACACTATTAACTAAGGTCTGAAGCCAAAACCAAGTTATATCGATGTTATATATGAAATTTCTTAAACAAAAGTGATTCATTTCATAATCAGGCTCTCCGACCAAACGTTATCTTTTCAAGAATCTACATGCATGATTTACATGCAATCTTAACCAAAATGAAGCTTAAACCAAGTTGTATCAATGTAACATATAAAAAATTATGAAAAATGCTTTATTCTATTCATAATCAAGCTCTGAATTGTAGTAATTTAGCTGATTTTTTTTATTTTTCTATGCTTCACAATAAAAAAGAAATAGACAACCACTCGTATTTTCCCACTCACATTTATTTTTAAGCAGTATTTAGTTACTGCTTCTTCTAGGTCATCTATAGATCAAATCTGAAACCCTCATAAATCACATGTATATGCCACTGGTTCTTATAAAATGCTGTACTTAAACAATGATCAAAACCTAAAACGTAGTCAGTTCAATCAGGCTTTAACCTGAAAAAAATGAAAATCCATTCATGCTTATTATTTTTTTTAAAAACAAGCACTGAATAAAAAACTTCAGATATCTTCAGAAGTTCACAACTATAGGCCAATGTACGGCATTCAAAAATGAATAAAACCCAAGCTGAAAAGTTAGTTTAACATGCACCCAAAGGGCAAATATGAATCATTTAAAACAAGGAAAGCTATTGTTTTCAGTCTTTTTTACCAAATCCTTCAAAAAAAAGATAATATGATCAGTACCATATCAAACAATCCCAATGCATCGGTTTTTATGTGAACATAAAATGTTTTATAATTATTGACCGACTCTTATCGTTAACGTGTCTTCTCAATTTTGCATTGTCAGATCAAATCATGTCCAAGGTTTTATAGCTGACTTTCCGGTATTTGATTTGTTCATTGTTGAAAATACTACTGGTGTTTTTCTTTTCAAATGGGCAATCATATATTGTCTGATTTTTTTATTTGCCGAGCAGTGATATTAGTTCCATACCATATGAAACTAAGAGAATGTAAGTGTATGGCTAATGTTGACTTACAGTATGACAAGTGTTGTCTGTTGACAACAGTTAAGCCTCAAATAATGATTTCTATTGATGCATTATTTTTAAGACCGTCACTGGGTACATAACAATTCAAACACAATTAACATATAAGTACCTGGGTACATAACAATAAACATCTTGTGGTACTTACTAAAGTTTGGTTGTTCTACCATAAATGTAAAAAAGACCCTCTCGTTAAGCTCAAAATTAACATAATTTTGCCTTTTCGAAGGAGAAGTTTTATTAAGGTGGTACCCAACACTTTCACTAAAATTAATTTGGCTCGTTTAATTTTCATAAACCTTTGACAAAGTATTTTACTTTGACTCATTGACAAAAATATAAAAAATTCAAAAAATTTGAACCAACCATTTTAACAGAAAAATTACACTGGTTATATAGCAGCTTGACAAACACCAATTTTGATCAATGAGAAGCTTAATATTCCTTGTTCAACACAACGTAATTAAAACGTTTAGCTGACTTTACAGAGTTATTTCCCTGGAGTGTTAGGTACCACCTTAAGTAATTATTCCAACCTTTTCCGGTGTCAATTTCAGAATTCAATCTGTAGTTAAATAAAAACATGATCCTTACTTAAATAACTTATCTGGCACTCTTGACGTACGCATAAATAAAACATAACGATCATTCTATGAATAAAGATTTTAGAAGCACTTATGTTATCGATTTACAATAAATGAATTACTGTGCTAATCTTGGTAAAGACGTTACATACACCAATGCGTTTAAAAAGATTTTGTTAATTTCTCCTGACAGCAAAAGATGTCACAAGTATATGCTATGTTTTCCAAAAGTATGTTTAGTCAACAGCGAGATAAAGTCAACTGTCTTAGGAATTAACAGCTAATTTCTTAATGCATGTAAAGCAAAACTTTGGTTGGATTTGTTTGTATATAGACAATAATAGTGCATTGACTTGACATATCAACGATATAAGGATGAGGCTTAGATACGGGGAAATGCAAGGCTCTGTCGAGCTTTTCCCCCGTTTTAGTCCGAATCCTTATATCCTATATATGTCAAGTCAATGCACTATTATTGTTTTATATTGCAATCTAAATAAAAAATTCAATTTCTGTTTAATGTGTTAATGTTATTATTGGCTTAAATATTGGAAACTTCCCCCTTTTATAAAAAGGCCTCATATCATGCAGGCGGTGAAATATACAACACGATGAAATGTACATGGTGGACGAATTTGTTTGAGAGTGAACTAAAATATCAACAATATCAATAAAACATAATAATTTATAGCTTGCAAACCAAAAATATAAACAAGTGAAATATGTTATTTTTCTAAAAATTGCAAAAGCAATTAGTTTGAGTCGTTGTATACATTGGAAACAAGAACAGGTTGAATAGGTCGTATGAATAATTAATTATAATTTCGGAAATTTCTAATTAAATATTCATTAAGAGAAGTGATATCAGGTCAGTGACTGTATATGACATAGACATATAAGGTCAACGCATTTTGACAGCTCAAATAGAACGAGTGCAGTATAAAATTGTGTATATAAGCTTTGTAAATAAGATTGACATCTTTAAAAAATAGATATAGGCATAGTTTAACCTGTATATATACTATTTGAATTTAATTGGGTGTTAGCCTAATAATTGTACAATATAAAAACAAAGCAAGCAAACTAAAGTCTTGCTCTACATGCATTAGGAAATTAACAGTAAGATGATTGAAAATTTAGCCTGTCATTTGTTCAAACATAATACCGAATACAATGTGATGGCTTTGTAATTTCTGTTATATATCTTGTACTAATCTCTTTAAATAGACATATCATGTCAAAATGTTATCATGTTTTCCAAAAATTATTTGAACGAGAAGTTAAATTGTCTTATCATTCAGAATAATTGGTAGGTTAGCAGTAATTGGTCCAATTACGAAGAGTGATGCAATTTAACAGCTAAGACCGTTAAACTATATTTATTTTACTAATCACCCTGGACAGACAAATTATGTCATAACTTTGTTATCTTTTCCTTATTATCTACTTGAAGAGAAAAAACTAGATCAGGTCAATGTTTGCAGGAATTGGTCTGAAACATTGACTGGGTTCAATTAAACGACTACATAAATATTAATGTTAAATAAGAGTTTTAAAGAGCAGCCACACTTTAAAACTTGAAAATGTTTGTGACTGTGAAATAACTGAATAAACGCATTAAGTTATTTATCGTAACGAATTACACGATTTAATAATCTACCAGTCATCCAATGAGGTAAAACTATAACGAGCAAAGAACGATTAAATTTTCGTTAATTTAAGTTCAAAATATATAATATTATGGTGCAGACATATATCATTCGTTTCTTATTTATGTTCTGTTTTTTGAAGATAATTTGGTTGAAATGGATTAGAAATTGTGGAGGTTAAAAGTATGATATTTTCGCTAATATAAACAAACACGTCTGTTCAGCCATAACTTTTAATAACAACTCAAAGAGCCCACGGCGACGTCACTGAAGTCGCCAACGTCGCCAATGGTAATGTAAAAACTTAGGAACGTCGTAATCCCGCGGTAATCTCGACATACTGGGGGCCGCAAAAAGTGCAAATTATCTTAAATTTCACATTAACTGTCCATATTTGTAAATAAATCAAATAAAAAAAGTCTCTATCTTGATCAAAGAATTAAATTGAAAATTAACTAATTTCTTGTTCACATAAATGAAAAATTTGAATTAACTATGAAAGTCCTTTTCAAAATTGTTAACTAGTCTTCCTCATCATGTTCGTCTATGATTGGTAATTCGTACGCTTCCGTATCTTCTTCCGGACCTTGGCACTTGCTAATCGTCTAGATTGAGTACTTCTGTGTGTTGTGTTTAGAGAGGTTTTTATATCGTGTTCCTCTGGTTTGTTCGAAACAAGAATGCTTAATATGTTGGTACATATCAATGCGTGTTCGCTTTTGTCCCTTATTGAACCGGAAAGTAAGAAACCTAACTTTGACTTTACGGCGGTTGGACCATTTCCTCTAACGACTTCATTCTCGACTAAGTCCCAGTAGTAGTCTGCTCCGATTAATAACGATATTTCGAAAGACTCTTCCTGTGTTACTGGATGTGCTAACTTAAGTCCCCGTAAATAATTCAGTCCTCTGTTCATGTGGCGAATATTGTTCTGCAAAGGTACGGCAATCATTGGTACAATTAGAACTTGTATCTGTATTTTCTGTCCTGCATTTGATTCTACGAACACTGTTGATTTATCTAAATGTCGTACGTTTTTGTTTCTATCTCCAAATGACGATAATTGCAGAATTTCAATTCCCTCTGTATGTAAATTAAGTTTTCTTGCTAAATCTTCGGTCACAAATGATCGCTGTGATCCCTCGTCAAAAAGTATATGGGTATCTATACATAAGTTGTCTAACCATACTGGTGCGACGGCAGTTTTCAAAAGAACATGCGTGCGTACGTCATTTGACGAGGAGTGTAAAATTGTAGTGTCCTCTTCTTTCTGATTTGTATCATTTACAATATTTACAGATGTCTGATTCAAATTTTGTGAGTTCTGTAAATTTCCATTGCTAATAGGAAAATTCGTATTCTGTGGGCTGTCATTTGCATTTTGCTGGATATGTCTGCTGGTGTCATTATCATGGACAATGTTGCTGTTAAATGGGTTATCGGTACACAGACTTGTGTGATGTCTTTTATTGCAAATGCGGCAAAACTGATTTGAATAACATTCGTGTATACGGTGTGTACCTAGACAGTTGAAACACAATTGTTTGCGTTTTACAATATCCATGCGTGTTTCTAGATCAGATACATTCGTGCAATGCGCTGGTGCGTGTAAATCGTGACAGAATACACAAGGTTTATATTGCAAATTCTGGTGTGTATGTCTCCTATCTAGAGTTTGGTTTGGTGGTTTTATCCATTTTGTCCCGGTAAAGAAAGACGATGCACTTGGCAAATTGTTAGAAGTTTCAGTGTCTTGTCCCGCGTCAATTATGTTTATTTCATTGCAAATACTTTTCCGGAGGTCTCGTAATAACCAGTTTTCTGTTCCATGTTCACGGGCAAGGTTCTTTTTAATTTCTCCCGGTAACTTACTCAAAATGATTGGCACAAGTAATGTTCCATAAGAATCTTGTGATTGGCCTAAAGATTCTAGCCCTCTTACGTAAGTTTCCATTTGATCATAAAAGTGTCTCAAACTGACAAGATTATTTCTTGGCGGTGTAATTTCTAATAAAGCTTGCATGTACGCTTGTGTAATTTTGTGTGTTTGCCCGAATCTCTCCTCCAACAAAATAATGGCGTCTGCGTAGTTTGCATTAGTAAGCGCAAAACCTGCTATGGTGCGTAATGCTTCATTCTGTAATTGTGCTTTGAGGTAATTAAATTTCTGGACATCGGTCAATGAAGGGTTTAAATGTATAGCGCATTCATACGAATCCCAGAAAGTTTGCCACTCTAATATGTTCCCTGTGAATATCGGAAGTGTGAGTTTGGGTAAGTAATGATTCTGACTGCTTGCGGATGTATACGGATTTATATTAGTACTCACTGTGTTACTAGATTGAGAGAACGGATTTTGGAACGGCTGCGTGCATGAATTTTCTGTGAGGTTTGCTGTGACGAACGGTTGATGTTCAACATTTAGTATTTGTGATGAAGTTTCGCTCTGACGTGACTGTGATGTGGTATGCGTATCTTGAATAAAATTTCGTAAGTGTCTGATTTTTGTTTCTAAATTGATACAATACTCATCTGAGTCTAGGATTTCATCTTCTATATCTTCTGCTTCCGTTAGGTTAAGTATCTGTTCGTTCAAGTTGTTCAATAACTTTTGCTTCTGGATAAGGTTGTCAAATGTTGCGGTTAATTCTTCTGGATCGAAATCTATATCATGCTTCGCTGCATCTATCTTTCGAATGAGTTTGGTAACAGCACTTCTGTTCCCGGATCGTATCGACTTGAGCTTCTTTAAATCCATTGGTCACGGTACCATAAATGTGGAGGTTAAAAGTATGATATTTTCGCTAATATAAACAAACACGTCTGTTCAGCCATAACTTTTAATAACAACTCAAAGAGCCCACGGCGACGTCACTGAAGTCGCCAACGTCGCCAATGGTAATGTAAAAACTTAGGAACGTCGTAATCCCGCGGTAATCTCGACAGAAATAAACACTTCAGACAAAGTATTGGTTTTTGTTTGTTTTTTTGTGGTGGTCATGTTTTAAAATTTTTCTTAATTACCTGATTATTACAAAGACTGGCATTTATATCTTTAACGTCATTAAAACGCATTAATTTGAAAATTTAAACACTTACGACAAAGAGTATAAATTATGTTTAAAACTATCATTTCGATAACCTTCAGAAGCACAAAGATACCATTTAAATAACGTTTTCTCTGTTTGTGTTCAGTATTATCGGTCCTCGTATCTTTCTGTTTACATTCACCAAAACCCCGCGGAAATATCACATGCGTAGGTGCGTTCTAAAAGTCATCTACGTTCGTACAACAAAGTTTACATTAAAAATTATATAATTGTCCCGAATAAACAGCTGTCACGGATGCAAAGAGCTATTGGAGAAACAATTATTTTAATAAACATATAAATCTTTGTAGGTCTAGTTCAAATATTTATAGTTTTTCATTTGCTTTCCATCACCATATAATTAACGAGACGTTTTTTCAAACACAACCAAATCACCCACCATGACAGCTTTTTGTCTAATCACAGAAAGGATTTTCGAGCATGCGTATTGTGTTGCCACAGTTAAGCGTCCTTAAGTTCAAAGGGCACAAACGAAACTATACCGACTACGTCGGAAAAAGATACATGACACAACATAGAAAACTAAAGAATAAGCAAGACGAACCCCACCAAAAACAAGGGGTGATCTCAGGTGTTTAGGAAGGGTAAGCAGATCCTGCTTCAAACATGTATCCGCAAATGAATGGAAGTCATTATTTATGTCAGATTAAAAAAAATAATCCATCAGATTTTGGGAAAACAAATGTTAAAATTAAAATTATTTCAAAGTGTCAAGGTTATCTTAAAAATATTGATAAAATTCGCATTATTCATTCAATATTTTCGACGTGAAAACTATATGGCTTTTCTATTTAAGAGACATGTGATCTGTATAATGTATAGGAGTTTTATTATTTATGATTTTAGAATCCTGTTTTCATATTTTCACATTATATTTAAACAAGGATTGGAAACACAGTTGCTTGATCGATGGAGAACATTGTTTTATACTTTGAAATATATCATTATAATACTTAGATTCATCGAATGTATTACCCTTGACAATACGAATATTTTATTGTTTTCTTTACTTTAAGTTGTGTACATGCATTTTGTGGCATTTGTTTTATGTTTATTGTCTTATCATTAACAATAACGGTTATTTTGTACAATTCTCAAGAAATAGGGCCAATTAAAAAAAATAAGGAAAAGTGAGGGGGTATCCATGCTCCACTTATAATTAAAATCAACAAAATGCTTTTCATTTCCATTTATCCTACAAGTTCGGCAGTGAACTTTGTTCCCACTGTGTTTTCAATTTACCATGTAAGAGAGGTTTGATGAAAATAAGGGTCAAATAAAATAAAGAAAAAAGCATAGTTAGCAAACAATATAAATAAACAAAGTATTTTAAGGGTTGCAGAAATGTTAAGAATAACGGTAGAAATTAAAATAACTAATGATTACAGAAATGAAAGACGAACAGAACAAAGTTGATAATTCTTTTACAGGTAAACCATGTAGTAACGTACACATACACAGAAAGAATGTCAAACTTTGAAGGAACTAAGATCTGCCTTTTTTCTGTAGGACATATTATCACCTTAGGACATGGTATCCCCGTAGGACATGATATCACCGTAGGACATGGTATCAGCGTAGGACATGGTATCACCGTAGGACATGGTGTGGCCGTTTTTATCGTATTTGTGTTGCTCAATCTTTATCTTGCAATGTTGCATTTTGTCTTTTAACAGTTATTCGCCATGACATTGTTATTTTGTTTACGAATTATTAGATTGAAAATTACCCTTTGATATCGTTCGCCTCTCCTTTTCGTGTGATGCTATAACATCCTGATTTTATCTCAGAGTTAATTATAGTTCCTTACACTGTCTCATTCATCTAAAATAAATTCGTTTAATAAACAATGAAGTTATAAACATGTAATTTAGTTTCGCAAGAGTTATTGTTATTGCCTTAATCAAAGAGGCCAATAATTTGAAATCTTAGGTTACAATCATTATTTTTAATGGATCTATCTATTTATGAAATTGATAGTCATCAGCTGTGACATATTATCTTATAAAACGATTTTTAATTAAATTCCTTACATCCATTGCACATTACTTGACAACAAAATTAGAGGAAACATATTACACTCAGTGGAAATGAATACAAAATAAGAGAGTAAAAAAGAGAATAGAAAAATTATTTTTCAAGATCTAAAAAAAAAGGATGTTACAAGTTTGCTGTTTACTTTTCATTCATTAATTTACCATACATTATGGACTTTCCCAATTGATCTTCCTCTAAGTTCAGTATTTTTGTGATTTTACTTTTTATGTCATTATTTAGTTTTATATTTGAACATTCTTATTTTTCATGATGTCCAAGGTTTTGTAGAGAACTTATCGTATTTCACTTCTTATTGTTGAAAATAGTACCGGTTGTATTCTTTTCAAATTGGCAATCATATCTGGTCTGATTTTTATTTTTATTTGTCACGCAGTGATATTAGTTCCATACCATATGAACTAAAAGAATTCAAGTGCATTTCTAATTTTGACTTACAGTGTGACGAGTTTTGTCTACGGATAAAAGTAAAGACTTAAATAATGTGCTTTTTTAGTTCATATTGGACCGTTACTGGGTACTTACCATTCAAACAAAAACATCTTGTGGTTATTGGTGAAATTTTGGTTGTTTTACCATAACTCAAAGTTTTACTATGTAATTATTCTAACCTTTTCCGGTGTCAATTACTGGATATTACATGTATCCGTTGTTCACTAAAACAAGACTCTTTCTTAAATATCTTATATTGAACTCGTTATGCACGTATTTAAAAAAAATAACTATCTTTCCAAGAATGAAGATTTTGGAAGATTTAAATGTAGTTACTAATGTTATCGATTTACAATAAATATATATTATTGTGGTAAGCTTGGTAATAACGTCAAATACATCAATGCATTTAAACATATTTTGTTAGTGTCTTTGGATAGACAAATGATGTCACATGTATATGATATCTTTTACTAAACTACTTTAAAAAGTCAATTGTCTTCTGATTGAAAGGTTACCCTGTGATATGTCCAAATGATAATACTGACTTATATTATGACGGCTTAATACTTTAAAGACCTAAGCTAATTTCTTAAGACATGCACGTTATGTCACAACTTTTTAAAGTAAAATGCTGGATAAGTTCAATTGTCTTATTATTCAAGATAATTGGTTAATGGTAATTGGCCCATTTACGTAGACAAGGTGCAATTTAACGACTGAACGCCATAAACCAACATTATAAAAACTATTTTTCTTATCCTCTTGGACAGACACATTAGGTTAAAACTTTATAAACTTTCCATTTTATCAACTTGAAGTGTAAAGATAAATGAAACCAAATTAAGCTTTAATTTGTCAAAACATTCAAACGAAATAATGTTACGACTACAAATACAGGCATAATAAACCCAATTTCTGTAAAAAATATAAGATTATGAAATTTCTTTATTTAATTAAAAAAAAAATACAGAACAATCGAAAATTCATAAAACAAATTCATGTATCTATAAAAAAAAGTTGAATAAACACTAAGTTATTTATGGCAACAAATTTCACGATTCCATTATTTACCAGTCATTCCTTGACTGAGATGAAAATATAACGAGCAAAAAGTCGCTCAAATTTACGTGAACCTACTACTCTCAGATTTTGCACATTTTATAAAAGATCTAGACCGCTTGTTTCAGGAATTCAAAACCCAAGTCGGAGGAAGACACCCTATCTACCTAAAGTCAGTTTTAAGTAAGCCTCTAAAGATAAAAATTCAAAATGTGTTTTTAAAGTACGTGTAACAATATATACATGAGTGTTTTGCGAATGTTTAAATACTATTATAGTCCTTTAACATATGAAATAGCTAGAAATTACATGTCGAATATGCACTACCAATGTTTATAGAATTACGATAGTTTATATCTAATTTCCAATATAGACAATTTTAATGTTTTTCTCAGATAAAACATCACATATGCTCAATAATTCAGTCTTAAGATATTTTCAAAATTGAACTTTTAGCATGGTTTGAAGGTTTATACAAATGTCTAAGAAGGACAGGTTAATTAAAGTTACATTGTGGAAGAAATTGTTGGAAACACGTTTTAAGAATATAATATCATTTTTACTATAATTATTCAAGAGGAAGGTGAAAAAGATTAAATGCATGTTGATTTTCTTATATTTCACTAAAGAAAAGAATTTTTCTAAATAGTCCGCGAATAGAAGGGTATATGTTAATTTTCGAATGAGTCATGAAAGAGAACCACATTATGTGGTTAATTACCTATCTAATTTTATCATTTCATCAAATGATAATTTTTAAAACAATAAAGTACAGACAAAATGTTAAGTAATAATTTTATAAACAAAACATACATTACATGGACAACATTAGAAAATTATAAACTTGATATTGTTTACTTAACAAATAAATATGTTCTTACCTTTTGATAATAGAAGTATGCTTTGTAGAACATTTATCAATAGCTTTAAATATGTTACACTTAAATGTCAATAAAGGATCCAAGGCATTATATGATTTTGTCAGTATACTAGTAAACACTAATCGGTCTACGATGTAACTTAACGCACAAGGCAATTATAGTTACTATAGATGGCTGCTGGTAAATTACCGAATATCATCATAAAAATAGTTGACATTAGATAAAAATTGAATTATGAAAACTACCATTTGGTCACAGAAACATGTCATATATTGACGGAAAGGAAACACAAGGTAATACAATTATCAGTTATATCTGACATATTCTTTATAATTTAATGAAAACATGTATTATGTTTATTTATTTCTGTTTATTTATGGATGTTTTGTTTTTATTATTAATGGGCATTTCAATCAAATGAATCAAAAACTAGTTAGGCTATGGGCATTTCAGTCAAATGAATCAAAAACTAGTTAGGCTAATCCGCAACTTGCGTTTCATATCATGATTGTTATAGAAAGGATTGTTACTTAGAAGGGAGTATTCCACTATTTCATGGCCCCATTCATTTCTACGCTAAATTCCTCAATTTCAAGCAGGCACAGATCTTTTGTTTTCAGTTCAAATAAAGTGACAATCAGTGCATGTCAAAGAAACACTTAATTGTGTCTTGCACTGACAAAAATCAACATACCTTATATGGCATATTAGAACGAACAAGTTTCCGGAAATTCGGATGTACCAAAACAGGTACTTCAGATCTGACAAACAGGCTCGTTTTTTATTGGTGAAGTTTTTTTTCAATATTTAAAACTATATGTTAAAAAGTGTCCTACAATGATTACCAATCATACAGCTTTCATTTGATAACAATACCTATCTGTTCTACAAATTTTTAAAGTAATACTCATGCGTAGGAACTATTTTGTGTTATCTGTGTTCTACTTTCTGGTATGTGCTTTCTTGCCGGGCCGAATTAGTGGTGTTTCACGTAAACGCTATTGAACCTAGGGTTCCAAATAGTCAAGTTTAAAAAATCATTCTGAATTCATACAGATTCCATTACGGGGTGGTAAAAGTATCTAATCTGTACTATCAAACTTCTGGGAACCAGTACACTCTAATAGTCAATTAAAGGTATGTTGAATTGTTAGCACACGCCTAGATCAGGTATAGTAATGACATGAAATGACTGCCGCTTTTTTAATGTAATGTTTGAAGTTGCATAATGTAACATAGAAAGCAATTAGGGCAATGAATTAGTGGTTGTATACATAAAAAGCTGTTCAGTTCAGATCAGCATCCCTTATCCTGAACCTGGTGTATGATATATATACCTTATGCTTTACACGGAAAGGTTTTTACATACTATTTGCAAAAAGAAAAAAAATTCTGTTGTGTCCTTCTTTTTAATAAAAACAACTCATATTAAGCTTTAATCCCTCATTGGGATATAAAGGCATATGTTTAAAGAGACAGTGTACAAATCAAAATAACATCCTCAAAATATCTTATATATCGTCGTTAATAACCATGAACTGTAAAACTAACAAACTATCTATGAATATGAATTCACTGCATAAATTCCCTGGTTATCCAGTAACTTATTCACAGGGATACTTCGGCCAACTGCTGTCGGTCGAGTAATTTGTAACAACAGCAAAGAAAAGTGCAATAAAGATATTATTAAAAAAGAAAAAAAAAAAAAAAAAGAAAGAAAACCCTCGTAGTTTGGATGTTTCGTGAGACATATGTTTGGTACTTAGTCTATAGTTAATTGATCTACAAAGAAAATAATTACTTATCCAACGCGTATTGATCGGGTTTAAAGAAAAGAAAGTAAAGGCTTATACAACAAGCGAATACAATAACAAATTATTGGTAAAAGGCAAAGTAACAAAGTAGAGAAACGGTGAATCAAACAAAATTTTAGAAAATTGACTCGAAAGATATACAACAGGATAAGGACCGTTTAGTATCCACGCATACTCTGTGTAAACCGTTAGGATCTTGGGTAATATTTTGACACTTAATTGATTTTCTGGATCTCAATTCTCTCCTATAAGCGTGGACCAGGGTACTAAAAAGTACATCATTCAATTAAAAAAAATAAAATGGTTTCATATATTCACAAATACAAGTAAAATAAGTTTTACATTTGTAATGATAGACATGTGTTCAGGTTGTAAAAAATATTTGAAATATCTGATAAAATTAAAACATAAAGCATGAGATAGATCAATTAAAGTAGATGTTTAATGTGAATATTGAAGTTGTAATATTGCAAACAGTTTTATAACTAATTAACAAGGGGCCAGATTTCTAAAATTAAGTGTGCATGTAGATCCTATACCGGCATTTTAATTACCAGAGACAATATGACATGATTACAATATTAAAAGCAACTTAATTGCAGATGTTTGTTTTATAAATTCTACTTGCATAGCGTCAGTATAAATTGTATGCAGTAGCAATTTCGTTATGACACTAGAAGGGATATTTACGATTATAAAGGGAATAATATATATCACCAAAAAACAAATTTGAATATTTGTGTCGAAGGACTGATGTTCGAACTATTAACAAGGGAATTATTTTTCAAATGTCATGGACAATATGATAAGGTATTAGCCTTACAATTCCGAAACACAATGTAAACATGTTTATATTTGTATGGAGAGTTGTCTCATTGGCACTCACACCACATCTTCCTATATCTATTTTTATAACATTAAAAGCGATTAAATTAAAAATACAATTTGTTTTTGTCATTACAACAGTATATATGATAGTCTGGATGTGGCTAAACAAACAGATAAATTACCCAAACTTTGCAGAATAAAGGTATAAAAATTATTGGAAAATGTAAAATATAAGCTAAAAAAGAATAGAGAATGGAAGTGTGCTGAAAAAAATCAAATAAACAATAAGGATTGAGCCAAATTACGATTAGAAACAAAATGATCTAAAAGGTTAGAGAAACTAAAAACTCTATCAGATAACTGGTATCAAATAACTGATGGATTAAAATAAAGAGTTTACAGGGGAAACTAAAAGTAAAACCCCATTGACTGGTTGTTGGTGTCTTATTCGTTTTTTGTTTGTTTTGTCTTTATTTTATTTTTTCCATGCTAGTACCGGATGAGTATGTACGTTTCATGTTATAGGATTTCAAACATGACCTACCGATGTCGCTGCCATTACCATATGTTTATTGTTTGAACACTTTTATGTTCTCTCTGAGAAACACGAATTTGTTGCATTTTCCGGCCTTTTTGTTCAAGTGTAAACATATTTCTTAGCCAATAATTTATTTCTCAAAATGTACGGGTTGAATTCTGTAAAAATAAAATCGGAAAGATATGGTATTATTGCCAATGAGACAACACTCCTCCTGAGACCATATAAGGATAAACAATAAAATCACAAAAATGCTGAACTTAGAGCAAAATTCAAAACGAAAACTCCCTAATCAAATGGAAAAATCAAAAGCTCAAAATTTAGAAATATGATAACTAATGATTACAGAAATGAAAGACGAACAGAATATAGTAGACAAATCTTTTACAGGTAATAACGTACACATACACAAAAAGAATGACGAACTTTAAAGGAACTAAGATCTGCCGTAGGACAGGGTATCACCGTAGGACAGGGAATAACGGGTTCTTTTAATTTGTGTTGCTCAATCTTTGCCTTTCTATTTTGCATTTTGTCTTTTAACCGTTATTCGCCATGACATTGTCAGTTTGTTTACGACTTATAAGATTCAATATATATTCCTTTAATATCGTCTGCCTTTCCTTTTCATGTGAAGCTATAACATCCTGATTTTATCAAAGATTTAATTATAGTTTCCAACACTGTTTTTTTCAACTAAAATAAATTCGTTTAACAAACAATGAAGTTACAAACATGTAATTTAGTTTCGATAGTGTTATGGTTATTGTCTTAATAAAAGAGGCTAATAATTTGGAATTTTTGGTTGAAATTAAATATAATATTGATATGGCAGGCCTCTTCTTTTCAACAAAATTCAACAAAATTCGAAAAAAACATATTACACTCAGTAGTGTTTCAACATGGAAATAAAATTCAAAATGAGAGCGAGAAAAGGAGAAGAGGAAAATAAATTTTCAAGATCTACAAACGATAGATGTTACAGGATTGCTGTTTAGTTTTTATTCATTGATTTACCACACATTATGCCATTATTCAGTTTTCTATTTAAAACAGCTTTGAATTTTTCGAAGAACTAAGGATTTTCTTATCCCAGACATAGATTACCTTTGCCGTATTTGGCACAACGTTTTGGAATTTTGGATCCTGTACTTGTTTGGCTTTATAAATACTTTGATATGAGCGTCACTGGTGAGTCTTATGTAGAGGCATCTGGTGTACAAAATTATAATCCTGGTACCTTTGATAACTATTCTTACTTTTTATCATATCCAAGGTTTTATAGCTAACTTATCGGTATTTGATTTTCTCATTGTTGAAAATAATACCGGTTGTATTTGTCAAATTGTCAATCAGATCAGATTGTCACGCATTGATATTGATTCCATACCATATGAAACTAAGAGAATCAAGTATACTGCTAATGTTGACTTACAACATGACGAGTTTTGCTAGTTGATGAAATTAAAGACTCAACTAATGTTTTCTCTTTATGCCACTGTACTTTATTTGGCCATTTTAACTTTTTTGGATTCGAGCGTCACTGATGAGTCTTTTGTAGACGAAACGCGCGTCTGGCGTATATACAACATTTAGTCCTAGTATTTATGGTGAGTTTATTGGACCATAACTGGTTACTTACTTTAAACAGAACTAACATCGTGTGGTTATTTGTGAAGTTTGGTTGTTCTACCATAACTTAAAGTTAATTAATTTTGCCGTTTCAAAGGAGGAGTTTTGTTATGTAAGTATTTTAACCTTTTCCGGTGTCAATTTCTCAGATCAATCTGCAGTTAAATAAATACAAGGTTCTTACTTAAATAACTTATCTGGCACTCTCGACGTACGTATATATAAAACATAACGATCATTCCATAAATGAAGATTTTAGAAGCACTTATGATATCGATTTACAATAAATGAATTACTGTACTAATCTTGGTAAAGACATTACATACATAAATGCGTTTAAAAAGGTTTTGTTAATCTCTCCTGACAGACAAATGATGTCACAAGTATATGCTATGAATTCCGAAAGTACTTTCAGTCAAAAGCCTGATAAAGTCAACTGTCTTATGACTCAAGATAATTGAAAGGTTAGTCTGTATTTTGTTCAAACATTATACCAAATGCTATTTCACGGCTATGTATGTTATACTATATCACTTTAAACAGACATATTTGACGGTTATGTACTTTATACTATATAGCTTGTGCTAATCTCTTTAAACAAACAAATTATGTCACAATGTTGTTATATTTTCCAAAAATTATTTAAGCGATAAGTTCAATTGTCTTATTATTCAGGATAATTGGTAAGTTTACAGTAATTGGTCTTATTACGAAGAGTGACTGCAATTTAACGACCAAACACGTTATGATATAACTATTTTACTAATTACCCTGGGAAAACAAATTATGTCATAACTTTGTAATCTTTTCCTTATTATCTACTTGAAGAGAAAAAAATAGGTCAGATCAATGTTAGCAGTAATTGGTTCTAAAACATTGACTGAGTTTAATCAAACGACACATGTACATTTACGGACAATATTCACATAAGTGCCGTAAAAAAGATGGAATGTGATGTTTCTTTTAACATGTTAAAAAGGAGTTTAACAGAACAGCCACACTTTGAAATTAAATGTTTGTGACTGTGAAATAATTGAATGAACGCATTACGTTATTTATCGTAATAAATTTCACGATTTAATAATTTAAAGATGATTTGGTTGAAATGATTTAGAAATTAACACTTAAGACAAGGTATTGTTTGGTTTGGGGTATTTTAAGTGGGGGGGGGGGACTCGTGTTTTGAAATATTACTTAATTACAGAGACTGACACTTATATCTTCAACGTCATCAAGACACATTATTTTTAAAATTTAAACACTTAAGAAAAGAAACGTATATCAGTGTGTTGAACTCATAACGTCTTTTGATGATCATGATGATTGTAAACATATGTTTAACATTTTGAGGACAGTTTCTTTAATAAAAAAAAACCAATCAGCATTCCAATGGGAACCAACTGCACCTCTCTTCTTGTTGACTTCTTTTTGTCGTATTATTATCAGGCTGACGCCATATGGAAACTTCTGTACCAAGTCTAGAATATGAAAGTTGTTTTTCATTCATTTGATGTGTTTAGGCTTTTGATTGCCATTTAATTAGGGACTCTGTTTTGAATTGTCCTTCTGACTTCACTATTTCTGTGATTTTACTTTTATCTTAGGAAGACAAATACTTAGTAAGTTGTATCCTTTAACTTTCATTTCCGCTATATAGATGATGTTCTCTCACTAATTTATTCAAAAGTTAATGACTGTGTTGAACGCATCTTGAAATAAAGGATGCAACATATACAGTTAAGTCTGTCTCATATTTTGATTCACATCTACACATTGGCAATAAGTTTAAGTTGAAAACAACACTACGTCCAATTGTATTTTTGTCCATCTGATGAATTAAGCCTTCTTCAACTGATTTTTATAGTTCGTTCGTATGTTGTACTGTTATACCACTGTCCAGGGTTAGGGGGAGGGTTGCGATCCCGCTAATATGTTAAATCCCGCCACACTATTTATGTATGTGCCTGTCCAAAGTCAGGAGAAACAGTGGTTGTCGTTTGTTTATGTGTTACATATTTGTTGTTCGTTCATTTTTTAACATAAATAAGACAATAGTTTTCTCGTTTGAATTGTTTTACATTGTCTTATACGGGCCTTTTATAGCTGACTATGCGGTATGGGCTTTGCTCATTGTTGAAAGCCGTACGGTGACCTATAGTTGTTAATGTCTGTGTCATTTTGGTCTCTTGCGGACAGTTGTCTCATTGGCAATCATACCACATCTTCTTTTTTATACTTTACAACAAATAAGTAATTATAATCTTTTATTCGTAATCAATGCAACTTATAAAACACAACAACGAGATGATAACACATGTAACTGTTTCCCAACTGTAAATTTTTTTGTGAGTTTTATGTACATTTGTAGCAACATTCTAGGAACGCCTACATACGAAGTTTATTTTTCTATGTTGTGTCATGTGTGCTATTTGTCTTTTTCATTTTTAGCCATGGCTTTGTCAGTTTGTTTTAGATTTATGAGTTTGACTGCCCCTTTGGTATCTTTCGTCCCTCTTTGATATCTTTCAATTGAAAAAATATTCACAGGCTTGTATTAACTTGATATATTGTTGTGTTCACAAGTAAGGTATCATCCCAAGAGTTCGAAATAATGACCATGAAATCATTCATTTGTAAATTTTACGTACACCATCTTGAGTTGGTTGACCGTTATTGATTATATGTTTCACAATTGTTCCTTATGTCGTCAATTCATCGGTAATTCTTTATAAACAGGAGGATCAATTAATCGATATTTTTGAGAATCAAATAATAATTGTCATTTTATCTTGGAACGTAATGCTAACTTCCAACCGAATTCGTAGATTACTAAATAAACCACACTGCTAGAATATGAATAGCGAAGATGACTCTACCCGTCATCAATTGAGAGAGTTGAAAATATATAATGATGAAAAGATCCGCTCAATCTGACGTATACTCCATGTGGAAGCTTTATCGTCAAACAACTTTTTTAAGACTAAGGCATATCGTAAGATAGTCTGAAAAAAAAATAATGTCAAGTCAGGTTGAAGTGAGGCCCAGAAGATATATATTCAAAATGTGTTATAAGGATGTTCGCTTTTCATGTTTTGGACTTTTTGTCAGATTTCGGTATCCTCTGGTTTTGTCCATTTGAATGCTAAAAACTAACTTGTCCATTGACCCACATTTTCTTTTATAAATCTTTTATATATATATAATGATTAGCCATCTGTAAAGTCTTATACAATTTTAATTATTTTTTCAAAGTTGTTGAGAACTTAAACTTGTCAATGATAAAGCTATGATAAATCAAAAGAGAATATTTTACCGCCAAAATTTCAATGGCTTATATCTCGAAAACAAACACATTGACCTATATATTTTTTGTTACTCTTTTGATTCCTTTATAAGTCCCCTACCAAGATAAACAAGTGTTTTGAAAAGCTAATGATTTTGAAACTGAGACGCAAAATTCCTTAAGTACTGTGTACATGTAACGATAAATATAAAGGTGTCTTGCTGAGGCTTATTGTAGTTCTCAAACTATACGTCAAAATATACACAACCAATATTTATAGAATTATTTTATTTATTATTGATATATTACACATAATACACAATTGCACTATTTTCTCTAACAATACATTACACAATAATTCAACGCCTCAAGATTTTCCCAAAAGCTGTACTTTGAGCATGTTTTCAGTGCGTATGCAAATGAATTATGAGAAGGACTACGTTAATCACAAGCGTAGCATGCTTGACAGTTATACTATACATGGGTTTTCGTTTACAAGTACATTCAAGTTTACTGAAAAACTTCCTTCAAGACAAAAAGTATGCATAAAAGCAGTTATAAAACAAAACACTTTCAAAAGTTACAAATTGAATTGAATTGTATAATGGATTTATACAATAACACTCTATGTATTATTGTTGAAATCGAATTTGAACAGATATGATGAACATTCTCTTATATAAATATCTAAAACGGTGTAAAGAAGGGAACTATACGTTGATTTTCATATAATTCATTTGAGAAAGTCGTATTATAAATAGTCAACAAAAGAAAATGCGTTACGTTACTTTTTGAATAAGACAAGAAGTAGAGGAACTTTCTGTATGATTATTTCCTATATAACTTACCGTTCTATCAATTGATAATGTTTAAAACAATAAAGTCGATTACTTATTTTTTGAAACAATACGTGCAATACGAAAATGATTATATTGTTTCCTTTAAAAATAGATATCTTCGTACCTCTTGATATCAGCATGCATTACAAAAAACATGTATCCTCATCTTTTAAATATGTTACACTTCAATGTCAGTAAAATGATTCGAGGCATTATAGATCTTGTCAGTATTACCACTCATCGGTCAACAATGTAAGTAAATGAAACTAAATGCGGAAGGCAAATATAGTAACGTTATAGGACTGGTAGAGTACGGACATATCAACAGTATATTAAACGATATTAGATACAATTTATATTATGAAAACTACATTTTGGTCAGAGAAACATCTTTAAATATAGGGGTATTTTGCAAAGAGTATATTTATGAAATAATGTAAATATCAGAGATGTTTTGATTAAGCAATAAACACGGTGGGTATGGTTGTCCTGCGAGAAAATGTTATGTGCTGGTGATTCGGTCCTGACGGGTGCTGGTGATCAATGAAAAAATGTAAACAAAAACGAAAATGATGATTTTTGACGTTTTCACTCATAAAAAATAGAAGAAAACAGTTGAGATTTTTCAATTTTGCTTTTTATGGGTTCATATGTAAACCATTAAAAAGTTGACCCTCTAAACTGTTTCAGTAAGCGTAACACAAAAATGCTCATTTTCAGAAAATCCCGAACTGAAAAAATAAAACAAAAATGCTCATAGAGTCCGCTTTCTATACCGCAATCCACACGACAAAACTATTTTGTGAAAAAACATTGCAATTTATTAAAATTTAGCATTTTGTCAATTTATTCATGTCCTGATACTGTGCTGGTTGGTCCTGTCATTGTGCTGATGGGTCCTGATACGGTGCTGGTGATTTTGGATAAGAAGTTGCTCATATTTGAAACAAATGTTACAAAATCAATAAAATTGGGCAGATAATTATTGTCAATAGGATCTATGACTCCTATTTTAGCTCTTGTGCATCCATTTGGCTGTTTAATATGTGTTTTCAAATGATCGTTACTTGTATTACACAATTACATAACAGGGCAACCTCTTTCGTCCAATATCAGATAACAATATATACTATCTGAAATAAAAATAGTTTTATTAAGATATTAAATGCCCCTTACATTGATGCTTCAACAATGATAAAAGCCCATGCTGCATAGACATGTTTGTTAACGCTCCGCATACCCCTCCCCACTTACTCACCCCCCCTCCCCATATTTCCTCCTTCATTGTTACAGTGGTGTAGCAACACAACAATTTATCACACAAATAATAACACAAAGACACACATTATTGAACAACAAATGCTCACAGGTACTGAAAGCTAGTTCAAAGCCGCATTTTCAACTAATAGATAAACCATGTTCTCATATGCAAAAATCCCAATCGTGTCGATTAAAAAAGTCTCAAAACTTAAGTTCACATTTAAATGTTTGATTAAGCAGAACTATAATTAAAAGTGTGCAGTGAATCTTGTACTCACAATAGGTATTGTCATAATTATGTTTACATAAGACTTATAAAGGAATTAAGAAGGTACCAAGAAATATTTTACAGTTCAATTTAATGATCATGAATGGAAGGAAATGGTACGGAAGTTTACATAGGACAAAAAAAAATTGATAGTATTTTTTGGCGAAAGACTTAAACGCTTCTTTGCATTATATAGTAAAACTCTTCTTTAAAAGCATGCAAAAAATAACTTTGATTGACTTGCTTGCTATGTTTGCTACAAGGATATTTTCAAACAATAGGTAGGCGGAGTTTCAATACATACTGGGATTTGATTGGACAAATACAAACTGACAGGAATTGAAGTTAATGTTTATTGTCCAAACAAATTCTAGTATATAGTAAACATACTACTTACCTGTTGTTTACAACCATCCAAACAATCATAGCAAGCAATTTAATCAAGGTTTGCTTTGCATGTATTTATAGAAGAGCTGTAAATTCTATAAAAAAAATCTTGTTGTCGTAGATGGTTAAATCCTCAACAAAATATCATTAACTTTGTTGGAACGAATACAGGTTTTAAATCAAATTTCCGTGGACTTTTAAGCTTCCACCCTGACGAGGCATGTTAGCTGTTCGTATGCTGTTGCACCTGACGCACTGAAACTTTCACATTTCCATCTTCTTTTCTGAAATATTTTACCCAGCTCATACTTGACAGGATTGTTATTCTAGTAAAAGGTGTAACCAATGAATTGAACACAAGTTAAAAATTCCACAATACTATATAATTCATTTTATGTGTCAATTTATTCGAAAAAAATCGAAAAGAAGAGAGTTTTTTAATGTCATCGCTATCTAGATATATGCTTAGCATTTATTTCAGATGACATGGACTCCTCACCCAGGTGACCCTGCTGCCTTTCATAACTTTATTCGTATACAATTATTTTAAAATAGATAACCAAAGGCTGCAACTCGTATTTTTGTATTTAAATGATTCGTTGTAACGAGAATATTTGTGGTGAATGGAAACTGTGAGGGTCAAAATCTTAAATTGCTTATAAATGTTGCTGGACCCAGTTTCGTTATCTGATCTGAATTTTCTAAAATGTGCAAGGAAGATAGACATTTTGATTTTTTTTTACTCGGTAAGTTTGCCCCAATCGCTTGAACTTTTGCAATATTACCGCCAATTTCAATGAGTGTGTAGACAAAGGGATTACTTTGGTTATCTTGCTTGCTGAACAGAAAAGTCATTGTAAGTTATGTAAACTACCCTACTTTAAGAGTAGACTAGTCCGACAAATGACACATCTTTATGTCTGTAGGACCAGGCTACTTCGAAAGGAGGGTACTTTACCTTACCTAACAATGACCTCACGGGTTAGCTAACAAGCTATTTTGGAATTTTGAAATGAAAAAGCTAAGAAATCTTAGTTTTGTTAGTGTGTACTAGGTTTTCGAAAAAAATACCTGATAACCCTTCAGACAAAAAGAAATGTTGAAAATATCTTACAGATACAGCAAGTGAACTTTTAAATCTTACGGGAAACTATTCCAAGCTTAAAACTTTCACTGTAACCTCGCATTAACTTATCCCCACCCCCCCCCCCTCCCCCGAAAAAAAACCCAAAACTAGCAAACCCGCAATACTATTGTCATTCTTATAGTCAGCACTCAATTGTTTAAAGCTGCTAAAGACATATGATTCAAACGCTCAGTAAGTCCTTTGTTCGATATTTTTGCTCTCCATTTTTATGCAAAACCTTTTACATTTTTATTTTATCGGTTATTGTTGAAGTAGTTATCAAAAGTACCAGGATTATAATTTTATACGCCAGACGCGCGTTTCGTCTACATAAGACTCATCAGTGACGCTCATATCAAAATAGTTAAAAAAGCCAAATAAATACAAAGTTGAAGAGCATTGAGGACCTAAAATTCCAAAAAGTTGTGCCAAATACGGCTAAGGTAATCTACTCCTGGGGTAAGAAAATCCTTAGTTTTTCGAAAAATTCAAAGTTTTTTAAACAGAAAATTTATAAAAATGACCATATAATTGATATTCATGTCAACACCGAAGTGCTGACTACTGGGCTGGTGATACCCTCGGGGACGAAACGTCCACCAGCAGTGGCATCGACCCAGTGGTGTAAATAGTTATCAAAAGTACCAGGATTATAATTTTATACGCCAGACGCGCGTTTCGTCTACATAAGACTCATCAGTGACGCTCATATCAAAATAGTTAAAAAAGCCAAATAAATACAAAGTTGAAGAGCATTGAGGACCTAAAATTCCAAAAAGTTGTGCCAAATACGGCTAAGGTAATCTACTCCTGGGGTAAGAAAATCCTTAGTTTTTCGAAAAATTCAAAGTTTTTTAAACAGAAAATTTATAAAAATGACCATATAATTGATATTCATGTCAACACCGAAGTGCTGACTACTGGGCTGGTGATACCCTCGGGGACGAAACGTCCACCAGCAGTGGCATCGACCCAGTGGTGTAAATAGTTATCAAAAGTACCAGGATTATAATTTTATACGCCAGACGCGCGTTTCGTCTACATAAGACTCATCAGTGACGCTCATATCAAAATAGTTAAAAAAGCCAAATAAATACAAAGTTGAAGAGCATTGAGGACCTAAAATTCCAAAAAGTTGTGCCAAATACGGCTAAGGTAATCTACTCCTGGGGTAAGAAAATCCTTAGTTTTTCGAAAAATTCAAAGTTTTTTAAACAGAAAATTTATAAAAATGACCATATAATTGATATTCATGTCAACACCGAAGTGCTGACTACTGGGCTGGTGATACCCTCGGGGACGAAACGTCCACCAGCAGTGGCATCGACCCAGTGGTGTAAATAGTTATCAAAAGTACCAGGATTATAATTTTATACGCCAGACGCGCGTTTCGTCTACATAAGACTCATCAGTGACGCTCATATCAAAATAGTTAAAAAAGCCAAATAAATACAAAGTTGAAGAGCATTGAGGACCTAAAATTCCAAAAAGTTGTGCCAAATACGGCTAAGGTAATCTACTCCTGGGGTAAGAAAATCCTTAGTTTTTCGAAAAATTCAAAGTTTTTTAAACAGAAAATTTATAAAAATGACCATATAATTGATATTCATGTCAACACCGAAGTGCTGACTACTGGGCTGGTGATACCCTCGGGGACGAAACGTCCACCAGCAGTGGCATCGACCCAGTGGTGTAAATAGTTATCAAAAGTACCAGGATTATAATTTTATACGCCAGACGCGCGTTTCGTCTACATAAGACTCATCAGTGACGCTCATATCAAAATAGTTAAAAAAGCCAAATAAATACAAAGTTGAAGAGCATTGAGGACCTAAAATTCCAAAAAGTTGTGCCAAATACGGCTAAGGTAATCTACTCCTGGGGTAAGAAAATCCTTAGTTTTTCGAAAAATTCAAAGTTTTTTAAACAGAAAATTTATAAAAATGACCATATAATTGATATTCATGTCAACACCGAAGTGCTGACTACTGGGCTGGTGATACCCTCGGGGACGAAACGTCCACCAGCAGTGGCATCGACCCAGTGGTGTAAATAGTTATCAAAAGTACCAGGATTATAATTTTATACGCCAGACGCGCGTTTCGTCTACATAAGACTCATCAGTGACGCTCATATCAAAATAGTTAAAAAAGCCAAATAAATACAAAGTTGAAGAGCATTGAGGACCTAAAATTCCAAAAAGTTGTGCCAAATACGGCTAAGGTAATCTACTCCTGGGGTAAGAAAATCCTTAGTTTTTCGAAAAATTCAAAGTTTTTTAAACAGAAAATTTATAAAAATGACCATATAATTGATATTCATGTCAACACCGAAGTGCTGACTACTGGGCTGGTGATACCCTCGGGGACGAAACGTCCACCAGCAGTGGCATCGACCCAGTGGTGTAAATAGTTATCAAAAGTACCAGGATTATAATTTTATACGCCAGACGCGCGTTTCGTCTACATAAGACTCATCAGTGACGCTCATATCAAAATAGTTAAAAAAGCCAAATAAATACAAAGTTGAAGAGCATTGAGGACCTAAAATTCCAAAAAGTTGTGCCAAATACGGCTAAGGTAATCTACTCCTGGGGTAAGAAAATCCTTAGTTTTTCGAAAAATTCAAAGTTTTTTAAACAGAAAATTTATAAAAATGACCATATAATTGATATTCATGTCAACACCGAAGTGCTGACTACTGGGCTGGTGATACCCTCGGGGACGAAACGTCCACCAGCAGTGGCATCGACCCAGTGGTGTAAATAGTTATCAAAAGTACCAGGATTATAATTTTATACGCCAGACGCGCGTTTCGTCTACATAAGACTCATCAGTGACGCTCATATCAAAATAGTTAAAAAAGCCAAATAAATACAAAGTTGAAGAGCATTGAGGACCTAAAATTCCAAAAAGTTGTGCCAAATACGGCTAAGGTAATCTACTCCTGGGGTAAGAAAATCCTTAGTTTTTCGAAAAATTCAAAGTTTTTTAAACAGAAAATTTATAAAAATGACCATATAATTGATATTCATGTCAACACCGAAGTGCTGACTACTGGGCTGGTGATACCCTCGGGGACGAAACGTCCACCAGCAGTGGCATCGACCCAGTGGTGTAAATAGTTATCAAAAGTACCAGGATTATAATTTTATACGCCAGACGCGCGTTTCGTCTACATAAGACTCATCAGTGACGCTCATATCAAAATAGTTAAAAAAGCCAAATAAATACAAAGTTGAAGAGCATTGAGGACCTAAAATTCCAAAAAGTTGTGCCAAATACGGCTAAGGTAATCTACTCCTGGGGTAAGAAAATCCTTAGTTTTTCGAAAAATTCAAAGTTTTTTAAACAGAAAATTTATAAAAATGACCATATAATTGATATTCATGTCAACACCGAAGTGCTGACTACTGAAGGTCGTACGATGACGTATGGTTGTTAACACATACTTTCTTTGGTTTCTTATGGAAATTTTTCCATTGACAACAAACGTACCACATCATCTGCATTATATAAGTATTGTATAAATTACAGCGTATTTTGGTAATCTTGCAAAATTATCGTAATCCCGAAAATCGTTAACATATTTTCTTATCTTAAAAGGGGTAAGAAGGGTTCCATCAACAGGCCAATAAATAAAATTACAGTTAATTTAAAAAAAAAAATAAAAAAATAGGTGTATTTTTTCTCTCGTAATAACAGTAAACAGATTCACAACAATGTCAATTTCAAGAAAGCAGACAACAGTTAATTAGTCAATAACAATGCAGCATCAATGATCTTGAATATATGCTTGTTTTAACTAAAATATAAAGGCACAGAACCAGGACGTTTGAGCACAGTACCAGGACCGTTTTTCTTATCACCAGCACAGCGTCAGGACAATTCCGTTTAACGAACTTGTACGACTTTTGCAATATAATATTGTTGTAATATACTTTGCATAGTACTTATGACGCATCAGAGAAAAATTAAGCAACAAAACAGTCGTTTTATTGCCGTTCTAATACAATGTAAACAAACCCACCAGCACAGAATCAGGACCCACCAGCACCTGACAGGACCAAATCACCAGCACAGTACGTTCTCTCGCAGGACAACCATACCCACCGTGAATAAAGGACATATCAGATATAACTGATAGTTGTATTATCGTACGTTTATTTTCCGGCAACATATGACATGTCTCCCTGATATAAATTTTCATGATATAAATTGTATCTAATATCAACTATTATAGTGATGGTATTCCCGTAATCTACCTGTCCTATAAACTTGATAAAGTTTCTATAATTGTCTTGTGCGTTAAGTTACAACGTGGACCGATTAGTGTTAATACTGACAACATTTATATAATGCCTCGAATCCTATATTGACATTTAAGTGTAACACATTTATATGTAATGGATAAATGTTTTATAATGCAGGCTGCTTTTACAAGAAGGTAAGAACATACTGATTTGTATAGGAAACTGTATAAAGATATCAATTCTCTAGTGTAGTTAAGTACGAATTGTTTACAAAAATTATTGACCGCCATTTGGTCTGTTCTTAGTTTTTTTTTAACTATTAAAGAATGAAATAATACAATAACATAGACACATTCATTATACAATCTAAATTATGTATTACATTACAAATTCCAAATATCAATGTAAAGCCTTCTCTTTCGTGTTTTATTAAGAAATGTTATTTTCGTCAATGAATCAACATAAACTGTTAACCACCAACTTATTTTTACGACCGATTTATTTTCGCAACTTTCGCGAGTAGAAAAATAAGCGAATATAAAAAATATAAAAACTTGGATCTAAAGGTATCAAACTACATCGAGTAGATAAGAAAACCGCGAAATTTAATAGCCACAGTGGACTAGAAATCTAAAATGCAAATAAAGTATCCACGAAATAAATTGGTTTTCCGTATTTTCTCTTTTACCGCCCTGAGAATTTTCCCGGATTGGACTAAATAGTGATAAGGTGTATAGAGTGTGTTTGACATTTTTTTGTTATATTTTCACCTCAGTGAATGAATGACTAATGAATTACTAAATCGTGAATTTTGTTCCCATAAATTACTTAAAGCGTGTTTTTCCCAAATATTTCATAGATAATTGATTTCTTTTTTATTTTGGTTGTTCTATATAAATTTAACATTAAATCTATATATTACTGTGAACTAATGACTTTATCTAGCATTCCACCTTAATAAATCATAAGGAAAATATTACAATGTTATGACATACTTTGTCCGTTTAATGAGAAAATTGAAACAAATATAGTATTACGCGGTTAGCCTTGATATTGCATTAATTGTTAATACAAATTCCTACTAGTCGTCGTATTATCATGAATAATAAGACAATTGGCTTTCTCTGGTGTTTTACTCAACAAATATTAGGAAAACAAAACATAGTTGTAACTTAACTGTCTAAAGCATTTAACACAAGCTATATAGTATAAAGTCTTAAGCCGTCAAATAACATTCAGTATTATTATTTTGACAAATTGCAGGTTAACCTTTCAATTATCTTTATTAATAAGACAATTGACTTTATCTCGTTTTGCACTTAATATAGTTTATGAAAAACATAGCATATACTTGAGTGACATTATTTGCCTGCCCAGCAAGATTAACACAATATTTTTAAACGCAGTGTTGTGACGCCTTTACCATGCTTATCGTCTTTTTTTTTTTATATTAACACAGTAATATATTTATTGTAAATCGATAACATAAGCAATTACACTGACGTGTTCTTAAATCCTCATTCATGGAAAGATAGTTATGTTTCATTTATGCGTACGTCAAAAGAGAGCGATAACTTATTAAAGTAAGAGTCTTGTATTTATTTCACAACGAATAGTATCCATTAGTTGACATTGGAAAATAGTATCCAGTAGTTGACATCGGAAAATGTAAGAAGTTATACATACATAAAATAACTCTTTAATACGACATAATTATATTATCTTAAATTGGAAGATAGTGGTTGTTTCCATGAATGAGAAAGCAATCAAACAACATGATTTGGAAAACATATATTTTGTTAGAATCGATTGTTACCTACATGTAGTTACGGTCCAATATGAACTCAGTAGCGCCACACAAGAACACATTATTTTAGTCTTCAGTATCTCAACTTCTCATGATATAAGTCTTCATTTTCACAGTTCTTGTATTCACTTACTTGCATATGGTTAAAACAAATATCAGTTTGGATCAAAACCAAAACAAATAGTATAATAAATCGAAGAATTCAAATATAGAAAAACTATCCAACGAGTAAAAAAATAACACAGTTAATATCAGTGTTGTTCTGTCATGAGTTGACTATTTGTTTTATATTTGAATCATTTGATTAGTGATTCTTTGTATTGCATTTGCAAAATTGGCAAATGGTTTTTTTGTGAAATTAAAGTAGAAAATGTCAGGAACTATATAGTTTTCTACGCATTTACGACGTATGGAGTATATACTAAATTTCGTCCCGGTATCTATCATGAGTTTATTGATAACGCCTATTGTTATATGACGTTAGATGAGTGACATATCTACGTGTATTTCACATGTGAAATTATCAGTTATGCAATGAAATAAAATAAAGTGGTATAATTGCCAATCCGACAAGATTTTTTAATGTTCACCAGTATGACTTTCAACAATGAACAAAATTTATACCAGAAAGAAAACTATAGAAAAAAGCCTGACCTGAAAAAAATGTAAGAAATTCAATAAAGAAAACAAAGAACCAAATCATATTTAAACAATAAACGAAGCCCAAACGACAATTCTGAAACATTTTGTTTGTATATGTATATATCAGTTTGAAAAGCCACCTCTCAGTTTTAATTTCCGCGAATATGCTGCAACACTACTAATTTTTCATTCATTTGTGTCGTCACAGATTTTACAATGCGTGTACAGAATTTAATCAAAAGTCGATTTATAAACAAGTATGTCAAAGTTGACGCTTTGAATTTCTAAAATGAAATTATTCAATTATAGATAATGGTTTTCAAGCCAGAAATCCAAAATTTGGCCTCTTCAATCAAGGTAATAACCATAACTCTTTAGATACTAAATAACATATTTGTAACTTCCTCTGTCGTTTAATGGCATTGCTTTTAACTATCATCGAATCTTAAATAAAATCAGATTGCTAATGCTAAAGATGAATAAAGGCAACAGCTAATGCTAAAGATGAAATAGAGGCGAAATTTATCAAATGAATATTTTCATACTCTTAGGCAAGAATAAAAGAACAATGGCATGGCGAATAACAGAACACACAGAATAAGACTTATCGTTTGAGACAAAGACAAAAGCCTTAAAAACTTTAATATAATAGCAGTAGAGGATCCCCATATAGAAAACGTTTTATAAATTCGAAATGTATGATTTGATCCAAGGGAAGATAGATTTTTCTTACTTATGTAGACCAAATAATTTGTCTTTAACATATCTTTTAGTTAAGATTTGAAAATGATTGTTTATATGTTTATATGTTGGTATTTCTTTGTTTTGCACCTATGTATATCTGTTGTTCTGTTGTTGGTTTTCTTGTTATAGTAAAAAGTCAAATCACAAAAATACTGAACTCAGAAAAAAATCAATTCGGAAAGTCTTTAATCACATGGCAAAATCAAATAACAAAACGCATCAAAAACGAATGGACAAGAACTGTCATATTCCTGACTTGGTAAAGGCATTTTCAAATGTAGAAAATAGTGAATTGAACCTGGTTTTATAGCTAGCTAAACCTCTCACTTGTGCGTTTCTCTAGGTTTTAGTTAGTAACCCGGATTTGATTTCTCTCAATATAATTATGACTTTCGAAAACCAGTGTATTACTGTTGCCTTTGTTTATTGTTGATGTATACAAGTATTTAGTTTTGACAACGTAATAATTATTCCTAAGCATAACATACCAATCAATATGAATGACAGGATTGTTATTATGTAGACAACGAACCTTCAATCCTTAAAACTCATTTTGTGTATTAATATTGAGCTGAAAAAGATACTAAAGGACAACAAAAATCTATTGATCGAAGCAATGATTATCGGAATAAAACAAGTGGGGCAAAGTCAGATTTTTTTTAATAAAAAAAGAATACCACCATTATAATCGACATGTTAAAACAAAGAGCACGTGATTTAAAAATAGGGCGAGGATAAGTTAAACAACCTTCAAACACATTAAAAAAAATAGTAAGATTGAGCAACAAAGCTAGGGTTGAACTCTTTTGTCCTCGACAGCTCAGCATATTCTAGATACTTTAGAGTTGACCAATTTTTCTGTCATCACACATCATATATAGATTCACCTGTTGCCTTATTCACAGTAAGAAGGGTTTGTAATAAGTTAATAAGTTTTGCACATTTATCATACAAAAACAGTGAAAATTTTTGAAACATTTAAAAGTGTCGAGTAGTTGGAAAATCTGAATTTGCTTTAAAATTATTCATTTTTGTTTTCGGCACAAAGACAATATTTCGTACACATAACAGTTATTGTTTACTGAAATGTGCATTGTTTTCCCTAGTCGGTTTGAACAATTTTGAAAATAATTAAAAACCAATTGTTCAGAGAACAATTAAATGTCTTTACACAGCAGAGAGATTTTGAAAAGATGCTAGTTACTTTATTATGATGCGGTACACAAGTGGTTTCGATATTCTTTTGAGTGAAATAAAGGAGATAATTTGCTGCTTATTGTGAATTAAATGTGTCTTACGGTTTCATATGATAGCTTCTTTTACACTGATTTAAAAATATACATAGTTTTTTGTATATATTTTTGCCTTAAACATGTTAAAATCAGGGGATAATTGGCCACTTCCGATAGATCAAAAGTCATTTCTTGTCTTGAGTGATACGTTTATGAATTCAAATAACAAAATATATGAAATTTGAGTATTTTTTCATGACAAAAGTGCAAAATTGATTATTTTCGGGTTTCTCAATGTCACTTCCGTTGTCTTTTTTCAAGGTCATATGTCACCCAACCTTTTGTTGAAGGTCATATGGCTTTATCGTACCAATATTGTAATTAGATTTCTGAATATAGTTCACATTGGCACTAATGTCGATTTTGTCATTAGCAAATTAAAACATAACTAAATTGTATCTTCTTTTGAGACACAGACACGTTAATTTTTATCTCTATAGAAGTCGTTCCTCACTATCCTACTACCTGTCGATACATTTATTTTGGCATTACACAAGTCATGTCTTCTCTGACTGTTCATGACGTTAAAATACTAAATCCCTGGGATGTGTTATAGTTGATTTTAGTCTCTGATGCATGATTTTTTTTTATTATTGATTGTTTTTGGCTTTTAACTAGCTGTCAATAGCTGTGAGTACTCTCAAATCTTATTTTCTTGTTAATTCGACCTGTTGATACTGTTTATAATGTTTTTTGTTGTTATTTTATATATATATGGATCTTGTCTATATACCAGCTTTGATTATTTGGAGTATATTCTAAGTTTCACTTCTTCTTACTACATTTGTATAAACTTAAGATTTACCGGTATTTTTTGAAAACCGATTTTTTTTCTTAAGTGAACATTTTCGAAGGGTTAAATATTTCGCAGTAGTGACTTGCCTTTGCTTTGTTTGGACCAGTTTGTTTGCTTTTTGGCCTTGAATGTCTGTCTCTAATATTTTATGAACTATGCATTTGCATTCAGATATCGCAGATCAAATTTATTCGTTTATAGTGTATTAATAAATGTACTTTTTTAAAATTGTTATTTGGATGGCGAGTTGTCTCCTTGGCACTCACACCACATCTTCCTATATCTATATAATATACCAAGTTGACGTAATAATAAATCCACCTTATAATTAAACATTTCAGGGACAGTAACTCCTCTAAGATGGCATTGGCTTTTTTCAGACCAAATGTAACATATATTCATTACAATAAAGCAAACATTTTCCACTTGTTCTTTTATGTATATATATGTGTCATACTACTAATAAATTACGAACACTGACGTTACGTCATAATACTTATGTGTTCCCCATAACGACGTTCACAGTCTTGAAAAGTCTTAAGATCGATAAAAGCGCTAGACAATGCTGCTTTTAAAACTCTTTTTGTGTATTTAATTTTTAATATATAATTCTGTTCACCGCTTGAAAATAATCCTTTTTTGTATATATATATATTATATAGTATTAAATTAATATTAAGATCCATTTTGTTACATCTTGTGATCAATTTTATTTGGCAATCGCCAATGGCAGTCAACAGGGTTAAAGTACATCAGTTGTTCGACCTGTTAGTCAAATGCGTTTTGTGTAATAAAGGCAACAATAGTATACGGCAGTTCAAAACTCGTAAATCTATGGACAAAAACAAAATCGGGATAACAAACCAAAACTGAGGGAAACGCATTAAATATAAGATGAGTACAACGAAACAACATTGAAATGTAATACACACAGAACGGACTAAGCATTAGACAAAATCCAATGAAAATAACAAATATAACAAATATAACATAAATATACTTTTTCATTTTTTTGGTCTTTTAGAAAATGTTGTTTGTGCTGTATTTAGACCCTTCTACAACGAAATTTGTTTAACATTCACATGTATAAAAATGGCGGTTTTTATCCAACGCAATCATAGGTTTGAACGTAGTTTTCAATTTATACTTGTATATATATATATATATATAAATACCTTAAAAAGTGTTTGAGAACATGCAAACATAAGCAAAAGTCAAAATGTATAACTTGACCTTGACCTTTGACCTTTGACCTTTGACCTCATTTTCTAAGTTAGGGTTATATGGTTAAAGTTTTATAAGTTAAAAAAATATACCGACAAATTTATTTCGTAAAGGTACAAATGTAGATAACTCCTATAAAATTTCATCGAATCACTTCGATCCAAACTAGCCAACAATTCCTGAGAATGTAACGAAAAATTTGGTATAAAAGAGGGACGAAAGATACCAAAGGGACAGTCAAACTCATAAATCTAAAACAAACTGACAACGCCATGGCTAAAAATGAAAAAGACAAACAGAAAAACAATAGTACACATGACACAACATAGTATAAAGATTTTGTCGATATCTCTTTTTGTTACGAAAGAGATTCACATATTTGATCAATAGTGAATAAGTGGATAACTCTTACAATTAAATTGTTCGTCTTAGCAGGGTGAAATTCAAAAACGCATAAACTGTACGATACAATATAAGAAATATCTAAGTGGCATATTGCAAAACCAAAAATTTCAAAAGTTGGCGGAAGAAATGGAAATAATCAGAAAAGTTAAAAGACCTTAACATGAAATCAAATAATGCAATTTTTCAAGTCGGCTAGAACAAAACATTTCAAATGCAAATAATGAAAGTCATTATTAAAAAAAAAAAAAATTCATCAGATTTTACCATCTAGTGAGAAAAAACAAATTTTTGCCACACTAAATAAGAAATTAAAATAATTTTAAAGTGTCAAAGTTATCTTTACAATATTGATAAAATTCGCATTATTCATTCAATATTTTCGGCGTTAAAACTATATGGCTTTTTGTACAAGAGAAATGTATAATGTATAAGAGTTTTATTATTTATGATTTTAGAATGCTGTTTTCATATTTTCACATTTTATTTTAAACTAAACACATATAGCTTGATCGATGAAGCACATTTTTTTATTCTTTAAAATATATCATAATAATACTTAGATTTATCGAATGTATTTCCCTTGACAATAAGAATATGATATTAGTTTTGCTATATTTTAAGTTGTGCACATGCATTTTGTGGCATTTGAGTTATGTTCATTGGCGGTCGTCGAACTTATAAATGCGTACACCGCCGGGCGGATGGACAGTTTCAGCTATTCATTATTGATGTTACTAAATGCATGTAAAATAAACATATATATAGAAGTCAGTCTTATCTTCATGAAATACCTCAGTAAATGTTGATGTACATTATTATGAATACGTAGGGAAATCTAAGATTATGACGATGGTCGCAGATAGAGAGTTGTCTCATTGGCAATATTTCTATATTTTCCTGTTTTCATATTTACAGTGACTAACCTGTAAGTTTTTTTTGTAAAAGTAAGGCCTAGGATATACTTTATATTTAATCTTAAACGAAATAAGCACCGGTCTGAAAAATACATACATTTCTTGTTTTCCAAAGAACATTATTGATCTAAACAGAAAAGGGGAGATAAGGTATAATTACCAATGAGACAACTCTCTATATCCACATGAAACCAAAATAACACAGACGTGGACAACTATGGGTCACCGTACGACCTTCATTAATGAGCAAAGCCCATACCGACATAAATGACAATGTAAAACCATTCAAACGAGAAAACTAACGACCTAATTTCAATTTATAAAAAAAGAAAAACAAATATGCAACACAGAAACAAACCACTGCATTACAGGCTCCTGACTTTGGATAGGCACTAACATATTGAATATGGCGGGGTTAATAGATATAGGAAGATGTAGTATGATTGCCAATGAGACAACTTTACATCCAAATAACAATTAAAAAAAGTAAACCATTATAGGTCAATGTAAGGCCTTCAACACGGAGCCTTGGCTTACACCGAACATCAAGCTATAAAGGGCCCCAAAATTACTAGTGTAAAACCATTCAAACGGGAAAACCAACAGTCTAATCTATATAAAATAAAAAAAAAAAGGAGAAACACGGATAAATTATATAAACAAACAACAACTACTGTAACATATCAGCGAGATCCCATTCATCCCCTAACCTAGAACAGTGGTATAACAGTACAACATAAGAACGAACTATAAAAATCCGTTGAAAAAGGCTAAACTCATCAGATGGATAAAAACTGGACGTGTACTTGTACATCCCAACAACAAAAAGACACTATTTACGTACCTGAGAATACTCGCAGTTAACTGACAGCTAGTTCAAAGTCTCAAACAACTAATAAAAAATCAAGCATCTAAGACTAAATTATCAATCCGTACTCATTCAACATCCAATGGATTTCGTTTAAAGTCGTCATTACCAGTTAGAGAAAAACATTACCCTGTGCAATTCCAAAATACAGGTATCGACATAATTGTAGATTCATGAATGTGTATAAGTATATAACATACATGTAGTATGCCGATAGATTTAAGTTTACTGATAACAAAATCAATATTTACACCACTGAAAACAATATTCAATAATATAGTGTTGAATTGGTAACCTTTGAGAATAAGTTTATTTAAAGGATCGACAGGTTTACCAGAATTTTATTTGTAATACAGTTAACGTTGCGGGTGCGAGTGCTGCCTTGTAGCTGATTTAGCCTACTCTTTTTAAAATCTACAAGGGTGTCTTTTACGTGTCAGTGATATGGCTCTGTATTAACACAGCAGGTCAGCCGATTATAACACCCTTCCGACGGACAACCATCGTTTCTCAAGACTTTACTTGCAAATAGAGTCAAGGGAGAGCCGATAATTCAGTCTTTGAAATGTTTTCCGCGGAACAGAGATCGAACCAGGGACCTTTGTGGTAAGTAGTCTGATGCCTTAACCACTAAACCAGAGCTTTCCGAAATTTTAATTATTTAGTTTCTGTAACGTTTTAATTAATTTTTCTCTATTTGTTGTTTGGTTTGATTATTAGTCTATATCATTTATATTTCAGCACCCTTTTATTCTCTATTCCTATTTTTATTTAGCCTAATTTTTTTTTTGCCTTTCTTAGTACTTGTTACCCTTTATTTTGCTTTTTTGCTCATTATTCTGTATTTATAGCTCCATCCAGACTCTCGAAAATACCGTTGTTATGACACAAACAAACAGCATCTTCAATTAACTCGCTTTAATGTCGTCTACATGTTACATTGTATTTGGGAATTGAAAAGCCAGTACCGTATCATATTGTTCATGATATTTGAGAAATATTCTCCTTTGTTAATAATTGTCAAGCTACTAGTTATTGGTGCGTTTCCAATAACAGCATGATTGTGTATTATAAGCAACATATCTCCTGCTTTTTTTTAGTTTTTGCAGATATTAAATTGTCTTATGCAATTTAGTTCTAAGATGACAATGTTTTGATTTAAATGTTAGTTTATTTGTATTTCCCCTTGTAATCGTATATAAATATTCTGGTGTAATACAGAAAGTGCTGCTGTATAGATTTAATACCGATGCAATGGAACAGAATTTAAATAAAAGTAAGCAATCAAATCGCTTTAAAAGTTATATGCATTTGACATATATGTTTTGATTGTTATTGTCGTCCATGTATTGTATTTGTCTCTCTTTTTTCTATAAGTACCTTGATAATCAATTCCATCTATTATTTCATAAGACAAACAAGGTTGGAACATTGAAATAAGTCTTGCTGATGATGTGAGAACCTTCCATTCCAAAAAAATATATCTACGGAGAATTACATGTAGGTTTTTTTTTGTTTTCAAATTTAATCGTCTTAAGCTTTTTAAGTTGTGGTTTGTAAACTGTTGTTCGTCATTTTGTCTGGGTTTTTTTCAAGACTAACAAGTTTTGGTTCTTCCTTGGGTATCACCCTTTTTAAACGTCAAACAAAACAATGTATGAAACTGTCAAGCACACACACTAAAACATAAGTACCACTCTATTATCTTGTTTTTAAATCGGAATTTAAGAACAATTACATATTGTTACATGCTGTATGACTTGAGTTATAACAAAAGTAGGTATGTACACGCACTTGACCCTGTTTTACAATTTAATCTCAACTTGTTTGTCAACGTTTAACAAGAAGGACTTGCACTGGTAAAATTAGTTATTATCTGGAATATACTGTGGAAGTAAAACCGTTTTATAATTAGGTAAGTTTTTAAAATAGGTAAATGAATTGCTGATTATTATTATTTTTTTTTATTTATTTTACTCTAGTGTTTGTTTTTTACATTACTGATGAATTTCAACCTTAACAGTACAATTCATGTTGCTCATCTTAATAATTACATTAAAAAAGAGATTAACAACGTACACGACGTACACATGCTTGTACATGCTTGATATTAAAACGATAGTTTTGATTTTCAGGTTACTGTGAGAACTTCCTTTCAACGCTATTATTGCATTATCTATAATTTGCTGTTACTTTGAACATTGATCGTGTGTATGCGAATAGAACTTCATAATGATATTGTGGATAAGTCTCGAGATTTAAATACGATCCATGTAAAGTGTTTGACTCTCCAAATAAATTATTCTTTTTAGCAGGTTATCAATTGTATTTATCATCGTAATTAATAAAAAGACACATTTCACATGCTTAATGACTATAATATTATGCGGAGAAATAATGGCACAGCGACTAAATTGATAGCAGCACACATATTGTGTATACCAATAAGTATCTCTAATGTGAAGGTCAATAGTACCAAGACTAATACTTAATGGTGATACCCTCGTGGATATACTAATTTTTAATCGGTCCCTAAACATGCTAAATAACAAATATGAAACAATTCAAACGAGAAAATAATGGTCTGAATTATGTACAAAACAATAAAAAATTAACAAATATGACAGTCTAGAGTAATAAATTTTATAAGAGATGATAAGATGATCAGTACCATATCCGACAATCCCAATGCAACAGTGTTTATGTGAACATAAATGTTTTATATCAGTATTGACCGACTCTCATCCTTTACGTGTCTACACATCATTGTATTGTCAGATCAAATCATTCAAATTATTGCAATATTCATCTAAAATTTCAACTTTATATCGTTTGTATATATTTAAAATAGAAGAAAGGGGATCCTCATTGGTGTACCCATTTTACTCTTTTCTTTCAATGTTTGGCTCATGTGTCTATTTCTTCTTTCTGCTGGTTTATTATTGGCCTTTTTTTTTGTCTTCTTTTTTTATGTTTTTCTTATTTTGTTTTGGTCAATATTCGGCCTTGTGTCAACCCAATCCGTACACTGATATATTTAAAATTAGAATTTGAAACAAGGGAAGAAGCACCAGGCAGGTAAATTGGTGTCAAAAAGTGCTTATGAATACATTTCGTATAAATTCATTCTGTACGGCAGTTTAGTTCCTCCGTTTCTTAAAACAGACTAGTTGTTTCAGCTGAGTTTCATATCTGTGATGACTTAAATTACGGTTTTGTCATTAAATTAATGCATTCGTTTCAGACAATCGTTTAAATTCTTTCATATAAGCATCATGAAAATTTTCGTGATTAAAGATAACTTGGCAAATACTTCAAGAGATTAGAAAAAGTTATCATATTAAAATGTTACATGTTTGTGTCTATTCTACTTACTAAATTTCCCATCGGTGCTGACACAAATTTAAAAACAAAAATCAGATTCAGTAAAGAAAATCATATTTAAATCTTATACTGTCGATTTCAGTTCGAGTAATGATTACAAGAAAGTTATTTGATAACTATAGATTTTACTACTTACGAAATTTTGTAATCGAGACACTCTTTTTAATTCAAAACGCCATACTTGCAGCAAGGCTATCGGTTTGGTAAAAAAAGGCAAAAGTAGTATACTGCTATTCAAAAGACATACATCAATGGAAAGAAAACAAATCCGGTTTACACACTAAAACTGAGTGAAACAAATCAACTGTAAGAGGAAAATAACGAAACAACAGACACACTGCAGTGAACAAAACAAAAACGCAATGCAACACACACAGAAACAAACTATAAGATAACAACTGCCATATTCATGAAACATGTACATTTAAGGAAAAGAATGATGGGTTGTACCGGTTTTTTTTGGCTAGTCAAACCTCGCATTTTTATGGCAATGATGATTCTAATATGACGAGCTATTATCGTCAACCAGTATAATCAAAATATATATACCTTTAGCGCAAATGCAGTGATACACAAAACGGCTATTTTGCGTTACGACAAACTAATTTATACTGCCAGATATTCTTAATTTTCGACATCCGTTGGTTTTCACGTTTGAATGGTTTTACACTAGTATTTTGGGGCCCTTTATAGCTTGTATTTCGGTGTGAGCAAAGGCTTCGTGTTGAAGGCTGTACATTGACCTATAATGGTTTATTTTTATAAATTGTTATTTTGATGGAGAGTTGTCTTATTGGCACTCACACCACATCCTCCTATATCTATATCAGTATATTTCAATTTAATTTTTATGTTAAAATTGCATAAAAAAAAATCGCCAAATGATGTTATCGTCTTGGCATGGCTTAATATAAGTCATTGTCAACTCAGAAATAATGCTAGCAACCTAAAATCTTATCTGTTTTATCAGTTCTTATCCGATACACTTTTTGTGCAAACTGTAATCACCCTGTTGAGGATAACAAACATTTCTTTTTCATTTGCCCTAAGTACAATGATGTAAGACAGATCCTTCTTGATTCCATTAACTCCATTGCTGATAATGCTGATATAAATATTAAATTCTTACTTTTTTGAAACAGATTATTTTTATATGATATGAATATTGCTATTTTAAAATCTGTTCAGAAATATATCAGTGACAATCAACGTTTTGTTTGAAACTTACTTATTTTTTTGTTTCATTTATTTTTTATTTTTTTCTCCTCCACTTAAACATTTATTCATTTTATCCACTAAGCAAGCTTAGTTTTTCTTTCAAGCCATATATATATATATATTTCTAATGACTAATACAGGATATTTGCATGTTTAAAGGTTCTTGAATAAATGATGAGTAATTGCCTATATACTTAAATCTACTTTGAATTTAGTAAGTAACACTGTAAACATATATTTGCGAAGCATGACAAGTTGAGAGTGATTTATATATAAGCGTTTAAAACAATTTGTATTTAACGAAAAAGTTGGTATCAAAAGTAGCTTATCAAAATATTTAAACTATAAAAAAGATAACACATAACAAACAAATAACTTATATATTTCCACTAGCTCCTCGATGTCAAAGTCAATTTATGTCCGACATAAGGGACACAGCTGAACAAATGACTAATAAAATATTTGACGAAAAACATTGGGTGGACTTTGTCTTATATCTGCTCTTTGGTCAGGCTGTAGTCTCTTTGAAATACCCCCATTTCTATTCCCTATTGTATAGCTTCAGCATTCAACAAGCAGATGTGACAAACTAAGCTTGTAAAACGATAGTAAACAGATTAGTAAGACTCCTTTCTCTAGGTTAACATTTCGTTTATCTTTAACAGGCTTGTAGTTTCCCCGTAAACAATATCCACTTTCGTCATTGTTTCTTTTCCTTACCTGGTTTCTTATATTTTAATGCATAGATGCACTTAAAATTGCTATTATATTTTCACAAAATTGCAAGACAATAAGAATAAGACAATTAATGTCAACCAGCAATATGACTTACTAGAATAGTTTCGTAATGTTGTGATCATTTTATTTATTAATGTGTACTTCATTTTATAGTCTTTGCATATTATTTTTTGCATATAGAAAAGCGGTAAAATAGATTATGTTGGGGAAGGTTCGGTAGTCATGTCCTCTGAGATTTAGCAATGATGGCACAGAGCAAACTTTAAAACTGTGGTTATGTATTCTTTGGGTTGGTTTTTTTACTGTTTGGTTAATCATATATAACTGAACATGTATGTATCTATGTCAACCGGTATTTAATTATATATGGTATAAAAATAAGGGCTGTTAATGATACAATTATCCACTAAGGCTGTAATGAAGTGTGTGTGAGCAATAATAGACAACCTATAGACCATCGACAATAAAGAAACAATACCGTACAGTCATTCATAAAATATTCCTTTTGATACTATAGACGTAACGTGTAACATTCCTTCACGTATTTAGGGTTAATCGTTTCCCATTAAAATAAATCAAGAAAAACGCTTCAAAGATACAAAATGTGTGTTTTTTCTATTTTAGGTTTTGCAAGTAAAAATCCATATGATCATTCCATCTTTTTTTCAGAACATAAATGTAGTGTGTATGTATATTGTCGTTAAATGTTTATATTCTTTATATTTGAATAAACAGTAAATGGAAAACACCTACCAAATAAGGAATGATTCTCTATCCATAACGAATGATTCTCTACCAACAATGGATGATTTGCTACCCACAATGGATGTTCTTTATTCCAATGTGAGTGTTAACAGTAGCTTCGACTTAGATTTGAGGAATGAAACCGGAAAGGAAACGCCCTTTCCGTCTGTAAGTATTGACTTTACTGTAACTATGATACTGTAAAATAAAATAGGAAATAAGAAAATGTGTTTTGATTGTCGATGGATGTGAAAATACTACATCAGGTATTACACTAACTTAGAATTTAACTTAAGTGCACCAATATGCCTTAAGCATGGGACACCGGAAGTGTATAATTATTGATCATTACTATTTAATGATTGAATGCTTCTTTTTGTAACTTTATTGGGGTGTAAAAGCGTTGACCGAAGTACATTTCATTCTAAAATTGTGCGCACTGTCAACCCTGTGAAGTAACAAAAAGAAGCATTCAATACTTATAATTACTTTTTTTAGCTAGGTTCATGAAAACAAGATTTTTATCAAGTTTTTATTTAATGTACCTGTGCACTTTATTGTGTGACCTCGTGTCAGCATGAATAATACATTTTGTTGTGTAAGGAAGTTGTTCAAGGAATAACGCGAAATTGCAGTGCAGCGAATCAAAATAACTTATTATAATTAAACACAAATATACCGTAATTATCGAAACATCGAAACATGTAGAACTACAAAGGAAGGATTTATAAACAGGCATGTTATCCAAAAACATTTTCAACGATTATCTTGTTTAAAACTCTTCATGAATGAACCATTTATATACTTAAGTCGTATCAGAAACGATATACAAATTGGCTGGTTGTTGAGAAATCATGTGGTCTTTTTGTATGAATCAGGCAATATCAGAATTCTCAAAGTAATAATTATCAAACCATGGTACTAATCTTATTAAGTATCTATTTTAAATTGAATCTTAAACCAACAAAAAGATCGGACCATCAGCTTTAACATGTTCAAGAATATTAAAGCAAATTAAATTGATAAAAACTATCTGATTTGAAAAAAAAATTAAAGTTTTCCATCTGGAAAATATATTCCCTTTTTTTAAGGAATTACTGTTATATTTTTTTCTGTCTATGAAAAAATAAAAAAAAATGTGGTGTAAACTGAATAATCCGCGAAGTAGGTTATTTAAAGTGTGCACAACATTTTTTATGTGATTTCGAATAGGCAGGGAAAATATAGTACAGTCATTTCGTTTAATTTAATTCTTACTTTAATTTAAAACAGGAGTAAATCATGAAAAAAGGTTGATAACGTCATGGTCACATTACAAAATTATGTCTATTGGCTGATAAACAAAACAACGTCAGCCAATCAGAAGAAACGGTACGTCCAAATTAAACTATGTGTAAATAAATATTCATTTTTGTGAATTTATTCTGACTTGTATTTAGACAATGACTGAAGTAACAAAATGGATGGCAGTTGGAATCCTGGTTGGAATTTTGGTGTTAAACTCAATTATACTGATATTACTTCTCCGCAAGAAACAGAACAGTAGAATGGCTTTCTTCGTACAAAATTTAGCTACAGCAGGTAAAATATCTAGGATATGTCAGTATTAAATATGAACACTTTATCAATTTGACTATGTTCGAAGCCCCTTTACTGGGTAATCTAGGATATGTCAGTATAAAATATGAACACTTTATCAATTTGACTATGTGCGAAGCCCCTTTACTGGGTAATCTAGGATATGTCAGTATAAAATATGAACACTTTATCAATTTGACTATGTCTGAAGCCCCTTTCCCGGGTAATCTAGGATATGTCAGTATAAAATATGAACACTTTATCAATTTGACTATGTCCGAACAAGTACCGTTGATATCTACACTGACGGTCACCTTACGGACATCCCACAACAAGTACCGTTGATACGCAAAACTTATGGTCACCGTACGGACATACCACAACAATTACCACAACATACCACAACAATTACAATCATCCCTTCGTAAATTTTACGGACGCCATCACGAGTTGGTTGACCGTTATGGAATAACCGTTTCACAAATGATATCGGATATGTTCTTACGTCGTAACTACAATCCCCTTCCCTTTCATAAATGTGACCTACCGAATTAGACTATTTACCAGATTTGTTATCACATTTGCAACACGACGGGTGCCGCATGTGGAGCAGGATCTGCTTACCCTTCCGGAGCACCTGAGATCACCCCTAGTTTTTTGGTGGGGTTCGTGTTGTTTATTCTTTAGTTTTCTATGGTGTGTCCTGTGTGCTGTTGTTTGTTTGTCTTTTTCATTTTTAGCCATGGCGTTGTCAGTTTGTTTTAAATTTGTGAGTTTGACTGCCCCTTTGGTATCTTTCGTCCCTCTTTTACGGACATACCACATCAAGAACCGTTGATATGCAACACTTATGGTCGCCGTACGGACACACCATAACAAAATCCGTTGATATGCAACACTTATGGTCACCGTACGGACACACCACAACAAGTACCAGTGATATGCAACACTATAGCATTTGAGAATTGTAGCAATAATGACTTTATTGATATACTAATGATGATAACATTTGTTCTGCTTTGTAGTCATTTCTCAAAGCAAATGATTTTTTTCCTCTTTCAGATTTTTGTGTCAGTCTAATTTATCTTTTACCCGAGGTTATTATATACAGATTTCAAATCGGGTGGACTAAATACGCCTGCTGTGTATTGTATGGAGTGAAAATGTTTCCGATTTATGTATCTACGTTTGCTATCATTACCCTGACACTAGATCGTTTGTATGTCATTCTTAGACCTATGTCTTCTTCTGGCAGAGGTGCTAAATATAGAGTATCATTGATAATGACAACATGGATTCTGGCGATATTACTTTCTATACCATATATGATGTCTGTAAGATTCAATAATGGAAAATGTGGACATGATTTTGACAAAAAGGTAAAATTTCTACATGCGTATTAAAAATTCAACTAATGTGGTATAATTCGAAAGTATAAAGCTATCGACTAATTCCATTTATCGAAGATTTAAGGAAGAAAGACCTTTGTTCGACTTTAAGCAAAGAGCAAAACAAACTTTAGTAATGATTTGACATGACAAATTGTAAAACAATGAAATAAGAAAACCCACGGATAATGTATGTACACAAATTTGACAAAACAAATATGATAGAAAGTAACCAACAACAATCATAGAATTACTGAATCCTGGCTTGATAACAATCTTGGAAAGTAAATATACGTTTTATCAAATCAGAAACAAAAGCATTTAATTCAGTTAAATTAGACACTTCTTTTACTGACTATGAAAAAAGAGAATATATGTTGATGCCTCGGTTTCGAAGTCAGTATATGTCATTTTGATAATATTGTAAGATTTGTCATTGTTTGTCATCTAGTTCGGATGTTGATTTCAAAGTAAATGTTGAGTTTACGTTTTTGTTTTTGGACATATGAGTTGCAATATTTAGTAGAGGATACGTGACATCAATCGAATAGATTCAAAACAAAGAAATTGACGCTTGTATTTACTTACTAAAATTGAAAACAGAAAAAAAAGAAAAGAAAACGTGTACTTATACGTGTTGTCAAAGTGAAAATATAAGGGGATATTTAAGGGGAGTAGAAGTCAGACACACAGGCCCATAATACTAGATTACGATTTCCAAAAACAAAAAGCTTGGTTCAACTTTGTGGTTGATGTTTATTTACCCATACGTCCGGTCCAACGGTTCAATTGTTCGTGACTGTAAGGCGTATACATTATGGTTTCATTTTAAACTTCAAGTTATATATTTCCGATATATTGAAGCAGGTTTTTTTTCGTTATTTTGTACTGTCTTACATGTGTCCATTCATTTCAATGTGCTGTGTCATGCTTCCAAATAAAAAACATGTTTTAAAATGACATGTACTGACATATGAAACATCTACACATTTTACATAGCAACTACAATAAATTTCTACTATATATAATCATGATATTGTTGTGTTTTGTTTTATGTTTCTAGGTTATGCTTATGTTTGATATCAGCCTCATTCTGATTCTTCCTGTCCTTATCATTGGAGCGTGTTATTTGTGTATTATTGTGACAATTTGTCGTCGCGAGCGAAATGAACTTTTGAATGAAAGTACTAAAAGAAGCTCTAGTAAGTATTACCTTTGACAGATAATTTAAAACAATATACAATTGGGTAGGGGGGTTTACAAATATCAAAACAATCTCAGTTTTGACAAAAATAATATAACAATAAAATGTTACCGAAAAATTCAAAAAGAAAACTTGATAACTGCATACTTCCAATATATGGAAACACCACATACATAATATAATCATTGTGACGTGCAATATGATATAAGGAGCCGATATATGATTTCAAATAAGATAACTATCCACCATATGAATGACGTTGATGTTAGCAATCCCAGATCTCCGTACTGCATTTAACAATACGCAAAACCGATACCCAAGGTCAATCATAGAGCTTTGTATTTTTTTTTCTTTCAAATATTACAGCATTTTACAATTATTTTTGTCAGCAACAATTACCATTTACTGTTATTAAGAGAAACTAAAATGGATTATGTTACCTTATGCAATCATACAAATACTGTTGTCTTTCTGTTAAAACGAAGTTTTTGTATTTACCAAATTGTTTGTTTCTGTCCTATTGGCAAAGGAAGCATCAAAATCAAACATTGAAATCATTTTTAACAAAACATAAATGGTCGATTCATTGAGAATTAATGAAAAAATGACGTATTTTGTTGTGATTAACAACAACACGGTTGTTGCTCTTAAACTTTAAATAAAGCATTCATGATCAATTCCTTCAGAAAATACGAAATTGTTTTAAATTAAAGCATAATGAATAGTTTTACTATTACTTTCCAAAAAGTGTCTATAATCATTGTTTAAAACGGGATTGTAATGCTTTTTGTAGATTCCAGACTTAAAAACGATGGTCAGACAAAACGTACAAGGAAACCACTTATTGCTCAGGCAAAAATACGGACCATTAAATTACTTCTGATCATCGTTACTGGTATGTATAGATATTTAAAATAAGTGTTAACAGTCGTGTAACAATTTGAAAATTCTATCTAACTATCAATAAGTTACAAATCTAGCATGTCTAGGTAAAAGGCAGAGGGAATCGCAATTACTTTACATAGAATTTTTTGGCATAGATAGTGTACACGTCTGCTGAAGTATCTGCATAATAAGAAAACACAATGCGGAAAAAGTTTGTCTGTTTGTTTCTGTATATCACTGTAACGACAAAGAATCTGCATAGTAAGGAAAAACAATGCTCTAAGAGTTTGTCTGTTTGTTTCTGTATATCACTGTAACGACAAAGAATCTGCATAGTAAGGAAAAACAATGCTCTAAGAGTTTTCCTGTTTGTTTCTGTATATCACTGTATCAACAAAGTATATGCCTAGTAAGAAAACACAATGCGGTAGGAGTTTGTCTGTTTGTTTCTGTATATCACTGTATCAACAAAGATCTTTATATTAAGGAAACACAATGCGGTAAGAGTATGTCTGTTTGTTTCTGTATATCACTGTATCAACAAAGATTTTGTCAGAACAAAATGTATATACAAACGTAAAATGCTGTGTTAGTTATTAACAGTTATGAAAGGTGTTATAAATAGTGCCAAACAAGATTTTGTGAGGTAGACGAAATTGACCTTTAAACGATCGTATTGACTTTTGTGTTCCAAAAATAGGTAGATCGGACATAGTTTGACTTAATTTAATAACTTGTTTGGGATTAATTGTAATTAGCATGTTCCTATGAGACTGACAAATGTTGTTTTTTTTAAAGATAAATAATAATTTTACCTGGCGTAGCCGTGTGTAAAGTGTATTTTGCCATTTCTTTCCGAAAAATGACTTGTTGATTAGAATAAAACTTCTTATTTTTAAATTTAGTCTGTTTTTCTCTGCAATTGACTATTAAAAAAATAATCTATCTACTGTGTATTTGGAAAATTTTGTGAAAATAGGAGAATTGCCAATTCTTACCTTTCATACCTATACTTTTATTGAAAAAACATAACAGTTTGACGGTCATTTAAGTTACTGTCACATTCATGCACGTTCTGATTTAATCAATAGTCATGTATGAAAAGCATAAACAGTTTGATGGTATAATAATAACTTAACCAAATCAAATTGCATAATATTCAGTAACAATGATCGGTCCACATTATAATAAGTAATAGGGATAAACTGGGTATGGAGAAAATGTAAGATATTCAAAATCTATTTTTTGGCAATAACGAATAATAATTTGTCAACCAAAAGTTTTGCTATAATTTCATAAACATGTCGTTCTGTATTGGTACAGGATCTTTCATTTATGTATTTAAAGTCATACAAAGTTTGGGCTTCAAAAGTCCACATAATTATTGACTTTATACAGAAAATTTGTTCTTTTAAAGCATAAAATGATTCCAAAACAATACGTTACTACAAAGTAAAATCCTTTCTCAAAACACTGGCAAAATTTTCATTTCGATTGGTATAAAAGTATTGTCATTAAGTGCGTTGAAATAAACAGTGGTATAGCAAACATCGAATTCCCTAACAAAATCTTCTTAGGCACTATGATAAAACTATTTTAAAAAACAATTACAAAGACACTGGAAGTGCTGAAATTATCAATTTGTAGTTAACCTTTGACATTTAAGCATTAACGTTAGTGATAAGTTGTTCAATTTGATTCCATCATTTAAGTCTTTTACTGTCCTCATTCAAAACATATGCATTTCTATTTACTTTTTCAGCATATATTGTTTGCTGGACACCGGTGTGCGTTGGTACGTCGTTGATGATGTGGAAGTTAATTGAATTTGGAGCTACTTTTCAACTTTTGTACGTCTTGGCGCCATTGAACAGCCTCGTGAATCCTCTTGTGTTTTTATTATTTCATAGGAAAATTTTCAAAAGAAAAGAGTTTGGAACATATGGATTTAACCCGTCTGGAACATTAAAAACGTCAATTTTTACAAACGGGTCAAGAAAGCAGTCTTCATCAAGCTGTTAGCTATTTTATTTTTCTGTACATAATTTGTTTGTTGTAACTGGTAATCTGAGAAAATATTGTTGCAAAATGAAATACACACTACCATGCCTATTGAACAACATGACGATTCTACATGTATAGGTTTTATTTTCACCGAAGTAAAAGAACAAAATCCGGAATAAAAAATTATTTCATTAAAAGTTCGTTATTTTCTATTCATTTTTTTTCCAGTACACATGGTATTGAACATTTAAACGGCAGCAATCTATGCAGTGTCTGAACTAACGCAATGTCTATATGCTATACAAACAAGGTTTCAATGTGGTTTTGAGATGAAGAACAACAATAAAGCGCTGTTCGTTTGTTCTTTGTATGCTTTCTTTTATGCTGTTCATGTACTGAATATTCATTAATAAATATTCCATATCCTGTGATTTTCTTCTTAATCGGCAGAGTTATCTTACCATAATTATTACATACAGTGATGGAGTTATACTGGTAAAGCGTTAATGAAAATCATGATAGAAATAGATTAGGAACTTTTCATTTGTTTAGTTCCCCTGTTAAACCTCAACATTTGAACAACAATCATCTCCGCTTTTCTTATTGATCAAACAGTTAGAAATATGGCCGGATGGTGTTACAAAATAAGCCGAGATTGGCATAGGGACTCATTAAAGTTTAATCATCTGCCACTCAATTATATTATTTGTTTCTAATGTGTTACTTGTTTGTGGTATCCTAAAATAAAATTGAAGGTTTAATTTATATTTTGGGAACCCCCTAGGTGAATTTGTCGTGAGAGGTTTTTTTAATTGGAGTTACAATGTATGTTGCCTAATACATTGTAATACTAACCTTTCTGTACAATAGTTAAAAAAAAATCCCTTTTGCCATTTTGTTGTTTCTTTTTGTCGATTAATAGTTTTTATTACTCCATTGGAATTTTTTACAGTTTTCTGGTGTAATTCTGTTGTTGACCATATTCACAAATGATTACAGGTTTAATGTGATTAAGTTGCTATTTTTTAGGTTGAATCAATTGTGTCTATAAACGAATTATTATTAATCGGAACGCTCAATCTGATATGAACTGAACAGCTCTATAAGTAACAACCACTAATCCATATCGCTTTTGCTTTTGCGTTCTATATTCAATAAAGCGATTTCTAGCAATTATAATTAATTTGTCTTAAAAGGTTAAAATTAAATGGCAATCATTATATGTTCAAACTATACCGTATTCTGACTTTTGGTCAGAAATTCAACGTACCTGTAATGCCAAAGATGTACAAATTCAAGATTGTGTACTTTTTTGCATATTGATGTTTTTAATTTTTTTTCTTAAACACTGTAATGAGATACAAGACATTGAAGCATCTATAATTAACTGTATTATTTCTTTTAGAGTTAAGGAGGGATCAGGATGAACTGAATTAAACATGTTAAGTCGTCACGGAAATTCGCATTATGAAGGATCTTGACAACTTAAATTAACAAAATAACGTAATATTTTAAGATTTGGTTACATATAATATCATAATAAAAGGTTGACATACCTCTGCACACAAAGGAAAATTCACTGTTTCCTATCTGAAGTAATGCTGACTCTCGTCTTGGTATTCAGTTCCACCCTTTTTTGTATCCCTCCCCAGTACCGTAACGCTTGTTCATCACACCACGTATATTTCCGTGCTTGCATTTCCTATCATGATTTTCTTGATAGAGGGTTGCTGCTCACAAGGAAGCTATTAAACCAAGAGTTCCAAATGGTGAAGTTGAAATCATCCCTTCGTAAATTTTACGGACGCAATCACGAGTTGGTTGACCGTTATGGAATAACCGTTTCACAAATGATATCGAATATGTTCCTTGCGTCGTAACTACAATCCCCTTCCCTTTCATGAATGTGACCTACCGAATTACACTATTTACCGGATTTGTTATCACATAAGCAACACGACGGGTGCAGCATGTTGAGCAGGATCTGCTTACCCTTCCGGAGCACCTGAGATCACCCCTAGTGTTTTGGTGGGGTTCGTGTTGTTTATTCGTTAGTTTTCTATGTTGTGTCGTGTGTGCTGTTGTTTGTTTGTCTTTTTCATTTTTAGCCATGGCGTTGTCAGTTTGTTTTGGATTTATGAGTTGGACTGTCCCTTTGGTATCTTTCGTCCCTCTTGTATAACCAATGTAGGTCAGAATCTTGTTTTAAGAGCAAATCCAGTAATTGGGACCTGAAAAGGTTAAGTTAAATACAAAAGCACTGACATAAATAATCTAATGCATTTATTTTGTAACAATGTTTCTGATTGGATGACAGTAAGCATTAAATTGTCTATCTCCTTGTCTGTAACTAAGGAAGCCGACATTTTGAATTGCGGAATGTCTACAATATTAAGCACAAAACGCACTTGTTGTACCTGAAAAATCCTTTTTAAATTTTATTACATTCTAAAACGGCCAAGAAGCTAGAAATTACCCGGTATTTACGTTTCATACCAGAAGCATACATAATACGTCACCTAGTTTAAGGGTAACACAACTAACATCTATTCGCGGAATTTTCTTTAACGTAAATTTAACACTGACATATTGAATGAAATTAAATCATATACTAGTTTTGTGTTAAAATGCTACGCATCGCAAGGTAATTTTATTTGTGACAGTAAATCTACCGATTGAGTCCGCAAAGCTTCAAATACAATACAGTTATCTTTTAAATGTAAACAAATGGCCTAACTTGTGCTTAAACAATAAACGAAAATTTAACTATAGTCATACCACATCGTTTATTTTTCTTTCTAACTCTCCCTCTCTCGTTTATTGATTCATATTTGCAACTATGCTGCAACACTACTAATTGCGTAATGTTTATACGATTTGTGGTGTCAAAGATTGTGCAATACTTGTAAGGAATTTAATTAAGGTAAATTTATAAAATAAAATGTCACAGTTGATGCTCATTAATTACTCAAACGGATAGATTCGTAAAAGAAAATGATTTTCAAACTTGGATTCCAAGTAATGGCCTCTTTTATCAAGGCCATAACCAAAACTAAATAATATGTTTGTATCTCCCCTATTTGTTTAATGAAATTACGTCAGATGAATTGGACAGTGTAAGAAACTATCATTCAATGTTAATATAATCAGAAAAAATGTTATCTCTGCAAATTGAAATCGGTTGGTTTGTTCGACTATACGTCTTTTTTTCGAGAGCAAATTGATCAATTTAATGTATTAGAGTTTTATCATTTATGATTTTTGAATGCAGTTCAAATTTTTAACATTTTAATTCAATGTAATGGTCTTCCCGAGATATAAAGCAATAAAAAATTAACACTAACCGTTGCATGATCGATGTAGCGCAGAATTTTATACTTTAAATGTATAATGAAAATAATGGGTTTTTTTATTTTTGTTTATCCGAAATACGAATATGGTATTAGTTTTGTTGCATTTTTTTTTTTTTATTTTCGAGTACTTTGAGTTATGTACATGCATTTTGTGCAATTCGTTATTTTATTTGATCCTTATCGTGTTTTTTTATATATGTATATCAACATCCTTCCATTCTCCATTCCTTTTCTAGCCTATTTTTCACTTTTCAAAATATGTTTTACTCTTTATTCTGCAACGTCCGAGCAATATTCTGTTTTATAGACTGTCATCAATACCGATGTTATGACACAAAAAAAATACCATATGAAATTAACTCGCTTATAATGTTGTCTACAAGTCATATTGTATTTGGGAATTGAAAATCAAGTGCCTTATCATATTGTTCATGACATTTGAGGAGTATTATCCCTTGTTAATATTTGTTAAGCGTCACTTCTAGCGTCATAGAGAAATTGTTACTGCATACATGCAGTGGCAGATCCAGCTATTTTAAAAGGGGGTTTCAACTATGTACTCCCATTTAAAGGCAATGAACGTTTAACAAAAGGGGGTTCCAACCCCCAGAAACCCTTCCCCCTGGATCCGCCACTGTACATGTCATACTGATGTTACGTAAACAGAATTTAGAAAAACAACATCTGCAATTAAATTACTTTTAATGTTGTATACATGCCACATTTAATTTGGTAAATAAAATGCCGGTATATGATCAACATGCTCATTTAATTTGAGAAATCTGATCACTTGGTAGTTAGTTATGAAACTGTTTGTAAATAATATAATTTCAATATTCACATTAGATACCTTGATTTATCTATCGCATGCTTGATGTTTTAATTTTAGCATATTATTATTTAAATGATATATTACAGCATGAACATCTGCCTATCATTGCAAATGTCTAATTTAAAAAGAGAAGTGATATTTGGTTTTATTTTACTTGTACATTTGGCAGTGGCGGATCCAGAACTTTTCTAAGGGGGGCCCGCCGACTGACTTAAAGAGGGGAGGGGGCGCTCCAGTCATGCTTCAATGATTTCCTATATAATCAACCAAATCCCCCCCTCCCCGCTCTGGATCCGCCTATGTAAATTGCTATCTATTAAAACATTTTATTTTTTTATAATCATGTTTGTTTCTAGTACACTAGTCCAGGTGTATAAGAGAGGGTTGTGATCCTAAAAAATAGAAGAAATGTAAAATATAACCCAAGGTTCAAACGGTTTGCACAGAGCATGCATGTTGATCTAGAAGTTCCTCATTTCTGTGGAAAATAATGTTGTCCAATTTTCTATTTTTCGCCCCGTTATTAAACTTTTTATTTGCCTTTTGCCCAGAATTTGTAATTATGTTTGCTCTTTATATGAGACATTATATAGGCGTAAATTAAAAAAATCAATCCTGTTATATATGATTTGTCTATTTACAACCACTGGGTCAATGATACTGCTGGTGGAGTTTTAATTCCACTAGGGTAACACCAGCCAAGTAGTTAGAACTTCTTTGTTGACATATTAAGTTATCATTGTTAACATAATTGTAAATGAACTGTTAACAAAACTTTGAGATTTTTAAATACTAAGGCGTTTCTACATCGGGAATATATAACCTTATCTGTATTTGGATATTTTCGGTTCTCAATGCTCTTCAACTTCGTATTTTATTTGTTTTTTTTTACATTGTTTTATTCGAGCGTCACTGAGAACTCTTTTGTAGACAACACACGCGTCTGACGTAGATACAAAATTTAAATCCTAGTATCTATGAGGAGTTTATTAAATGTCTTTTCTATAAACCCGTTCAATACGCATTGAATACATAAATATTTTAAAAAATTAAAAAATGAAGATGTGGTATGATTGCCAATGAGACAACTGTCCGCAAGAGACCAAAATGACAGAGACATTAACAACTATAGGTCACCGTACGGCCTTCAACAATGAGCAAAGCCCAGTCAGTTATAAAAGGCCCCGATATGACAATGTAAAATAATTCAAACGAGAAAACTAACGGCCTTATTTGTATGAAAAATTAACGACGAACGGATGTAACACAAAAACAAACCACAACCACTGATAACCTGTATTTGTTTAACAGTAGGACACAACAGAAGGAATTTGTTTTTTAAAGTATGTATAAACATTTCCGTGGTAGGCAAAAAGTTTACATATTCGAATGCATCATACATGAGGGTGTGGATTCGGGACTTTCATTCCTTGATTTTTTCCCATTCTATTTTGTGCATTTCATTCTTTTCTATTCTTTATTATTTTTGTCTATTTATCTATTTTGTCTAAAAAAAATTCTTTAATCCTTTATTCCGCACTGTTTGTCTATTATTCTCAAATCTTTCGTTACTTCCCTATAATAATTGTGATAAGTAGACTTTTAGTTAAACTCGACGTGTTATTGTATTTTTTAATCATCTGCGCCAATCCATAGAAAGAAATTTCGACACATAATCTAACTTCATTCAAAGTTTGTCTGGGTCTAAATAAATATTATTCTCCCATGTTTTTTTGGTCTATGGTAAGGACTTACAACATATTAACTGTAAGTCAGTTAACTTTCTTTTCAATTAGATTTTATCTATTATTCCTAAATAGAAACATGCTTTGAACATTAAAGAGAACTATTGATGAAGATGTAAACCTTCCATGCCATAACATATCTATGTTGAATCACATCTGGGAAATCTTTTCTTTTAAAACTTAATCGTCTTTAGATTTTAAATTGTGTTTTGCATATTGTTCTCTGTCATTTTGTTGATTTGTGCTTTCAAGTAACGTATGTTGGTTCTCCCTTTATGTATTTACCGTCTTTTTTAACGTCAAATAGATACAATTTATTAAACTGCCTAGAACACAGACTAAAACATAAATACTACTCTATAATTTCATTTTCAAAACTACATTTTACTAAAATTCCATGTCGCAAAGAATAGGACGTAAAATTGATTTATAACACAATTAATTCTCTACACGCACATGACTTGGTATTTTTAAAGTACATCTTAATATTGTTGTCAACATTTAACAAGCAGGACTTGTACTATCAAAAATTTGTATATTTAATATATTTAGAATACTTATACTTACCCTGATATCAGAAGATAAGTTTTTAAATAAGTAAATGTATCGATGATACCTTTTCCCTCATTTCTTTCGCTGCCATGTTGTATTTTTGGTTGTTTTTTTTTAAAGAGGAGCGCTTTAAATGCAACCATACCAATACGTTTTATTTTCCTCATATTCATATTAAAAATTAACATATTACCAATGCAGTTCAAAATCTGTAAGAATGCAGATAAATATACATGTTTGTTCGTCATGTAACTGTGGGGATATTTTCTCAAAACACAATTATTACATTACCCGGTTGTTGGATTTTATCATTTGATGTGTATTGCGTCGATACGTTATTCATGTTATTTGAGAATTAAAATAAACTGTTATATTGTCTATAAAGACGATCTGTTTCCTATGAACTTATTCTGTTTTGTAGGTTATCAATTATATGTATAATCGAAGTTTACGCAAATGTCCAATGTAACATGTTCAATGGCTTTCATATTATGTCGGGCGGAATAATGAATAGTGAATTAGATTATAGCATTACAAATATGTTGACTAACAATGAACATCCTATATGGTAAAAGATGATAATTAATAGCATAATGAGTGATAGTTTGGTCTGATATTCGATCATAATATGGCATAAATACATTTTAAAAATGAATTGATAATGCCAAATAAAAAGGTCAAACACTTTTTTTGTGTTGATGATATCAGGAATTGATAAGTCTAAATCATATGAATCATTACAGTAAAAGTCCTCTTCAGATAAAAGCAACGGTAGTATACCGCTGTTTTAAATTGATAAATCTATTAAGAAAAAAACAAATCCGAGCTACGAATTAAAACTGAGGGAATCACATCAAATAAAAGAGAAGAACTACGACACAACAGATTCACAATACCAACATGTAACACATACATAAACGAAGTATAACATAACTTTTTAAGAATAATTGTCTATATTCCTTTAAATATATAATAAACCTAAATGTATGTATTTTTCAAATTATACTGATGTTTGGATTTTATATCATACAGTCCTAATATACGTGAACATAACATGTCAAAGTACTGTCCGACTTACTTTAATCACATGTCTACACAATATTGTATTGTCAGATCAAATCATGCAGATAATTGTACGTCTGAAATGGAATCTATCTTCCAGTGTAATTTCACATTGCAATAAGACGTGTCACGGTACTTGTCTATCCCAAATTCATGTATTTCGTTTTGATGTTATATTTGTTATTCTCGTGGGATTTTGTCTGATGCTTGGTCCGTTTCTGTGTGTGTTACATTCTAGTGTTGTGTCGTTGTTCTCCTCTTATATTTAATGCGTTTCCCTCGGTTTTAGTTTGTTACCCCGATTTTGTTTTTTGTCCATGGATTTATGAGTTTTGAACAGCGTTATACTACTGTTGCCTTTATTTACATTGTCTTTCAGACTGTTTGTGTATATTGAAAATAGGAGTAAGGCAGAATTTTCATTTCTGAATTCTTTTTTATTCATCCCTTCTGTTTCAAACCAAGTTACTCTATTCTTTTAACTGTTGGCCCATCTTGCCATATTTATTATTTTCTGTCCATTTCGTTCTATTTCTTTTTGTTGTTGACCTTTTATTCGCTATTTAATATTTTTGGACTATTTTCTCTTTTCTTGTTGGTTTTGCCAATTATCGCTTTTTTGTAAACTGGATCCCGACACTTATGCGATGTCACAAGTAATATGTGATATGAAAATTATTGATGATTTAAATGTTTTGAGACATCTTTTTATGAGTAAGATTTCCATTAAATAACAGTAGCACCATGCAGGTCAACTTGTATCATATAGTGTTTATAGATACATCTCGTATTCAATTAAACCTGTTAGGGAATTCTAGTTTTCCTTATCTAAAAACATAGTGCTCTTTTTCAAGTTGTATCAGATGAATTTCATACTTTTGATGACTTTTATTATAATGTTGTCATTAGATTAATGCATTAGTTTCAAACAATTCAAATTGTTCGGATTTTTTTTTTATATTATCGCTATGAGCATTTACGTAATTGTAGTTTTGTTTGCAAATACGTAAAGCGATTAGAAAAGTTCTCAAATTAAGCATGATAGATATACATGTTTGTATCTATTCTACTTAGCAAATTTACCCTCGAGGCTGAAACAAATAAAAAAAAACAGACAGCAGATTAAGTAATCAATCATATTTGAAATCTTATACTGTCGATTTCCTTATCTTAAAACCGATTACGTTGTTTCATGTTTTTTCAGCTGAGTTTCATATTTTGATGACTTTTGTTAGTTTCTGTCAATACCTTAATGCATAAGTTTCAGACAATGCAATCGTTTTAATTCTTTCATATTACCGTCAGGAGCATTTACGTACTGAAGATAAGTTGGCAAATACTTGTAACTATTAGAGAACTTCTCACATAGAATACACATGTGTGTTACAGTGTATATCTATTTTATTTAACAAATTTCAAATCGGTCCTGAATAAAATCAAAAAACCAAACCTAGATTTGAGTCCAATCATATTTAAAATTTTATATTGCTGTATAACTTTCACGTCATATTTACAGGAAATACTTTATTTTATAACTATAGGTTTAACCACTGCATTTAGTGTGATATAATATATTTATTTGAGACACTAAGCTTTTTAATGACAAAAACGAGAGAGAGAGGCAGAGGGTTTTAAAACCCTTTGTTCGGGCTTTTGGTTTAGGAAAAAACATCGGATCCTTTAACTGGTGTTAATATATTATAGTTTTGGATATCGTACATGTCGTATACGGAAGAATTTGGTACGTGTTTATTACAGAGAACATGTATCAAGTTGGATTTTAAATATTTAATTATATTTTTATATCAATTGAATTCTTTAGCGATATCTATGTAGGTAATCTTTATCTCTCTTGTTCATTCATCTGCAAAAACATTTACGTCATAGTAGAAACATCATATGACAGTTTAACATGTTTTCTAAGGTATGCAACCAATAAAAAGGCAGATAAGCGTAAGATAGCAGTGATTACTATACTACTGTTTCGGAAAAATTCAGTTTGATAATATAGCTTTTAACGTCGTACATTCCCGACTTATTTTTAGGGTTGAACTATTGTGGTGATAGTAAATCCTGATAAACCTTCTAACACACACATTTATCAAGTCTTATTTACATTTACTATAGGAATAAAACATTTTTTTTTTTAATTTTACGTTAAATGAAAATTTTAATTACATTTTTAGAACATAAATGTGGATTAAATCTATATTGTCTTTAAGCTATGTTAATCTTTGAATGAATAATGATTTGCATCAAACTAAAACGTAATGAATTCTTCTGTATCCACATTGAATGGGTATAGACGGAAATGGTAGTTGACATTGAACCTCACAAATATTGTTTACCCTGCTACTTTTTTTATATGTCAGTTCCAAGCAAATGGCTTTTAAACAATGCTATCTTGGGTAAAAACGACCATAGTTTCCCAATGTTAGAATCTCGTATATCGATTATGAAATGACAAATCCCGGAAACAAACAAAAACTGAGAAAACTGCATGACCTCAAAAGGGAACGAGATCAGTTGAGTTGACATGGTTATCGGATCCTTCTATACATGCTTCACCCGCCGTGCTTAATCATAATGTCTTATTGGTAATCAATAATAGGATACAATCAGTAAAATATCAAATCAGACGATTAAATTTGTCTTTAAAGATCTAATGCCTCGAAAACATGTCATAAGTAATTAGAGACACTATAAATTGTGCATACCTGTCAGAACCAAGAGACCCTTGAGCCAGGCTTACATAGATTAAGGTTATAGTAGTTTCCGATTTGAATCTCAAAAATTGATAAGAACGTAACAAATGAAGATCTCATTAAAAAAACTGAGAGAGTTGTATAATCTCAAAAACGAGCGAGACAGTAGGTGTCAACAAGCATATCCTGCTAAGCATACTTCATCCATCGTGCTCGATTAAAATGTCACGAACCGACATAGGACATAATTGATTGCATAACATATTAAACGACTAGTTTATGTGTGCTGTTTTTTGTTTGTCTTTTTCATTTAAAGCCATGGCGTTGTCAGTTTGTTTTAGATTTACGAGTTTGACTGTCCCTTTGGTATCTTTCTTCCCTCTTTGATAAGATCTAAGACCGCACAAACATGTCACTATTAAAACGAAGATGTGTTATGATTGCCAATGAGGCAACTCTCCACAGGAGACCAAATGACACAGAAATTAACAACTATAGGTCACTGTACGACCTTCAACAATGAGCAAAGCCCATACCGCATAGTCGGCTATAAAAGGCCCCGAAAAGACAATGTAAAACAATTCAAACGAGAAAACTAACGGCCTTATTTATATAAAAAAAAAACTAAAAAAACAAATATGTAATACATAAACAAACGACAACCACTGAATAACAGGCTCCTGACCTGGGACAGACACATACATAAATAATGTGACGGGGTTAAACATGTAAGCGGGATCCCAACCCTCCCCCTAACCTGGGACAGTGGTATAACAGTACAACATAAGAGCGAACTATAAAAATCATCCGAAAAAGGCTTAATTCATCAGATGGACAAAAATACAAGTGAACGTGAATGGGTACTTATACATCTAGACACAAAAAGACACAACGAACAGAAATGAGAATACTCGCAGTTATCTGACAGCTAGTTCAAAGCCACTACCAACTAATAAAAACAAATCATGCATCTAAGACTAAACTATCAATCCGTGCACATCCAACATCAAATGGATTTAGTGTAAAAACGTCATAAACAGCCAGAGAAAAACATGACCTCGTGCAATGTCAAGTTACAGGTATCGACAGATTGTAGATCCATGATTTTTTATATGTATATAACATACTAGTATATTTTAATTAGCGTTTAATTCACTGATAACGATCATTTCTAAATTTCCGGGCACGGTTAACAATAATTCCGTAAAAATGAGGATATGCTATCCCGTTTGAAATAAGTTTTCTACAGATACAACCAAACTTTAAAACCAAATCTTTATATCTATGGAAAAGTTTTGTAAAGGTTTTAAGTAATTTATGATAACGATATCCCTGGTTTAATAATTTACCAGTAATACATAGATATATTTTATAAGTCTCTTTAATATACTACCAAGAAAAAATTACGAGTCAAACATGAATTTATGAGTTTTGCAAAGTTAAACTTAATACCTGCATTTATCGAGAAAGTGCAGCAAATGTGTTTACTGTCTTATTCTGTTATAATTGTTTAACATCAATATGACCAAAAGTTATTAGCTTCCAGGAAACAGCCGGATGTAATTAAACATTTAACCACTTTAACGAGCGCATTGTACCACAAGAGAATAGATAGTATTTGTTGTCCGCATGCAACGTCCTTTTCCGTATGTTGTCACGTTTATAAAATATTGTCTCATTCATTGATTTCCTCGGGATATTAATTGTGCACTGCAGATGATTTATTTTTATTATTGTTTTTCGTTTTTGAATTCTTACATATCAACATGTTCACTTGCCTTGCTTTTCAAAGATGATTATTTTAGAATATTTAAAATAAGTTCAATACAGTTATTTTATACACAGAGTTGGGGTAGAACGGTTTCCATGACTACGGAAAAAACTACAAAAACCATAAATTATCACAACATTGACGTCATCAAAATGTTCTCAGAATTGTACAGTCCGTTTGTGATACTCTTTCTTTTAAATACATACATACAAATATAATATGACAACTAATTTTCGTAGATTTCATATCGGTAGGACTAGATCCGCATGCTATGTGTTGTATGGACTGAAAATGTTTCCGATTTGTCTATCTACGTTTTCTGTCGTTACCCTGACACTATACCGTGTGTATGTTATTTTTATACCTATATCTTCCTCTGGTAGAGGTGTAAAATGCAGAGTGTCATTGATAATGACAACATGGATTCTGGCGATGTTACTTTTAATACAATACATCGCGTGTGTAAGATTTAATCATGGAAAATGTGGAAAATGTGGACATGATTTTGGCAAATCTAAAACGGTAATATTACTGTACGACTGTGTATATCAATTTCAGTTTATATGGTATTAAACCCAACAAAAAGCCATTCAGTAGAGGTCATATAGCTCTGATTTAAGAAAAAAAGAATATTGTACGACCTTCAATAATGGGCAAAACTCAAATATGTTGATTAGCTTTAAAAGACCTGCTTATGATAAAGTAAAACGAACAGTTTGTGTATGTTCAAATATTTATAAGATACCACATTTATAATGTAATACACAAGACGCGTCCTATCGTCTGCAATAGACTCATCAGTGAAGCTCAGATCAAAATAGTACAAACAATTGAAAAAACACATATGATAGATAGAAATCAACAACAATCATTGAATTACAGACTGCGTACTTGATTACAAACAGAAACGATGTTTGATTCCTAACATTTTGTTCTTTTTCTTCTAAAAATCTCGGAATGATTTATTTAAAAAAATATTTCTTCTGTTTCTGTCTTTTAACCAAAAAAAGAGAAGCTGTCGTAAAATAACCAATGCGACAATACTGCAGTTAATACAACATGATGTACAAATAAACAACAGTAAGAACTGTACGGTCTTCAACATTGGGCAAAAACACAAAAATGTTTTCATTTTAATGATATATTGTACATTGCCATATATATCATCCTCTGATCCTCTGGCAGGGGACTGTACCAAGTCATAAAAATGGCCAGTGTTATAATATAGTTCATGTTTGTGTGTGTTGCTTTTAAATGTTTCTATTGTGTCGTTGTTCTCCTCATATATTTGATGTATTTCCCTTAGTTTTATAAAAAAAAAAAGATGATGTGGTATGATGCAAATGAGACAACTGTCCACAAGAGACCAAAATGACACATTAACAACTATAGGTCATAGTACGGCCTTCAACAATAAGCAAAACCCATACCGCATAGTCAGCTATAAAAGGCCCCGATATGACAATGTAAAACATTTCAAACGAGAAAACTAACTATTTATATAAACAAATGAACGAAAAACAAATATGCGACACATAAACAAACGACAACCACTGAATTACAGGCTCCTGACTTAGGACAGGCACGTACATAAGTAATGTGGCGGGGTTAAACATGTAAGCAGGATCCCACCCTCCCCTAACCTGGGACAGTGGTATAACAGTACAACATAAGAACGAACTATTAAAAAGAGTGGAAAAATGCTTAACTAATCAGATGGACAAAACTACAAGTGGACGTGGCCGGGTACTTGTACATCCCGACAAAAAAAAGTCACTAGGTTTAGTTTGTAACCTCGATTTGTTTTATTATTAATTTTTTTCTCAATCGATTTATCAATTAAATTTCGAAATTTCATAAGATTGAACCAACGGTCCTATTTATATACGACAATGAACAAAACACAAATATGATGAGTATAAATTTCTCTATTTAGAAGACAAAAATCGAATATATTGAAAACAAAGAGTTTGACGTTTGTAAATACAAAATGTACTTTCTTAAATGGAAACCAGAAAAATCGCTGTTGAATACAAACACAATTTTTAATATACATGTATTAAACATTGAAAAGTATTATTTCGAAATGTTCGATGTGCTGTTTCATCAATGCCTAATAAATTCATTTTATAAAATGACATGCACTTATATATGAAACTTCATCACATTTTACACAGCAAATACAATATATTTTTGTTGTATATATTTCAAGGTACAATCAAGATTGTTAACAAAATATTGTGTTTTTTTTTTTGTTTCTAAGTTATGCTTATGTTTGATTTCAGCATCAATCTGATTCTTCCTGTCCTTATAATTGTAATTTGCTTTACATGTATTGTTGTGACAGTATTTTGTTGCGAGAGAAAAAGACTATTAATAGACTATTAATAGAATACGGGAAGAGTCAAAAGTAAATAACTTCTTTGAACTAGACAATTTAAGAATGAATATGGGCACATCCACATTTCAAAACAACATACGGTTTAGAAGAAAATAATAAAGAAAAGAATTTGGAACATATAGATTCAACCCGTCTAGAACATTAAAAACGTCAATCTTTACAAACGGACCAGGAAAGCGGGCATCAACACGCTGTTAGCCATTCCGTCGTTAGGTCTCTCATTGATTGTTGAACTTGTAAACTGTGAATTCGCTATCATATAATGTACTACACATTACCATGACTAATATACAACATCATGAATACTACAGTTATATAGTTATTCGCTGTTGATAATGTAAGAGTCGAAAATCCGGGATAATAAAATTAACGGTACCAATTTTCTTGCACCAGATGCGCATTTCGACAATACATGTCTCTTCAGTGATGCTCGTGGCCAAAATATTTGAAATCCAAATCTTATATAAAAGATGAAGAGCTATAATCCAAAAGGTCCAAAAAGTAAAGCCAAATCCGTGAATAAATGTTCAGCTCATAGAAAGTCTGATATTTACGTTTTTTTCACATATCTGTCACTGTATGTTAAAACAACAGAAACCTACACAGTGTAGGAACTAGCACCATATGGTCTATATGATATATATATATATATATGCAAAGCTGCACTGTGACTTTAAGATGAAGAACAACAAAACAGTACTGTTTCTTTGCATATTGTTTGTTTTTATGCATGATCTGATTTCGTGTCATTGATAGATATTCCGTTTAGTTTGTTTTTCTTCTATTGAAATATATGGTCAATCTAACCTTACAATAAAGAAAATCACAGAAGTACTGAACTCCGACCAAAATTCATAACAGAAGTACTGAACTCCGACCAAAATTCATAACAGAAAGTCTCTAATCAATTGGCATTATCAACTGCTCAAACACATCAATGAATGGATAACAGCTGTCATATTCCTTACTTGGTAGAGGTATTTCAAACAGAGTTATCTGAGGAGATGTCGTCAAAAATTATAAGTGTAGTTACAAATATAGGTAGATAAATGACTATTATCATATACTTAGACTAAATAACATATAAATTTTACCGTATGATAATAGCATTAAATTGACGTAAATTCCATATTTTTCGAATTGGTGCTTAGCGGGCTGATATGAAAAGTTTATCACATGCTTCGATTGATATCACATGCCTTTCCGTAACGTTATCACATGGCATTCCGGTAGTACTCGGCCAATTCCGGAAAATACACCTCAATGCTTTGTTTTCAGTGAAAATCATTACAAAGTAGTGTACAAAACAATTATTTAAATACTGGAAAGTATATTGTTTAAAATAATAAAAAAAATAAAAAAAATAAAAAAAAACAAACAAATTATTTAATAAATGCATTTTTTAAGTTTTTCTTAAACATAATTTAAAAAGAATGGCCAACGTAGATACAAGTATCTTGTCTTAGGGAGGGATAAATCCTACTTTGTAAAGAATCACTCTGATTCAAACAAAAAATTCTCTGAAACTGATATTATCAAGATGCTTGATTTCTTGATACACAACATATTTGTTACGTTCGGAGGACGTGTTTTTCAACAGACTGTCGGCATTCCAATGGGAACAAACTGTGCCCCTCTTCTCGCCGACTTGTTTCTTTATTATTATGAGGCTGACTTCATGCAGGAACTTCTTAGGAAGAAAGATAAGAAGTTAGCAATATCCTTTAACTCTACTTTCCGCTATATAGATGATGTTCTTTCACTAAACAATTCAAAATTTGGTGACTATGTGGAACGCATCTATCCAATCGAACTAGAGATAAAGGATACTACAGATACAGTTAAGTCGGCTTCATATCTTGACTTACATCTAGAAATTGACAATGAGGGTCGGTTGAAAACAAAACTTTACGACAAAAGAGATGATTTCAGCTTTCCAATTGTGAACTTTCCATTTCTAAGTAGCAACATTCCAGCAGCACCTGCATACGGGGTATATATCTCCCAATTGATACGATATTCCCGTGCTTGCATTTCCTATCATGATTTTCTTGATAGAGGTTTGCTGCTCACAAGGAAGCTATTAAACCAAGAGTTCCAAATGGTGAAGTTGAAATCATCCCTTCGTAAATTTTACGGACGCCATCACGAGTTGGTTGACCGTTATGGAATAACCGTTTCACAAATGATATCGGATATGTTCCTTACGTCGTAACTACAATCCCCTTCCCTTTCATGAATATGACCTACCGAATTAGACTATTTACCGGATTTGTAATCACTTAAGCAACACGACGGGTGCCACATGTGGAGCAGGATCTGCTTACCCTTCCGGAGCACCTGAGATCACCCCTAGTTTTTGGTGGGGTTCGTGTTGTTTACTCTTTAGTTTTCTATGTTGTGTCGTGTGTACTATTGTTTTTCTGTTTGTCTTTTTTATTTTTAGCCATGGCGTTGTCAGTTTGTTTTAAATTTATGAGTTTGACTGTCCCTTTGGTATCTTTCGTCCCTCTTTTAGAAAGTTTCCTTAAAAAGTTGACTTTTCCAAACAATGATCATTAGGTATATTGTTGAATTATTTTTTGCTGATTCGTCCATATTAAAATGTTTGTTTTCTCTCTCTCTGTGGAGGCATATGATAGAAAGATTTCATATTGAATGTATCAAATTTTGGGCCCGACGGCCGTGAACGTTTTTACTCTTTAAACTTCAGGAACCACATAAAAGGATCAATATGTGAATCTGTTATTTTTCTCTACTGTTGAAGCATATGATAAAAAGATCATAACATGTCATTTTTCATATCGCATGTATTATCAGCCCTCGGTCAATATCAGCCCTCGAGCCGTGCGGCTCTTGGGCTGATATTGAACCTAGGGCTGATAATACATGCAATATGAAAAGTGCCATGTAATAATCTGATATTATTCAATTTATTTATCAGTGGTTGAGTCTCATGACATTATTATTTTTAGTTGTCTTGGTTTTCTGTTATTACTGCAATTTGATTGATTCTGCAGTGTTGTACAACAGAACTTTATCCAATACTTAAATTTCGTGTTGCATCTGTTATATGTAATACAACTAACAAAACTATGTTAGCAGGTGTTATCTGTATAAAACTAACAAATATATCTTAGCTGGTGTTATCTGTAATAAAACCATCTTATTGTTCTCTATCTCTCGCCCATAAAGTTTTTTTTTCATATTGCTTTTTTTCAGTTCGATTTTTTTTTATTAGTAGGATTGAAATTGGGTAAGGAGGTTCGATAGTTGGGTTTTCCCCTAAATCATTTATTTTTTATGCATATTCTTTTATTCATGGATCCTCATTTGAACACACAATTACCGTTTAAATCAATGATCTCAACACACATGAGATTGGGAACATTGAAATTTCAAGAAGGAAGTCCTCGATTCTAGTTTACTTTCCCGATTGACACTTGTGTTGTTAAGAATGTTTGCTCCTCTATTTTTTGAATTTTTGTCAGATTTTTGGAATCCTCCGGTTTTATCCACGTTTTAACATCAAAACTTTTGCTCACTAACCCCCACTTTTCTTTTTATAATTTTACTACATACAGTTTAAAAAGCCATATTTAAAAATCTTATGAAATCCTTGTTATTTTTTTCATAGTTTTTTTTTATCAAAAAAGGTGCCAATGTTAAATGCAAGAAAAACCTAGAGAGAACCATTGTCCGCTAAATTTTCAAAGCCTTATATCTCGAAAACAAGCACAAGGACTCTCTGTTTTTTTTTTAGTTACTTTATTTATATACTATCAATTTATAACAGTCTTTTAAAAAGCTTGTTATTTTAAACAGAGTAGCAAACATCCTTAAGTCATCATATGATAAAAAGGTCAAAGTCCATTAAAACAATATTTATTTCCCAATAATAGCACCACCAGATCCAGAAATTCTGAAAGACAATCAGGATATTGTAAACAAATTAAGACAGAAAGTAATATATAAACATCATGATAAAAGTAATACAATAAATTCATATAATCGTGTCTTTTTATAAACAGTATAGCAATGATAAAACCATACGATACGGATTTGACCTACGGTGATGTCTTTGCGAACTATTTTTAAAATTTATATGCTGTATATAGAAGAAACCTGTTCTTCTCGGTAACATTTTACAAATCATTATTATTATAAAGTAGTTCGAAATGATATAACCGTGTATGATAATTAATAGTTATCCCATAAGGACGCGGTGTGTCAGTGTAAGATCATTCCGATGGCCAAATGGGATAACTATTTTACATCCCAGCTGTTTTAGATTAGACGAAAAACCATTTACTATTCATAAAGTCTAGTTTAGAACGCCACACAACCATTATAATATACTTTATATATTACTATATGATGTATACCCTTTATGATCCCCTAACACGATGAGTGGATATCAAAACAATGTCAACTCGCCCCAATGGCCAATCGGCCCACACTATATCGCCACTTTATGAACAAATCGCCCACTCTTGTAACCGACTCGCCCAACTTTAAAAAAGTGTAAAATCAAATTGAACAATTAGTCTGACAGCTCATTTAACGAAAAGGATTTAAACCCTACCGAGTAAAGGTCTGCCAACTCGCCCCAGTTTTAAAAATAAACTGTTTCCTTTAAGTATGTTAAATTTCAGATAGTTCGTTTCCAGTCGTCCTAGTGAAGTAGTATGTGTCGTGGCTTGATATGCTAAATGTCTTGAGTTCGAATCCCAGCATATACACTGGATTTTTTCTACGTGAATTTTGATAGATAGTCTTCTCCGTATAATTAATTATAAGTTTTATACTGGATTTGACATTTCCGCCAAAATGTTACAGAACAAAGGAAAGCATGCATAACAAAGAAACTTAAACTGGGGTGATTTGGTTGGGGTGTAGATCACCCCAACCAGAACAAAGGACCTGGGTTGTAATAGTATTTAAACTAACTTCTATATAAATTAAAGTAAACAATAAGATGACGTTGTGCACACTTTCATCAAAGTGCGAACTTTTACTAACACATACGTTTGAAAGTGAGTAGTACTCAATTCAGTTAAAATCCCACACAAACTCGATTATACTATTTACCGATTTGCCTAAAAATGGTGTAGAAAATTGTTTTAATTGTGCTATACATAAAAAAAGATATATTATATCTATATAAACAAAACATAGATATATACGTATCTCCTGGATATTTAAAACATTTTCAGGTTTTGATTTTTAGGACTGGTTTACAAAGTTTGATATGTTTGCTGCCTGATTTAAACACCCGATCCCAGTTGTCAGTTTATTTCTAATGTATCTGTTTGACTGAATCTCTGGTATCCTTCGATTCCGTTTATAAAAAAAAACATTAGTTTTTAAAATTATAATGTAATATGAAATAAATCCCTACGGAAAATATCGGTTTCTTTCGCTGCTCTTGTGAAATCTACCGAGGTTTGCTGAATTGAGAAACTACTTACGACTTTTCACATATATAATAAGAATGTGATTCACACGACCAATCATTCCATTGCCACGAAGCCGCTTGCCAAAGTGCCAGACAGTCTTCTCCTTGTGAATTATCTGGTTGTGTTGATATCCAGTCGGTGAAATCGAATGGCTCATCCGTTTCAGCCCACGTCCATTCCCCCTCTATAAGATCGTCCTCACCACCGACCCAAAAGTTAGCTGAGAAAGAGTAATAAATTAATTGGTGGCGTTTTTGTTGTTCAGTGTAATTATTCTGTGGGTTTGTTGTTTTGTTGTTTTTCGTGGGTTTTTAATCAAGGCATTTAGAGCTTGTTTTTGACTAATGATTTTAAAAATATAATGGGTATATTTCACCTCCCCTCAATAAATGAACATTAAAATAGTATTATTTACGCTCTATATATTGTCTTGAAAATAATGTAGTTGTAGTTCTGCGATTTACGGCATTTGGACACAACATGTTTAGTATTGTCACTATATTAACTGTATCACAACATTTTGCATTTTAGGTTTATGTGTTGTAACTAATTTAAAGCCTTTTTCGAAAGAAAAAAAAAGGAGAGTATGCTTGTTATCATTATTTGAACTGTGAAGATATTTTTTCCCGGGAAAACTTATCATCCTGCACGTTTGCACCTGTTCTAGTTAGAGAACCTTTTTAGTGGTTGTCTTTTACTAAATGTGTTTCAGAAGTAGCTAAAGATTAAACCGTTGATTTTGGTGTAGGAACTGTTTTTCATTTGTCATTTAAAGGCCAGTTAGCTTGCGGTTTGGATTAAGCCATGGCTCTGTGTTGAAGGTTGTATTTTGATCTACAATTGTATACGGTTATACATTGTGGCTTTAAATGACAGTGAGGCACTCATATCACATTTTCTTATTTATAATTACCCAGAACTAAAACATTCACCTTCACATACTTAAACCCATACATACCATTTATTATTTTTGACTGAGTTTTAAGAAAAGTGTTTTCGTCTGATGTTTCAATTGTTGCTAAGTAACCTGTATGGGCTTTACACGCACTCTAAAGCAAAAAGAGATACACTTTTTATTTGAAAATGTAAAAGAGTTAAGTAAATAAGAAAAAAGCAAGGCACACAACACTGTTTTCCTCTTTGATGAATGAAGGGGATTTTCCTCCAATGATTATAAATGTCAAAAAACTGTTATCTTATTTCTGATTTTATGTTTCAAAAAATAGAAATAATCAGTGTTAAAAAATATATAGTTGTGTATATTTCTTTAGTCGAGTGGTTACATCACTGTACAGTGTTAGCGAGAGGGTAAGAGCGCTTGCAAATATATTTTAACCCGGTACATTTTTAATAAATTTTCTTAAAAAGGAGTTTGTAATTCATTGGCTGCCCATTGTTATTGTATATCATATTTGTTTTGCGTTTAATGTTTTATTCATAAATAAAAACATTCATTCCCTTGATTAAATTAATATACATTTGCCATTGTTAGGCTGATCATATATTATGTTTCTTTGTCTTTTTCATTTTTAGCCATGGCATTGTCAGTTTGTTTTAGATTTATGAGTTTGACTGTCCCTTTGGTATCTTTCGTCCTTCTTTTATGCAATAGGGGATTTGTGTATTGTTGAAAGCCGTACTGTGACCTATATAAAGCTGCTTATATTCCACATTTGGTCTTATTTGGTACCATATCTAATTGTTTTTTCATCTTAATTCTTATCACTGGGAAAGTATCAACCATTAGACTAAGAACGTTATTTTGAGTTCAAAGAGAACAAATCTTTAAGTCAGCTATAACAAGAAAGTACCGTCGTAAGATTTCATTAGTCTACTTACAGATGCGTCATACCAGCTTACTAGATGCTTAAAGAAACCATAACAGTTTCCACTATGAGGAAGCCATCCATGCGGGCAATTTGATATGAGAAGACTGTCAACTATATAAAGGATTATTTATCATTATTGTGATAACAATTAGGTAGATCGGTAGTCATTTTCTGAGCATCCCTTTTAAAAATGTTGAAAGAAAACTGGGTGTTTTTTACAAATATATATCATGTTTATCAAGCTTCATTTGATATATAACAGACACGTATAATAACATTAACGGTACCAATTGTCGCAACTAAAAGATAAAACAATTTAAAAACAAAATTACGGATTTTGTTGGTCCTCAATGCTCTTCAACTTCGTACTTTATATAGTCTCTCAACATGTTTTGATGCGAGCGTTACTTGTGAGTCTTTTGTAGACGAAACGGGCGTCTTGGGCAAATATGAAATTTTAATCCTGGCATTTATGATAAGTTTATTCAGACTCCCTAAATACCTGAATTAGCCGAATTTACATTAAGTGTTATCAAATTCTATCACGTTATGAAACCTATGAGCATCTTCCGAATCAACTTAAAAATATGCTCTTAAACATTTGACCTATCAATAATTTCTAACAACATAAGGTCTTTTTGTTCTATGAATTCATTTTAACTACAGTAGTTTGATAATGCAAGGAAATTCTTTAGCTTTACTTTAACAAATAAAACACAACTTGGTAAAATAGATGTACAATCATGGTTATTAAAATTTTCGATTGAAGTTACTTATCTACTAACGTAATAAACACAAAAATTTATTATAAAAAAAAGTTAATATATCTCACCATCAACAAATTGTACAAATAGTACTATCAACACATGTCCAACTAATTTCATGATTTGTAAGAGGTATTCCGTTTGTGATTCGTATGGCCGAATTAAATTTAATGACCTAATGTAACCTTTATAATCACCATATCGTCCGAAGGTAAACTGTGTTAGTGTTATCAAGACCTACATAAATTCATCTATACGTTCTGTAAATTAAGAAATGGATACGTGTATTTTATATAACGATTATAATACAATTGACAAGTTTGCAAAATTATGTATTTCTTTTGAAGGAAGTTTTGCATTCCAAATAGTGCAACCTTTACCTTTAAATTTTCTAGTAACACTAGACAAATTCTTTATATAGATTCGTTCAAATAAAAAGTTAATTTTGAATAAAGCTGAATCAATGTTAACTGCTCCAACAAAGTTATGAGAAGGACAGATTAAAATTGACACTCCGTCGATTTTATGGACACCATCACGACTTGGTTGATTCATACGATGTTTCTTTGACCAAACTAGCTAAGGACATTTTTACCACATGGTAGATAGTGGTTTGTCATTACGTCGTCTAATCTTTTAATTACCCAACGTGACTTATTCCCGGTTGTGACTGTTATGCTGAGTGTGAATTCGCATTACCATAAGACGTGTTACAGTACTTATCTATCCCAAATTCATGTATTTAGTTTGATGTTATATTTGTAATTCTCATAGGATTTTGTCAAATGTGTTGACGTCTTTTCTATTATATTCATGTGTTATGGTTAAAAAAAAATAATCACCGCCTTCATTTATTAGATTTGATTTTGTTTAACGTAATATGTACGATGTTTTACGTTTGAAGTTAAATTCAAAACAAACCGGACATAGCTATATAATATAGTTAATTGCTACCTTAGTTTGCTATTAAGAAGTATTCGATTTGTTATTAAATGTAATATCGGTATTTAGTTGAAATATAATATTAAATCAATCCTAATTCTATCTTATTTTTGAGGTATAGTTTTAGTCATTACCTCAAATTAAGAATGAGTTAAGTTTCCTAATTGTGAACTTTTCATGTACATGTAGCAATGACCCGACAACACCTGCATATACAATATATATATATATATTTAAGTTTAATCGATATTGAAAAATTTGTGGGTTTCATTTGTTGAAAAAAGTAAAATCACAAAAATACTGGAACTCCAAGGAAGATTAAAAAAGGAAAGTCCCCAATCAAATGGCAAAATCAAAAGTTCAAACACATCAAACGAATGGATAACAACTGTCATATTCCAGACTTGGTACAGGCATTTTCTTATGTAGAAAATGGTGGATTAAACATGGTTTTAAAGCTAGTTTAACCTCTCACTTGTATTACAGTCGCATATAATTCCATTATGTTGACAACGATTTGTGAACAAAACAAACAAAAACAATACTAGGTAAAAATGTCAAAAATAGGGGTAAATAGTCGGTAGGTCACATTCGTGAAAAGGGAACGGGATTGTAGTTACGATATAAGGAACATATCCGATATAATCTGTGAAACGGATATTCCATAACGGTGAACCAACTCGTGATGGCCTTCGTAAAATTTACAAAGTGATGATTTCAACTTCACCATTTGAAACTCTTGGTTTAAAAATGAAATTCACAATTGGGAAGCTGAAATGATCTCTTTTGTTTTCAACCGACCCTCATAGTCAATTTCTAGATATAAGTCATAATCAAATGGCAAAATCAAAAGCTCAAACACATCAAACGAATGGATAACAACTGTCATATACCTGACTTGGTACAGCCATGTGTTGAAGTTGGTGACAGATTTAATCATCGCCATCACTTTTTTCTTGTCTATTATAGACAGATGACCGCGTATAGGTTTCGATTGTCGTAATAACAACTCGGTTTTCTCGAAATGAAATTTATCACCGAAATTATTTTAACTATGAGTAACACTACCACTGTCAAAAACGGAACAAGGATACTTCCGGATCAGCCGATATACTATGTGGTGTTGTTTAAAGGATATTGTGTTGTTCTTATGGTTTTGCATTGTTGTTCTTTTGTACTTTTAATTTTCAAATGTCTAGGTGTTTTAACCTATAACAGATTTGTTTATCCTTTGTTAAAGAACATGTGTTTCAATTCAAATTTCATTTTTTCTTTCAATTTAACCAAAAACAAACATGTTTAAACTTCAATGCATCTAAAGAGCTTTTCTGGATTTATGTTCATCAGGAACACAGTAAGCCGAATATTTGAAAGGATAAAAAACCAAACACCAGCAACATGACCGATATTAATCATGTTTATGAAATTGGTGACGTTGTATGAATATATAAGAGTTATCTTACATATATTGTGTGATCCTTTACGTTATGTCGGGACTCATATTGATCAGTCTGTATTGTTCCTTTATTTTCTTGTCGTCGTTTGTACTAGTATTTACCATTGCTTTGACACTCATAGCTTTTATAGATCGAATTGTTTACAAACTTTTGCAACCAAAAAGTATACAAAATTTATGGTATAGACTTCTAAATGGATGAATAACAGGAGATGCATAAACTGTTGACAAACCTAGTTTCCCGCCTATTTGGAGTTCGCTTTTCACGTTTTTTTGTTAGTTACCTAGAATGCGATTTACAAATTTGCATCATTGGTAAAGTACAGTCGCCTTTATTCAAACCATGTTCAGTTTTATACAAGCCAGCGATTGTGTTTCAATTTTGCTAAAACATTAACAAAAAGGTTAACTTTGCACAATTTGTAATGTCCAAATTTAAAAACCAAATGTAAAATTACAAAATTACCGAACGCCAAAGGTAATTAAAAATATTAAAAGCTCAAACACATCTAACGTATGAAAAACTAGTGTCATATTCCTGACACCTGAACAGATAATTGTATATCCTATTGCAAATCTGGTAAGGTTCAACTTTTTCGAAATGTTGGATTCGTCTAAACATTAAACATGTTTTGTGTTTGTACAAATAACGTGATATGTGATGTTGATAATTAAATTTTGAATGCTGTTTTTCTTTAAATATTGATTCTTAAGTATGTTTCAGTATTAACAAGATTTTCTTTATTTTTTCGTTCTTTGTGAAGGTTTTAGAGTTCATTCTTCTGACTCCAATTGAAGTAATAACACAATAGACGAGAAAATACAAGGGTACAAAAAAGGCCAACAAGCAACGACAAAATATAAAATGAAATTGTCGACAAGATAATTAATAAAAAGAATAATACAATCCATAACAAACTAAACAAACTACACAAAGAACCAAAGATTGGCAAACAATATCCTAAAATAAACAGCAATGAAAATTATGTCGGAAATTTACATTTTCTTAGTTTTTAAGCAGATATTGCCAACAATGTCAAATGCAACCCGTCGTGTTCATCACAGCGAACAAAATTTCGGTGACAACTCACATATATGGATGTAAATGTTTTTGCGTTCTGATTTTAGTAAAGTATCAACACATTATGGTTGTGTCAAATAAAGAAACAAAATAAAAATTTCTTCAGATCTTTTATAAAAAATACAAATAACATATAAATAATGTTAAATATTACAATGTACAATCCTGAACATAAATAAAATGATTAGAAAGAACTTTGGCAAAACTGTTCATGGAGTATATTAGGTCAGACATACAAGGAATACACAAAATTATGAATTTGAGACAAGTTGTATATATCAGATTTCCTTTCAAATGGGTAACAGGGGCGGATCCAACCATTTTAAAAAAAGGGTTCCAAACTAGGATAAGGGGAAGGGGTTTCAGCCATTTGTCCCCATTTAAATGCATTGATCGGCCCAGAATCCACGGAACCCTCCCCTAGATCCGCCACTGGGTAACGAAAATTTGTAGGTCCATTTGCTCTTTAACTTTGTACTTATTTGGCTTTAGATCTGAGCGTCACTGATGAGTCTTATGTAGTCTTATGTACGGGCGTCTGGCGTATTTAATTATAATCCTGGTACCTTTGATAACTATCTTAAGAATGACATGAATTGTTAGACATTAATTTTGTAAGATATATACAAAAAAGGTTTCGTTTATTGTATGCTTGATTTGTAAACTTGAGGTATCTTTCTGATTGTATTTCGTAAACGATTATATTTTAAATAATTCTTGGACCTGACTGAGAAATAAAAATTCTGCATGTTTAACAAGGAAACTTTGATTATAATAGCTAAAAGATTATTTTAATTCAATTTAATTTAGATTCAACTTCAAACGTCATTTGTGTTGGAAAAAACTAAAAGCTAAAATGCTATTTCTTTATTTATTTTTTAATATCTATTTTGACTGAAAAGAGTATTTATCTCATTATATGTTTTTTTTATTTTATTTTATCAAAAATGCAATGATCAACTTTTTACCTTTCAATAACTAAAAAACAGATCGTACACGTGAGGAAAGGGTTATTTGGACACAAAAGTTGAATACGTATCTCAAAAACATGATATTTGCTCAGTGTTTTACAATGTTACCAATTCAAAGATACCGTTTTTTCTCAAATCGATCATTGTGTCTTCATTTTTTTTATTATTTCAAACTAACAGCTGTATTTGGGACGACCTTTTCTATATGTATTAAATTTGATTAACAGAGAAAAAAATAATGTACGAAACATTAAAAAATTAATGTTATTGAAAAAAAGCACAATATGTTAAAACAAATCAACGTAACAGCAGATTTTAATTCACTACATTCATATGGTTTTAAATTAAATTTTAAACTGTGGATTCATTTATTTTCGTGGTTATCAATTTTCGTAGATAAACGAAAACTTGCATTTTCGTAGATATTTGATATTGTGGTTTTGCTCATCCCTGTCTACAACGCTTATATAATATTTTTTTTCGTTGCATATTTGAATTCATGGTCACCTGCTCCAACAAAACCCACGAAAATTGGTACCCAACGAATAATAATGAATTCACAGTACTAGACAATGGAATATCATTACTGGCCATAAATAATTCATTGCACTTCACTACAGGGATTACATATTGAGCAGGACGGACTTATTAGACTAGATTGATCCTGTTTTACCGCGTGGGACAGTCTCTTTTCATTACACACTTCTTGTTCAACAAAACGTGTCCTTTCGGACAAAGGCATTCTGGGGCACATGTGTCTCGACATATTTTCCGCCTTGTGTATGGATTATCACAGGTTCGTTCACATTTCTTTGTACACTTTTTGAAACGTGCACCTTCTGGGCATTGATCTGAAACACAAAGAACACATTTAGTATTTGCGTTACACATGTACATAAAATCAAATTTTTATATAGATTAGACCGTTGGTTTTCCTGTTTGAATGGTTTAACATAAGTAATTTGTGGGGCCCTGTATAGCTTGCTGTTCGGTGAGCCTAGGCTTCGTTTTAAAGACCGTACCTTGACCTTTAATGGTTTACTTTTATAAATTGTTATTTGGATGGAGAGTTGTCTCATTGGGACTCATATTACATCTTCCTATATCTATGTAACAAAAATATCGAAATCACAGGTAAACTCAAAAAAGGAAAACGCAATTACAACCTTAGACTTTATCAACCAATATAACGAATGGAAAACAATTGACTTGGTATAGGCATTTTCAGAAGCATATTGTAGATCAAACCTGGTGTTATAAATTGCTAAACCTATCACAGTAAGGCATTTGATCATAGTTTCAATATCTCGGTTAAAAAGGTTGAGCTACCCGAACAGATTTGTTTGAATACTGTGGACTCATTTATTTTCGTGGGTACCAATTTTTTGTGGATTAAGACAAAACTTACATATTCGTTGATATTTCGTATTGTGGTTTTACCGAAGTCTGCATACAAGCCAATAAAACATGTGTTATTCGTTGTATATATTATTTCGTTGATCACATTTACTTACAAATTCAAGGAAAATTGGTATTCAACGAACAATAATGAAACCACAGTAATGTGAGAATAATCGGGATCATACAAATAGTTATCAAAGGTACAACGTCTGAGGATTATAATTTTGTACGCCAGACGCGCGTATCGTCTACATAAGACTAATCAGTGACGCTCATATCAAAATATGTATCCGGCCAAACAAGAACTACATTCACATATTGTCAGATTATATCGAGTTTTCGATACTCCATGGTCTTCCTTAAAAGTTATCATCAAATAAAAATGTATACACGTTTACGTGAGAACCATATCATGACTGTTGTACACATATTTTGACTATTTTATTTATTATGTCTGTTTAGTTCACACATCATTATAAATATAACGTAATTTGATGAGATTGTCAACAAAGTGTAAGGTTTAGCGCTATAAAACCAGGTTTGATCCACCATTTTCTACATTTGAAAATGCCTGTACAAATTCAGGAATATGACAGTTCTTATCCATTCGATTTTGATGTGTTTTGATTTTCCTCTAAGTTCAGTATTTTTGTGATTTTACTTTTTTTTTAAATGCAAGATTTAACATTATCTTCGGTACTTGTTATGGATAACAGACGGAGTTAAAATATGCAGCAACCCATGTGTTAGTGTGTTTGTTTGAATATGAACAATGAACATTCACCAAACTATTAACATAACGAAACTTCTACCATCATTTTATATAGCTATATAGATTGCTGTAAAATATTGGTATCCTTTAGTTTTTATATTTTTTTGACATTATATGTGTCTTTGCTTTCTTTTTGGTCTGGATCGTAGTCACGCAAACTATATATAGCATATATCTAACAAAACAAATATTTCTGTGATAATTAACATCTCTTACATTGTCACGCAACGCATTGAACAAGATTAACAATATGTCTACTCATTGTTTTCAACAACATTATTTTATAAAATTTAGGTTAAAGTAGAAAACAAATAATGTTAACATCTTGCAAATCCAACGATTGTTGATGCATATATGGTGTTGTATTTTTAAACTTGTTCTTTTTATATTGTGTTACACAAAATACAGATGATTAGTAGATGTATTTCTGATTTATTTTCATGTAAAAGTGAGTCACAAAGGTATTGAAAATAAACTGCATTCACGTGCTTGTAAAAATATTGTTATTAGTAATTTAACATTTGAAATGATGAATTTTCTATGTCAAAATGACAAACATCATGTTAAACAAAACCAAATGGTCTGTTCTCATCATTTTCTGTCTTAAAATTCTTTTATTTTTTTTTTCCTTCAAAATAAGATGCAAGTGTTATTGATCAGTATTATATAAACAAAACACGATTTTGACGTACCACATTTTAAAACTGGTAACTTTAAACTATGTGGTCATGTTTACAAAACTTTGAATTTTTCGAAAAAACTAAGGATCTCTTATCTTATAATTTACCATTATCGCAAAGATCAATATTATCAAAGTTTAAATTTAAATGTAAACTTACGTGGACAAATTATTTCTTCATCCCACTTGGTGGAAATTCCAAATCGTGAACACGCATGTGCATATGCTTTGAATGATTCACATGCACATATTTGATCTTGTGGACAATCACACATATCCGTAATACACGATCTAAAAGACAAATGGACTTTTAATATAATTTCTTGAATTATCGTTGTTTATTTAATTGATTTTGGACTTCTATTTTCTATCATCGTGTTCTAGTTAAAACTACTCCAAAAATGAAGCCCCTATTGAGAACACATATATAGATATACATGAAACGAATGCAAAACTATAACTTTGTATATCACATATTTTACTGTAAGGAACAACTAAAAAATAAACTGATATATAACAAGATATTTGACGATGCAAGAGGTTTACAGATCGAAATCATATATTTACATTACGACTTTCAGGTCTGCACTTCTAGTAGTGAATTATTAACATTCACCGACAGTTATCCGACAAGCAACCAAGCTTATAAACTAACTGTATTGTTCAAATGGTATATGATGATTTCACGTTAAATAAGAACGGTTCCTGCAAGCGAATTACATGCTTTTGTTGATACGCTGCTATTTTTTTCAGTTTTTATAGGAAGTGTATTTTACAACTTTTGTTTGTCTTGTACGGTACACTTATAAGATAAGGGTTATTTTTAAAATGAAAGAATCGATATTTGATCCCTTTTTAACTCTAACAATTGTTTTTCGTTTTGACTTTATGAGAAAACCTACCTATAATAAGGTCCAACGTCTACCCGGCGTCGACATTTTGTAAACATGCTTCCCAAAATAGTACTACATTCAGTTTTAGCTCTTTTCAATGCATGTTTTTCAGTATCGCAAGACGGCAATTTGGTTTCTTGTTTATCTACAATCGCACACGCAGCTCTACTGCCTACTCTCCAAGTATCTCCGAATTCCTCACTACTTTTGTAAACTTTCTGGTCTCTTCCACGCATGTCATCATCAGCATTTCCGTTATAATTACCACACAGTCCTTGCATTTTAGTTCTGTAACGACTAGCAACAGTGACTTCTACATAGCTATGACCGTCCCACACAACTTTAAGACCTATTTTTGATTGAAAGACTATGGATTGTCCCTCTCTATAAAGTTTAAAATGAGGTATCTTTGTAAACGGAAGTCGTACCCTCTTCCGGTTTACTTTTACTACCCGTTTTTGATGAAGTCCTACTTTATGTCCTGATATAAATATGGATAACATTTTAGTCCACGTGAACCACGGCGATGTTCTCGCCTCGTTCCTGACCCGTATAGCAAATGATTTACCCGATTCATCTTCTGCCAAGAGGTATTTACATGGTCCTTGGAAATTAAAAATCTTCCCATCGAATGTTCGGTAATGAGGATCGCCATACACAGTGCAAACACCCTCAACTACAATGATAAATAGGGAATTCGTTAAGTTACAGTTTTATTCATGTTATGATACTATATATGCCCTTGAATTTTTACTAGATAACATTTTTGTTCGCTTTGAGGATTCCGTATATCGTCAGATTATCGGAATTCCAATGGGGACTTACTGTGCACCACTTATTGCGGACCTGTTTTTGTATTGTTATGAGTTACAATTTATGACAAAAATAAGCAAAGACCCATCGAAACAACATCTGATAAACAAATTTAATAATACTTTTAGATATTTGGATGATATTTTGGCTCTCAATAATGACGACTTCAGTTTTTATATCAATGAAATTTATCCTGTTGAACTTACTTTAAATAAAGCTAATACTAACAATGACCACAGCCCTTTTCTCGATCGTGATATGTATATCACTAATAGAAAGCTGAATACTAAAATTTATGATAAAAGGGATGATTTTTCATTTCCTATCGTTAATTATCCGTTTTTAGATGGTGACGTTCCCTTGTCACCATCTTACGGCGTTTATATATCTCAACTTGTACGATTCGCTCGTGTATGTAACAATGTTTTAGATTTTAATGAGAGAAATTTATGTATTACTGAAAAATTATTACACCAGGGTTTTCGATATCACAAACTAGTCAAAACATTTACTAAATTCTATCATCGGTATAAAGACATCATTCGTAAATATAGCTCAACATGCAGACTTCTAATACGTTCAGGTATTTCACATCCAATTTTTTATGGTAATATTCTTTATAAAGCACAAAGGTGTCAGTATTCACCTCAGAAACTTACAAAACCTTTGAATAGACTTATTAAGAAGGGATATAATTACGATACTGTTGTCAAGTCATTAAAGATTGCATATTTTGGCGTTAATATTGAGTCACTGATAAGGTCTTTGCATCGGAACTAAACACATTTATTCTAAAAACAGTTGTTGGCATGACACGGGTTATGTTCTTCTCATATATTTTATGATGGTATGATACTAAACCCCTAACGGGAAGGATTGTGCCTGATGTTCATATGATGAAATCATAATCTTTCAGTCAGTTTAATTGAAGTCTGGAGCTGGCATGTCAGTTAACTGCTAGTAGTCTGTTGTTATTTATGTATTATTGTCATTTTGTTTATTTTCTTTGGTTACATCTTCTTACATCAGACTCGGATTTCTCTTGAACTGAATTTTAATGTGCGTATTGTTATGCGTTTACTTTACTACATTGGTTAGAGGTATAGGGGGAGGGTTGAGATCTCACAAACATGTTTAACCCCGCCGCATTTTTGCGCCTGTCCCAAGTCAGGAGCCTCTGGCCTTTGTTAGTCTTGTATTATTTTAATTTTAGTTTCTTGTGTACAATTCGGAAATTAGTATGGCGTTCATTATCACTGGACTAGTATATATTTGTTTAGGGGCCAGCTGAAGGACATCTCCGGGTGCGGGAATTTCTCGCTACATTGAAGACCTGTTGGTGACCCTCTGCTGTTGTTTTTTATTTGGTCGGGTTGTTGTCTCTTTGACACATTCCCCATTTCCATTCTCAATTTTACAGATAAGTATTTTTGTATGACCAGTTCAAAATCAAGAAACTTTTATAAAATAAAAAAGTATTATAGTAATACACACTCATTCTCAATTTTATATTTTATTAACTGCATATATGACTTATATTTACCATAATATACAAGAACTTCATTGGTTATGGTTCGAATATTCTAAAAGAAACTGCCAATGCATGCAACAGTGATGACGCAATTCAACATTTAGTAGGAATCAAGTGCATATTGAACAGTTAAATGCCGTGTGTTAACTGAAAACGTTTGGTATACTACAACCTTAGTACAAGATATTGGGGGAAACATATTTTTAATTTTAGGTATACATGTATTCTGTTACATATGTAAACTACAGTGAATAACAAGTGTATTTTGAGAATCGAGTTTAATTATCATTTTAATATAATCAATATATAAGGCACCTAATAAAACACAAAACAAACGAAATATTCTCTCTCACCTTCTACGCACCTAGGACAGCATTCCTCCTTTACATATTGTAATTTATAGCCCTGTAATAGATATTATAAAATGACTAGTATTTCTATTAAAATATATTCAGTGAATTATATAAACGTGTGAACAAGGAAGCTATTAAATGAAGAGTTCCAAATGGTGAAGTTGAAATCATCTCTTCGTAAATTTTATGGACGCCATCACGAATTGGTTGACCGTTATGGAATAACCGTTTCACAAATGATATCGGATATGTTCCTTACGTCGTAACTACAATCCCCTTGTCTTTCATGAATGTGACCTACCGAATTAGACTATACTGGATTTGTATTCACATAAGCAACACGACGGGTGCCACATGTGGAGCAGAATCTGCTTACCCTTCCGGAGCACCTGAGATCACCCCTTGTTTTTGGTGGGGTTCGTCTTGCTTATTCTTTAGTTTTCTATGTTGTGTCATGTGTACTATTGTAAGTCTGTTTGTCCTTTTCATTTTTAGCCATGGCGTTGTCAGTTTATTTTCGATTATGAGTTTGACTGTCCCTCTGGTATCTTTCGTACCTCTTTTACTGTTTTAATAAATTAGATATGTAGAGCTTGACCTGTACTAATGTTATAGTGTTATGAAAGGCCAGTATACTATCAGAAATGAAGTTACGGATGCATTGTCAATATACCATTGAAATTTAAGCAATGAATCATATGCATACTGCCGACATTTCATGAATAGCTTATTTTCATGTTAATCAGAATTCGAATCTGTAATAATACAATAATCTATTGTTCCGTTGTCCTCCTCTTATACTGAATGTGTTTCCCTAGGTTTAAGGATGTATTTGTTTTCTCTCAAAAGATTTCTGACTTTTGAACAGCTGTATTCTAATTTTATTGATGCGTTTTGTTATTTGATTTTGCCATGTGATTATGGACTTTCCCAATTGATCTTCCTCTAAGTTCAGTATTTTTGTGATTTTACTTTATACCCTTATTTAGTATGCGTTGTCAATACATTTTGTTGAAGTGCAGGTCAAATTGTATTCTCATACCATGGTTTTGATTCTAAAAAAAAACATATTTTCAATATTGCAGGAAAATGCTTTAAATGTTGGAAATTCTTCTTTTTGAATTAGGTAGATTTATTTGAATAATAGAGTAGAAAACTTTATTTCTGAAAAGTAACCAAAGTCGACTAATTGATGAATGATGTACTTCGAGTGTGTAGTACAAATTCATGTGCTATAATTTTGGACACCACATATGTTATTAATACATACCATTGGGCACCAAAGAGTATTTTTACAGTTTTCCATGCGACACCTGGTGGCACCATCATCACAGTAACATGACATACATATATGAGGTTGCCACTTTTGTCCATCCTAAAAGTACACAAAATTAAAATAACACTTTATGAGCAAGGTGCTTATAAATAAAGGCAACAGTAGTATACCGCTGTTCAAACTCATAAATCCATAGACAAAAAACAAAATCGGGGTAACAAACTAAAACTGAGGGAAACGCACCAAACATAAGAGGGGAACAACGACACAACACTACAATGTAACACACACAGAAACGGACCAAGCATCAGACAAAATCCCACGAGAATAACAAATATAACATCAAAACCAAATACATGAATTTGGGATAGACAAGTACCGTGACTTGTGACAAGTGACTTGTGACAAGCTTATGCCGCTTGTTCTACGATTCAACCTTCATCAGAAATGTTGACAACTGACAATTTAAAGACCAACGATGTGAATGTACTAATGAATGCACAAACTTTTCTTTCTAAATGTGTTTTTATTGTATATGTAATTTTACCGTTGGCTGTATGTCATATTTTAGTAATCATATCCTTTATTAAACCCTATGTGAAGTTTGGTGATATGAAAACCATAGTTACAACCACTCCTAAAATTTGCTTTCAAACTGGAATTTCATTTCAATGTCACGTTTTGGTGATTTGTTAAGTTTTTATACAATCTATATCTGCAGCTTATTTCGTCTTCTGGTGTTGACATAGTTCCCTGTATTTACTTTTTTTGTCAATTTGTACAAGATGTGTACAGTGATGACTGATAGTGGAATTAACGATTTGTGAATTCTTTGTAGATTCTATATATAACTTTTGGACTGTTTTCGATCTCGGTCTGTTTCTGATATTTATTCTTACATGCTTTTGATTTTTTAACCCTGTATGCTAGCATTGCCTATGTAAATTTTAGGATTGTTTGCATGCACATTGAACGACAAATTTATGTGACGTATAAAATTTTCTGACGTCAGACAAACAAATCAATGAATGTGTTTGTAGATTTTTGTGTTCTGTTAAATTGTCCCTTTTAAAATTGTTATACGATGATGACTGATGTACCCATATTTCGACTATTTATTTATTGTGTCTGTTTAGTTAACGCATCAATGTAAATATAACGGAATTTGATGAAACTGTCATCAAAGTGACAGGGTTAGCGCTATAAACCAGGTTTAATCCGCCATTTTCTACATTTGAAAATGCCTGTACCAACCAGGAATATGACAGTTCTTGTCCATTCGTTTTTGATTCGTTTTGTTATTTGAAAGTTCAGTATTTTTGTGATTTTACTTTATACTTTGCCCAATTGTTTTGTATATCATAATCTGTCTATTTGAATGTGTTCTGTTTAATACCTGTTTCAATAGTTCCTTGCACAATCATTCTCTCTTTTTTGTTTTCATTTTTACGTATACAATTGCACACCATTAGTGTTATATCTTTGTATCTTCGAACTATTGTATTCTCCATTATATATTTTTCGTATCTGATCTAGCTTTCTGATTTATCTATCCTCTGTTAAATGATGATGTTTTTTACACATTTGCTCACCCTTTTAAACTTTAAAAACGTACCCTTTCCCTCATACAATATGAAGTTAAAAGTTGTATGCGTCCAAAGCGATTTTCTGGATTTATCTTCATCAGGCACGCTCAAAGTCGAATATGAAAGCTCAGGATGTATACAAACCAAAACGTTCTATGTTTTACTCTTTGCTCGGTTTGTATGTTGTTCCAATGTGCTCTTCATCTTCGTGTTTAATTTTGACTCCCAAATCTTGTTAATTCGAGCAACACTGATGAGGCTGACATTAGAAGTCTAGGCAATCTTAGTAGTGTTATCTTAATGTCATCTTTTAATAATTTAAGCATACTAAACTAAATGAATTAAAAAAAAATTGAAAACAAACCTGTTTATATGTACCCTTGTATTCACATGGATCTTTACTAGGACAAATTTTACAACAGGAATCTTTTGGTTGGAATGCTCTGTCCAGAGAACAGGTCAAAGGTGGGCAAGATTCTCTATCACATATAGCAGTTCCTTCCTGTGAACATAAGAAAATGTATAACTTGTACGTATGCAAAAGACAATTGTTCGTTTAAAACATATATTTATTCCATTCCAAATACACTTCCATAAAAACCTTTAAAAATGTATAACTTAATATATCACAAAATTCAACATGTTGATTTGACAAGAAAAACGATTACTTTGATGAAAAATAAGAAAAAAGAATTGAAAGAGAAAATGCACAAAGTTTACAGAGATCGCTCACAAACATATATCATGTTAAAACCGTGATACAAAGATAAATTCTGAAGTAAACAGAAAAAATACAAGACAATAAAATCATGAAATTTCATTATAATTATCCAACAATATTCGAAAAATAAGCATACTGTATATGAATAAATAATTACTATAGTCTCACCATACATGTACATTTTGTGCAGTTCCCTGGCATAAAAAGTTGTCCTGTTTTGTAAATTTTATTTTGAAAGAAACACCTTCCTCCAGGTAAATTGAATATTCTTCTTTCACCTAAAACAGTATATATATTCAGTATAAACTTTGATCATAACTGTTTTTTATGGTTGAAATTTCAGTAGTTTTTTTTGTATTTTTGAGTAATTTTTTTTTTAATATTTTTAGGGAGATGAAGGGGGTCAAACAAAGAAAACGATGAAAAGAATTAATATAACTATATGCTTAATGTGACTTTTCAAATATGTGTACTGTGGTCCTCATACAGGAAATATATAATTTGTTTATAAACTCACCAAAGATACAAGGGTTTTTATGTGGTACGCAAGACTTGCGTTTCGTTGCCATCGACAGATTAGTGGCACGCGAATCAAAACATTAAAAAAACCCATTAATTACGAAGTCAATGAGGAAATAAAACAATCATTCAACATTGTTGTGCCAAATCAGACTTTATTTAGTGGTAGAAAACATTAGTGTCTCGAATCAATCTGACATTGTCTATACATAGGGGTAGAACAATTTTTTGTCGAAAGACATTGAAATTCCCTGAATAAAGGGTGTATAACCATTAGTGTTTCAAAAGACTTTGATATTTCCTGAACGAAAGGTAATATAAACATTGGAGTTTTGAGCGATTTTTTACATTTTCTGAACAGATTATTGAAGGGAATTTGATAAACCGTTTTGATGTACAATCATAACAACACAAACCCGTTGACTCTGGGCTGGAGATGTAGCTCATGCATTGTCATTATTGCTGTACCATGATAACTACACAACTGTTGTTCTTTAAAAATCAATTCGAAAATTAAGATCGAAAATTTAGATATTTTCAAACTTAGACACGAATATATACATATGAAGTTTAGAATTTTTAAAACTTGATTACCTGAACAAACAGCACAACATGATCCATTAGGGGTGTATATAACATTAGCTGGACAGTTTAAAACGGGACAAGCTTGCTTTTGACAAACTATACTTCCTCTCTGTAAAAAAGGAAAGGGAAAAGTAATGAACCATTAGTTTTATTAACAATTTTAATGTAAACCTCTATAATGTACTTTTGTTATTTGTTATTTCAACAACTAACAGTTTAACACATCATGTGAATCTGTATTTTACTCTGTAGTTTATGTAATTACTCTTGATCATTTCGATGTTTTCTCATAATTTAAGCTGTTGTATTTGACTAATAGCTTCGACTTCAGATCCTTAATACATATGAATACGCATATTTTGTAGATGTGCGTGTAAATAAGTGATCAATAAAAGTATATTTGCAAGCTAAAATAAGTATTAGCTCAACTATAACTTGTATGGCTGCTACTTTAATAACCATTAGAGAAAGGAGATCATTTTGATTCAAACCAATTGAGGTACATAGAATAATGGTCGATTGAAGCACACCTTTTTTTAAATCATCTTAGCTGTTAATAGTTGTCAAAGGTACCAGGATTATAATTTAGTACGCCAGACGCGCGTTTCGTCTACATAAGACTCATCAGTGACGCTCATATCAAAATATTTATAAAGCCAAACAAGGACAAAGTTGAAGAGTATTGAGAATCCAAAATTCTAAAAAGTTGTGCCAAATACGGCCTTAGTTTTTCGTAAAATTTAAAGTTTTGTAAACAGGAAATTTATAAAAATAACCACATTATTGATATTTATGTCAATGGTATTGTTTTGTTTTTGTTTGTTCTTTCGATCGGGTATTGTCCTGTCATCTTAGAATTTGTATTCCCCTTTTTGTGTCGGTTTTCTTATATTTTCCTCCTGCTTTCGGGATATTGTATGATATATGCAGGTTATTGAGGCTTTAGGGATACTTAGTTCATACCTGACATAAACACTTTGTACATGGATCAGATTTTAATGTGAAAGACTCGCCATCACTGAGTTGTTTCCCTTGGTATTTACATCCTGAAATACAAATATATACATAAACTAGCTGTCGATATTGCACTGTCAAATGATGTACCAACACATCATTGGGTATATCATATCTGTATGTAATGAAATTATCAAGGTTTAGGATAATAGATAGGTTGCATCACAGTGACACGTCAGTCTGTAGAACGACAGATTGTATCATATAGGCTTTAAAACAATTTACCATAACACCAACAACTTCCAGCAAAAGTTTACCGATTAGATACCTACTAAAATTAAATATTATGTTATAACCAAAATGCGGTTTGACAAGGATTTTCATACTTATATTTGTGCTAGAGTTATCTTTCTTTATTCACTTAAACTAACGATATAAATGTCATACGAAGTGTTTGCACAAAAAAAAAGAATAGCAAGAAATTCATTAGTTGACATACTCAAGTTAAGGAATATGTTTTTCGGATGCAATAACCGTGCCGTGTTTGTTTGAATGTGATAAAAGGAACCACGTGTTTGATATTTTTTAAGTTTAAATAACGACTAACTCTTAACATTTTAAAGTAAACATATTAACATGAATATCATAAAAGTATCAATAACGGGTTTTTTTTTTATTGAACACAATTCTTTTTAAAAAAATGTGTTTACAATTCGTGGAACACAAGTTCATTTTTTTTCTCTGATGCTCAGTTCTTGTGATTATTTCAAAAGTACTTCATACGAAAGCTATGGCTATAACCCATCCAGAGAGATAACAGTCAACAATCAGTGATAGTAAATCAAACATTGATTGCGTTCGAATCAATTTTAACTACACTGATGCAAGGCAACAGAAGAAACATTCAGTGCTCCGCTCCGCATGATACGCTTTGAATATGAAACCTCAGTGCAGGTACGGATTGCTGGTCAAATAATACGCTCCGAATAATATATATTCCCGTCAGAACTACTGATTACTGGTAAATAACTATTCCGTGCAGAAGCACAACTAACTCGCGGGATAAAAAAAAATCCGCTATATGTCGCTGACTTTATATAAGAAAATGATTAACCGAGTTTTACAGATTGAATGTGCTGTCAAATCAACTTTAAACAGGATAGCGAGAACCAACATTGTTTTTACAACTGCTTCAGTCAAGTTGATTTTGTTATATTTTTTTTTATGTTTCCTCATGTAGTATATACATTTTTCTTACGGTAGATTAATTCCCAACCTCAAGGAAAGGCTGGAGAAGTTCAATGTAATAATGAAATAAGGCAATGGTTGCAATGTATGTGGTGATATGTTTTGGGCTTTCCAAACTTTTAAGTGATTCGAGCATTAATTATTTGTCTATCGTAGACGAAATCGAATAGCATTTAAAATGTTAAGCCTGGTATATTGATGAATAAATTCAAAAGTAAACCATTCAATTTTTCTGTCAAGATGCTTTGGTTAATTAGCTGGTTTCGTTTGCATTTAGACGTACTGTACCCAGTTAGACGAATCGTGTCCTATATATGACGTCCCATTTGTTCTTCAAACAAACTAGTTTAAAAGGTAAACAAACCTTTTATAAATATGTACGTGGAATTTCAAAAGAATTTTTTGCTTTATCTACAGAAAATTATAATAAGGCATCATATATAAACAGTACGTTATTGATACTTGTATGATAATCATTTTAACATGTATACTTTAAAATGTATACAGTCAGTCATTATTTAGATTTAAAAATTATCAAACACGTGGTTTGTTAAATCCACGACACAAATACACAAGCGACGCTATTGCGTCTTGTTTATAAAAAAATCATTTTCAAATTTTAAGTATCAGTTAAGTTTAGATCTGGATAGGGTTTATGGAATAGCGAATAATGCTCAAAATGTGCAGAAAAAAATAGAAAAATTAAAAATAAAGAATAATGGGCATTACAAAAAAAAAGATTAGAGAAAAATAGTTTTAAAAGTTATAGAATACAGACAATCAAACCAATGAGTAAACAAAGACTCACAAAACCAAAGGACATTTACATCAACAGTTATAGATAATAAATAAGAAACAACACAAACTCCACTAAAAACCGGGAGTGAAGCCAGGTGCTCCGGAAGGGTAAGCCTTGCCTACACTGTATTCAGCACCCGTCGTGTACAGAAGTGAAGGACCCCATCTAGACCCTCGTTCTAACTTCTTTATTCAAATTTACATATTATCTTATTCTTACAGTTTAAATCTCGACCCGGTCGGTTTGTATTTAAGTAGACATCAGTTATCTGCCAGTAAGTAAATATTTAGAATGGTTTGAATATAAAGATAAATGCCTTTTGTGGTCTATTTGATGACGGTAAATTTTAATGACTGCTCAAGAGACTCTATGAAGTACTTGTTTAAGTCAATTTTATCTCTCCGTGCACACCCAGAGGGCGGGTGCAAGACATTAGAAACTTTTGAATAATAGAATGCATTCCGGGACTAGGGCGGGTGCAAGACATTTAGAAACTTTTGAATAATAGAATGCATTCCTTGACAACCTAAATGGATTCACTTATTCAACGAAAATTTTAATTTCAAGTACTTCATATGAGCGTATTACAAATGTTTATTCAAAACAAGTCGCGCATCTCATGAAATGACTCCTCATAGTTACAAAGGCTTATAGTTGGGTACGTCAAACGCGCGTTTCAAACAAATAGTTAAGGCGCTTGAATCAAAACAGTTGGAAGACCATACTGCAGATACTATTTCCGTTATCAATCAAATGGGTATAGAACAAAAGATTCAGTTACTAGATACAACTCTTAAAATCTCTCTCTCTCTCCATGTGGAAATTATTTTGTTCAGGAAACTATGGTAATCAGAAGGTACAGCTTTATTTTTACACTATTCAATTAATCGTTTCGTCTTTCTAGGAAGTAAACAAAAAAACTTGTGTTGTCCTTTTTCAAATTTTAATGACTGATCAAGAGACTCTATGAAGTACTTGTTTAAGTCAATTGTATCTGTACACACACCTAGAGGGCGGTGCAAGACATTTAGAAACTTTTAAATAATAGAATGCATTCTGGGATTAGGGCGGATGCAAGACATTTAGAAACTTTTGAATAATAGAATGCACTACTGGACATACTAAATGGATTCCCTTATTCAACAAAAATTTTAATTTCAAGTACTTTATATGAACGTAATACAAATGTTTATCCAAGACACAAAATGCATCCTATGAAATACCTCTGCGTATAGTTCGGTACGCCAGACTCGCGTTTTAAAAATATACCAGTGGTGCTCGAGTCAAAACATTTGGAAGATTAAACTGCAATTCGTGTAAATCGAGCTTAATAGGGGCTCAGTTCACCTTTACCTTGCAATATTTCCTTGCAAAAAAAATGTTTTGCGTTTTCAAAAGTTGCTAAATCAGTATATTGCATTCATAACGTCATGGAAAATATTGTCTAACGTAAAGAGCTTTCTCTCAGAATGTATTAACATCTGACTTCGAAATGTTCACAATATATACATCAGATATACTCACCATTACAAGAGCCACAGCACAGCCCAGACGTGGTAACAGGGTTCATACATGGGGTGTAGCACTTCATTTCCGATCTAGTTATAACTCCAGCCTACAATTGGAAATTTATAAATCATCACTACTGCCAAAAATGCAACATTCAACTGATATTAAGTATTTATGATAATCAAACACAACAGTACACAATATAACGATCTCATATACATATGCCCAACATAAAATTGAGAAAGGAAATGGGGAATGTGTCAAAGCGAACACAACCCGACTATAGAGCAGACAGCAGCCGAAGGCCACCGATGGGTCTACGGTGTCAATAGTTTACGGTGCTGGGTTTATAAGAGGTCTGCATTTTTATTTCTGCAATTTATGACGCCTTTATCATTTTTTTTTCTTTATATTTTGACATTTCAGTTCATTCTTTTCTTTAATTATGGCACATTTTTCTATATTCTTCATTTATTAACTGTATGTGCATGCTTCTCTATTATTTAAAAGTCATTCATATCATCATTAATATTATTATGGCTTAATCAGTAGAAATAAACATCTCAAAGTTCCAAATTACTCATGACCTAAACTTTTTGTTTTTGTTAAATTTAAGCGTTTTGGTTTTTTTTTAAACAGAAAGACTTTAATCGAAAGATTTTCATTTTAACTGTTAGTATTTTGCCATAGGTTTGATTACAAGTAAAATAGAAATGCTTACACAGAATTTTTGTTTTGTTGCAATTTTTGCACATACAGGGAACTATTCTTGTAAGAGATAGAATAAGAAGAAATACCGTCATGTTATTCTGCGCTAAACAACAGCAGTGTTAATGCGCTGAGAAACATTTTGATTTTAAATAAGTTTTATTTGAAAATGCTGAAAAATCTTTCTAATAAATGTATTAGATTTTTATTTGTACAGATTTTAATTGTAGTACATTTGTACATATCATTTATATACATAGTGGTAAGCTTGATGTAAAATATTTAACAATTAAGAGCTACAAAATGCAATATTATAAATTATGTGGAAATGTTTCTCTTTAGGACATTTATAATATAAAATAAATGTGATACAATTTCAAAGTCTAAACGTTAACGTTTTTCAATACTTTTTTTCCTCGAATAAACACATTCAAAAGAGAAGTTATAACATACAAACAACTGCTAGTTTTAATTGTACAACATAGAAATACACCAATATACCGGTTTGATGAGCACCTAGTATGCATTAAAGCTTTCGGATCCAAATGACAAATGATTGTGTTATGCAAACTAAGGTACATTTGTTTCGTGCAACTGTTCAATTTCTAAAATACTTTTATATAATTATACAGCTGTGTCTAAATAATTTACAACTTATTATTACTTTTTTCACGAACATTTATTTTACTTATTAAACAAATTTCTCATTTAAACTTGTAACAGTACTTCTTAAAAGTGAAAACACAAAAGTACAAAACTGGAAGTAAAATTCAAAGCAGAAAGTCCCTTATCAAATGTCAAATTCAGAAGCTCAATCACATCAAACGAATGGGAAACAACTGTCATAGTCGTGACTTTGTACAGGCATTTCCGTGCCTAAGTTGTTTTTACATGTCTACTGTTTTGTGTAACTTGGTGATTTTATATAATCCGTGGAAGGGATTATGTGGGAAATACAACAGATAAAATCAAATAATTGTCCGACATTTGGAAAATGTATACAAAATTTAATCTTAAATTTGTTAACAATTTTATTTGTAAAAATACCTATTATATAACATTGGGGTGTATATATGTACTTTAAAAAAATTAAAATAAGCATGGTCTTTGTTACAGCCGAATTATGTTGTCTTTTTTTATTATCATACAGACATTGAAATTTAAAAACGTGTGGTTACAGTATAAGGCACACATGTTAATATTTTCTCTATTATTATGATTATTAGAGTAGGAATTTCTTTTCTATTTATTTTTTTTTTTTTTTTTAATTGTTTCATTTTTAAATATTTACGAAACTTATGGAACTATTTTATATACAGATTAATATTTTGAAATTAAAATCAAAGACTTCGGTGAAATTTCTAATTTCTAATTTTTCATGTTATGTTATCTTTCAATTTATTATTATACGACTAATTAGAAGTCAGGTTTACCACATGTATAAATATACTTTCAGTTTCGTTCAATTATTTTTAATCTAAATTTTCATATTTTCATTTGCCGTTAATTCAGTTTTGTACGACCCATTGATATACGGGATACGGTTTTTAATACAATCTACAAGAACCTGTTCTTTTATAGAAGTTGAATAATATTTCAAGCAAATGGAACCATTTTATCTTTCTATAAAAATTAATTGAGAATATTAAAAGACATCTTATATATCATTCGATTTTAAAGTAATTAGACAATTTAGATCTTTTCTTACACAGTTTAAAAGTGTGCGTCCTCATTCTTTCATCGAAATTTTAAGTAACTACCTTAAAATTGAATTTCAATGTAAAAAAAACGTTTTTCGAAAAGAAAATTAGCCATCTCGCCCCTTGTTCAAGGGTACAAAAACCTTTACAATATAATTAAGCTTTAATTTCAAATTTTCAATCTTTAAAAGCTTAAACAGGCCTTTAAACAGCCAGAAGCCGAAAATTATAACAATCGAAAATCGGTGTCGCTAACCGCTAAATTGACAGGGGGTGTCTTGAAAAGTCAAAAAGGATAATTAATAGCGAAAGTCATTTTCACAAACTTTATTTTTCCAATAATGAACTTGAAAAGAGGGTATTTAACACAGACCATCGTCCTATACACGGTTAATTAAGAAAGTGAAATGTCCGGCTGAAATGCTTTTGTTGTACACCTCGTGTTTAAGGGGTTGAGTCATGGTCTCACAATGTTCCATTACTTTACCACCCTTCAAATGGCTAAACAAATTACACATTAGATTCTCTGATAAACTGAAGATAATAGAGTGCTCCACAATGCATGTTTGATAAACTGAAGATAATAGAGTGCTCCACAATGCATGTTTCATGCTCCTTTGGCTGCCTTGAGGGATAGAAATAAATAACTAATTGGAACTCTGGGATTTTGTATAGTAGAATTCAATAGCAAATAGCTTGAATTTGTATATCTGTCTGTTCAAATTTTAGAAATCACTATTATAGTTGGCAACTGGAAAATGGAAAACTATTAGACATTCAAACGATGTCACACATTGTCCTTCAATTCTGCAACACTCTAATTTATTAAGATTGATAATAATCTATTCTGTTTGCAAAATACTTACGCAATGCTCGCTCCATTCAATGTCAAATGCATTCTTAACCCTAATGGACTTCTTTTAACCTTAGTTTTACTGTCCGAATTGCTGTATGTTTGCTTTTTTTTTATATTGGCTAGAGGTATAAGGGGAGTGGGAGATCTCACAAAACAAAAAGGTTTGGTACCATTAGAAAAGTCAATATTAAATTATACTGTTAAACATTAAAACGTTTAATCTCGCTGCAAATGTTTACACCTGTCCTAAGTCAGTGGTTGTCCTCTGTTTAATTAGTTCATACGTGTTTCTCGTTTTTATATGGAGTAGACCGTGAGTTTCCCCGTTTTAATGGTTTTACACTAGTATTTTTTTGGGGCCTTTAATAGCTTGCTGTTCGGTGTGAGCCAAGGCTCAATGTTGAAGGCCGTGCCTTGACTAATAATGGTTTACTTTAAAAAAAAAAAAAAAAAAAAAAAAAAAAAAAAAAAATGTTATTTGGGTGGAGAGTTGTCTCATTGGCACTCATGCCACATCTTCCTATATCTATTAATCCCGCCGCATGTTTTTGCCTGAACCAAATCAGGAGCCTCTGGCTTTTGTTAGTATTGTAGGATTTTAATTTAAGTTATTCTTATATTTCGAAGTTTTGTATGACGTTTATTATCACTGTACTAGTAAACTTTTTTGGTAAGGGTCCAACCGAGGCTCGCCTCCGGGTGCAGGATTATCTTGCTGTTTTAGGACCCATTGTTAGCCTTCGGCTGTATTCTGCTCTTTGTCAGGGTTGTTGTCGCTTTGACACATTTTCCATTTCCATTCTCAATCTTAATTTCAGGTATATTATAGGAAGAATCAACTAATAACCTCTGTACTGTTATACCACTGTCCCAGGTTAGGGGAGAGTTGGGATCCCGCTAACATGTTTAACCCCGCCACATTTTGCATGTATGTGCCTGTTCCTAGTCAGGACCCTATAATTAAGTTGTTGTCGTTTATTATATATGTGTAAAATATTTGTTTTTCGTTCATTTTTTGTACATAAATTAGGCCGTTAGTTTTCTATTTTGATTTTGTTTACATTGTCATTTCGGGGCGTTTTATAACTGACTAGACAGTATGGGCTTTGCTCATTGTTGAAGTCGTACGGTGACATACAGTTGTTAATTTCTGTGTCATTTTGGTCTCTTGTGGGGAGTTGTCTCATTGGCAATCATACCACATCTTCTTTTTTATATAATAACAAACAAAAAAGAAAACAAACAAGAAAGACATGGTATAAAAAAGAAGATGTGGTATGATTGCCAATGAGACAACTATCCACAAAAGACCAAACTGACACAGACATTAACAACTATAGGTCACCGTACAGCCCTCAGCAATGAGCAAAGCCCATACCGCATAGTCAGATATAAAACGCCCCGATAAGACAATGTAAAACAATTCAAACGAGAAAACTAACGGCCTTATTTATGTAAAAAAATGAATGGTGCTTATATACAGTATAATAATAAAAACACCAAAGCATAGTTCAAAGTTTAAATTTCCTTGATCTGTATCTAAATTCCAATCTATATATGTTCCCATGGCGTTGTACAGAGCCGGTTGTGGAGAAAAGGAGGTAGAGGGTGTAGGTCCCCAATTTGATTTGAAAATATCCTTTTTGGCATAAAATCGTCAAAATTTATTTAAAATATTAAATTTTCTATTGAAATTATGCACCCCTCTCCAACAAAATATAATTATGTAAATAACCTCCCAATCATATACTGTACTTACTCTACAGTGTAATGTAACACAAGGGTCATCAGCCTCTACCCACGACTGTCCACTATCGAATGCCTTGCCCTGGTACTGACAACGTTTACACACCTCACAACACTGGTTCTTCTGCCACGGGTTGTCAAACAATATCATATAACAACCTTCTAAACTCTGGCACACTTCTCGTTCACAACGAACTTCACCGTTCTGAAATTTAAAAAAAGGAGATAAAGAAGCAAATGCTGATTGAAATAAATGTACATCATAAAACAAGAATACAATACAATAAGGAGTGGAAAGTGATAAAGTATGGCTTTTCCCTATTATCCTTCATCCAAACATAAAAAAAGAAGATGTGGTATGATTGCCAATGAGACAACTTTCCACAAAATGACGCAGAAATTAACACCGTACGGCTTTCAACAATGAGCACAGTCCATACCGCATAATCGGCCATAAAAGGCCCCAAAATGACAATGTAAAACATTTCAAACGAGAAAACTAAAGGCCTTATTTGTTTACGAAAAATGAACGATAAACTAATATGTAACACATAAACAAACGACAACCACTGAATAACAGACTTGGGACAGCCACAGACATAAAAAGTCGATTTCATTCTCAAGCTTTTTTGTTATTCCTGTCCCTAATGGTGTCAATGACGTTGGTTTTAACAATAATAGGTCTCTAAACTGCCTTCGACAATGAGGAAGACCAAGAACATAACGTAAAGCGGGTTATTTTCGAGGGTGTAAATTTTCGCTTATTTTTCGAGGAAACCGCCAAAATAAATTCCGCCAATTTAATACTGCACATTAGAAGGTGTTGACAAACGTTTTGAATCCGCCAAAATATTAACCGCAAAAATATTTCGTAAATCTTATTCAGTGAAAATCGCGAAATTTTACACCCGCAAAATTACCCGCTATACAATATATAGTGTATAAAAAAAATAAGGCTAAAATTAATTCCAACGAGTTATATAAACAAGTCTAAATTCAAAACTACGTTCAAACCTATGATTGCGTTGGATAAAAACAGCATTTTTTACGTGTGCATGTAAAACAAATTTCGTTGTAGAAGGGTCTGAATACAACACAAACAACAATATATATATATATATATATAACTCGTCTAAACATCAACCCAACAATGTTAGATCTGTAAATTTGCTTTCGCAAATTTTTGGTTCTTCCCTCGCCGGGATTCGAACCCATGCTACTGTGATATCGTGACACCAAATCGCCTGCACTGCAGCCGTCCCGCTAGACCACACGACCACCTGGGCTCTCAAAAAAGAGCTTTCGGTGGGCATGTGTTACCTTTCCACGTCAGTTTTAATCTAGCGGCGTACTACAGTACATGATATATAAGGCATGAAGATGTTATATATATATATATAGCCTATATATCGTTATTGTATCAGACAAAAAAAATGGTCAAAACCGACCCTTCGAATTGTAATTCCCGGAGGTAACTATGACTGTCTAATGCATACGAAATTGCACAGTATACAGACATATTTACATAATAATAACAAACAAAGTTAAAATATAAATTAAGAAGAAAAAAGCCGCCATTTCAGATCAAGCACAAGATAATGTCTGTAACAGTATGCAAAATATGAAAAACAAAACCATTAAATATGGACATCATATTTGTGTATTCGGAGATTTAATATACTCGGTACAATAAATATCACCGGTGTAAACTAAGACCGACGATTGAAGAAGACATTCTAAAATTTAGTTTCGTATAAATTGAGTCCATATAATGGGTTTTAGATCTTGATAAACTAAAGTTCTAAAATTCATGCACAATCATGAGCACTTAAACTTCGTCTATGACCAAAATTACCAAATATTTATGAGCGTATAAAATTTATTTAATCGTCTCATAAATATATAGATGGTAGGCTGAGGTTATTTTTCTAAAAATTCGGAGATAAGGGTATCGTAAATCAAGACCCTTATAAAATATGAATATTAATTCATATTTAAAAACATAGACAACGGTTGTATTCAGTGGTTATAACGAGACAAAATGCACACATTAAAATTCGTAACTAAATATATACGGCAAGATGAGAATATATGAATTCATATTTCAAAACAGGACATGTTAACAATAGTTATGGTTAGCGCAGAGTGGTAATTTAAGTAACTAATTATATTTATTACAATGAAATGCTATCTCAGACTTGTATCAAAGCTTTGGTGGTCGCATGTCATAGCGGCAATCGGTGGGGTAAGGGGCGGGACCACGGTACTCAATTTGTTGATCAATTAAAGTTTTCAACAGTTTTATGTCCTCTCAAAAAGAGATAAATAATTAGTATTCCATGTATATAAATACTATTTAAAAGACAAAATTTAGCAAACAGGAAATCGGTAACCCTTAAAATTATTGATAATTATTATAAACGCTGTCCATCTTTTATTTATTTTTCTATAAGAAATAAATTATTAAAAAAAAATACTAGAAAATAGGAAGATGTGGTAGGAGTGGCAAATAGACATCTCTCCACCAGAGAAATCTTCTGAAGTTTATATTTACAGAAATAATAATTCATTTATTAATAATTCACTTATCTAAAAAAATATTTATGTATTTGTTCTATTTCAGTATTGCCTTTTCAATATTAGTTTCCTTTTATGTATTGTATCTAAAAGACTTTTGTTTGTATTCGAGGCATTATAAATATGAATGTTTTCATTTTTTTTTAAAGTATATTGTATGTCCTTTCTAAAAACCAAATTCGATAACTTGTTTTTGACAGACATGTATCTCTTTGTTGTGAATACAAAAGCATAAAAACCTACTATATTTTCAATAAATTTACAAAAAAAATATATAAGACGGCCTAATTTCGACAGCATCTTTTTATTCGACAGGTTAGTCACTGCTTCATCTTTTCGGATCTATATGTCTACTGTTTTGTAGACCCGAGTTGTGCCTTTTCTTCATCTGCTCATGTCCGTCATTAACGAATCTATAATCATTCATAATTACTTTGCTATCTTTGTAATTTTCTTATCATTAGACAGAGAAGTACCTGCAAGTTATGTGCATGCATATATTTTTAAGTTCCTTAATTGCAGGGTTAAACAAAGTGACTGGACAGGAGTTATTCAAAAACAGGAAGTAAGACCGGATATGACGCAAAGACGCTGATTGTCAAATGAAAAGAATGCTTCTTACCCGACTATTGCATTTTGGTTGTTACCTCCTAATTTAGAGCATAGACCAATCATTTACAGGCTAGTCAGTGAAAAAAAGTACACTATAAAATTCAGTTTTAAATAATTATACTAAGAAAAAAATGTTTAGACACAATTATTAAATTATTTAATTTTGAAAGTACAAATACATATATAAAAAAAAGATGGAAGAAGTGTCTAGGTATCATAATACTTCAATGATTAAAATAACTATTTCTCCCGATTAAGCTAACTGTAAAATATCAGTGACAAGGAAAAGTAATATAATCATTTAATTTGTATAAACAGTGTCTCTTTAACACACTTGTAACTTAGTCAAGAGGGCGGCATTTTGTTCTTGATTGCTCACGCCCCGTGAGGATCAATATCAGAGAGGTTTACAATTTATTAATGGGTAAAAAAAAAGACTGCATTATAACATAGGATTTAAATGGTGTTGTAGTATTAGAACAGTAGTGTCAATAAATTATTTATCTGTTCTACAAGTGGTCTATCATTTTTATTGTTATTTCTCTTGTTAAAACTAAAATATCAATTTTAAAAAGATTAGGATTGAAAGTTTGATTTAGGTAATAGACTCAGAAGGTCTTGGTAGACAGACAGTAATAAAGTATACAAAGTTTGTTATTTCTTGTAATAATGTCTCCTCAATAAAACTTCTTAAATGGTTCGACAGCACTTAATCAGTGTATTGACATGGGCTTGTATGTTAAGATAGGAAAAAATACCCTAGAGGTACCCTAGGGGTAAACCGCAAATGTTTATATCACTTATCACAAAAGAAGTTCCTCGCAATCTTATCATAACTTTAACTTCTAAATTTGAAAATGCCTGTGCCGGTTCAGGAATGTGACGGTTGTTGTCCATTCGTTTGGTGGGTTTTACCTTTGATTTTGGCATTTGGTTAGGGACTTTTCGTTTTGGGTTTTCCTCGGAGTTCAGTATTTTTGTGATTTTTTGGGTTTTTTTTTTTATTTTGATCACTTGATAGTTTTCCATTATTTTAACTTGATTTAATATTATATGTGTTTTATGTTTTGTATTAATGTCAAAGTAGACCGATTAACAGCATCCAAATGATTTACAAAAATCAGTAACAGAACATATCTGATGACTGAGGACTGATGTATATCAGGTTCAACATTAGGCGGCAGTTGTGGTGCTTAACTAAACAATTTATATCTTTTTGGGGGTTTGTGTTGCTTAGTCTTTAGTTTTCTATGTTGTATCTTCTGTACTATTGTTTGTCTGTTTGTCTTTTTATTTTTGACCATGACATATTCTAATAGCGGAAGTACTGACAAGGACAGTCATGCTTTTTTTGCTCCTGCAAAAACTCTAACTAGCAAGATCTAGGCCAGCATATAAACTTAACAATGGACTGGAGTCACAGATTTTAAGGATTTTATTCGAACGGTAAAATTAATTTTTCAACAACTTTACAGATTTCACGACAATAATGAAAAATATTTTGAATATTTCGTTTACTACAAGAGATTTGCTAATGTTGCTAACGTCGTCGGGTTGTTAGTGGCGATTGATTGTACTCCATTGTTCTCTCGGCGTTCAATTGCAACAACAATAACTTTATTATATATATTTTGAATAATAATGTCGGAATACAAAGAACTTGATACCAAAACTATCTCTATATTAAACTCTTTACTTGCTGTCGTGGCAGATCTCCAGACAAAATGTGGAAAGCTTGAGCGGGAAGTTTCAAGGATATCGCAATTTGAGGGGAAATTAGACGCAATGATAACAAGAATTGAACACGTAGAACAGAAGTGCGAAATTGTGTTGAACCGAAATAAAATTATCGAAGAAAAAGGAGAACAAATGAGTACGG